>NC_069781.1:151210166-151515444 GCF_027406575.1 Nycticebus coucang | reverse complement strand
AGCCCAAGAATTTGAGACTAGTCTGAGCAAGAGTAGACTCTGTCACACGAAAAATAGAAAAATTATCTGGATGAGGTGACAGGTGCCTGGAGTCCTAGCTACTTGGGAGGCTGAGGCAGAAGGATCGCTTGAGCCCAGGGGGTTGAGGTTGCTGTGCACTATAATGACACCACTGCACTCTAACCTGGGAGGCAGAGCAAGACCCCCGCCCCCCAAAAAAGGGTGGTGCCTGTGGCTCAGAGGAGTAGGGTGCCAGCCCCGTATGCCATAGGTGGCAGGTTCAAACCCAGCCCCGGCCAAAAACTGCAAAAAAAGAAAAAAGAAAGAAAGAAAGAAAGAGTGATATTGTGTTTCCTGTTTCCATGTGGCAAAAGGATTTATCTGACTCTCTCATGTTTCCAAATAAGATTCTCATAGACAACTGAATTGAAGAATTTACAAGAAGATACTGGACTTCCTTTTAATATAAGCTGAAGCTGAGTGCTTAAACAATTACTGGCAAGGGAAAAGTTTACTGTTACTGTGTCTGAATTCCAAGCAGACAAAAATTTTCATGAAGTTCATGAAACTTCATAGGTTTTCATGAAGACCTTCGTCAGAATCACTGCCCTATATACTTCACCTCCCCCTGCAACTCCAGTTTTCTCTATTCTGAAATGGAAATCTGGTAAAATTTTACTTGGACAGTATTGAGAACACTCGAACATAGTTGGAAATATGTGGCAAGCTCTCTTTGCTCTTAAATGAATCCCGCTGGATTTTGAAGTCGCTTTTTCCCCTTTAGTATGTGATCTTTGAAAATTTTGTAAGTATCATCAGACTTTATAGGCCTTGGAAAAACCTAGAAATGTAAAATGGTGTTTTTAAAAGAGGCGTCCTGGAGATGTGGATTGTGGAGTTTCAATATATGCTCCTTCTCCCTTATACAAACCTCCTTAATTAATTGAAAAGAACTTTTTGCTCTGAATTTTCATAATTTCTCCATGTAATACAACATGGGCATGTGATTCCTTATGCATTGTGGGACTACATGATGGCAAAAGGATGTTTAGGAACACACAGGAAAAAATATTAGTTTTTCTTTATATGTTGATAAACTCAGGGATCATTATTTATAGAACGTTTTCTAAAGTTGCAAAATTCTTCTTTGATTCAGGGAAAATACTTGGGAGTAATGGAATAGTTAAACTTAACAAATGTCCTTTGGGTGCCTATCATTTGAACATTCTCATTTATTTCTATTAAACTTTTTAAGAGTTTTTAATTGACTTTTGTCAGTTAGTTATTATATTCACAATTTCTATTAGTTTTCTTTTTTTTTTTTTTTTCTTTTTTTTTTATTGTTGGGGATTCATTGAGGGTACAATAAGCCAGTTACACTGATTGCAATTGCTAGGTAAAGTCCCTCTTGCAATCATGTCCTGCCCCCATAAAGTGTGACACACACTAAGGCCCCACCCCACTCCCTCCCTCTCTCTTTCTGCTTCTCTATTAGTTTTCAAATGTCCCATTGTATTTCCTTCATTTTTCTCATTAAAGAGATTGGCTTAGAAAAGCTAATTTAATTCAGTAGCCAACAACTGCCCATCCACTGTAGATTTTACATACAAATTGAATGTTGGTCCTTGTATCACTCTTGAGACTCCAACAATAATCTAGAAAAATCAAGAATGATTTTTAAAAATATACCTTTAAATATGATTTCTCAGAGAAGATTGAAGATCTTAAGAACACACGTTGATGTGATACAATTAATGTAGTAACTTTAGTTTAACTATATTTATATATTTAGGCCATATCTTAGTCAATAAATATTTGAAGCAACTTAAATATAAGAAATAAAATAAATCAGAAGAAATCAGGGCCTTGAGAAATATAGATATAAGAGAGGATAATAACAGGAAAGTCAATACAAATAAACTATATTAAGATAATAAAGTGTCTGGGTCAAGAAACCAGTTTTCTTTGTCTCACAATTTTCCTGTATCAGATTTTTGCTGGGAATTGGCACAACAGGACAGCCTGGTAACTGGGTTGGAAATGGCAGGTGAAACCACTCACAGAGTCACAGTGCCTAGAAGTAAAAATTCTATTAAAGGAAAAGGCCAATGCTAAACATGAGGCAGTTCTCTCCATTTGAAATCAATGGCGGACTAAAACTAACTTAGCAGCAATCCAGCCATAACCTATCTCAATTCCTGGTTGAATCAAGGTCAAGGGGTTGATCAGCCCCTTAACCAACCTCTTCAACAATGGAAAGGACATGCTTTAATATTAACCACAGTCCCTATGTTCTTTCATGTGAGTCTGTGACAGATAATCAAAATATGACACATGATAAGGATCAGGAAAATGTTATCCACAATCAAGAGAAAGAATAGCCAATGGAAACAGACTCACACTTGGAATCAGCAAACAAGTACTTTAAAATAGTGGTCATAGATAGGTTAAAGCAGGAGTGTCCAACCTGTGACCCATGATGCTGATTTCATGAGGGCTATTTTTGCTTATCTGTGGTGTCAGATACCATGAAAAGTATGCATCGATCTTTTCTTTGCTCATAAGCTTCTGTTGGTGTTTATATGTTTAATGTGTGGCTCAAGACAACTTTTATTCTTCTAATGCAGAGAAAAAAAAAGTTTGGATGCTCCTGAAAGAGATGTAAGAAAGGTGTAGAAAAATGGATGGAAAGAGAGAATTTAAATTGAGAAATACAATGTCTAAGAAGGAACCAAATGGGCACTCTAGCACTAAATAATACAATATCTGAAATTAGGAATTTAATAGATGGACTTAATAGCACATTGGAAACGATAGAAAAAATTAGTAAACTAGAAGACAGGTTAAAAGAAATCTTCTAAACTGAAGCACAGAGAGAAAAAAGACAAAGCAAGAACAGAAACATAGACCATTGTCAATAACATATATGTTATTGGAAATTCAGAGGGAGGGGAAAGAGAAAACGGGGCAGAAGTAAAAATAAAGTATCTTTATTAACTAGGAATTTTCCAAATTTTATAAAAGTTATCAATCCACAGCTTCAAGAAGGTCAGTAAACGCCAAGATAACTACCAAGAAAATAACACTTTACTACATCACAGTTAATCTGCTGAAACCAACAAAGATTAAGAGACAAAAAATTTCACGCAGACAGAATAAAGGACACATAACCGTCCAAAATAACATTTAGGAATGGTAGCTGACTTCTCAGTTGAAGCTATGTTATTCTAAACATCTTCAATATATGGCAAAAAAATAATCTGCCTATTTATCATTCTACACTTAGCAAAGAAATTCTTCAAAATGAAGGGGACATTTTTGTTTTCCAAAAGATATTGTTGTTAAAGTCTAAAGACAAAATACAGACTTAAGCAAAATAATCATAAAACATCTGACAAAGAACTTGATCCAGAATATATAAAGAACTCATACAATTCAATAATAAGAAGAGAAAAATCCAATATAAGCTGGGCAAAGTATTTCAACATACACTTAACAAAAGAATACATACAAATGGCTAATAGACCCATGAGAAATTGTTCAATTTTCTTAGTTATTAGGAAAATGCAAATCAAAATTACTAATACACTAGAATGGCTAAAATTAAAAAGATTAACACTACCAACATTTGGCAAGGATGCCGTTCAACTGCAATGCTCTTACATTGCTGGTGGGAGTGCAAAATGGTGCAAAAATTCTGGACAAGCCTTTGGTACTGTCTTATATATTAAACATACAATTGCTTATCGTAAGACCCAGCATTTCCACTCCCAGATATTTACTTAAGAGAAAAGAAAATATGTCTCAGGAGAGATCGCAAACATTTATAGCAGCTTAGTTTATGATAATCAAAACCTAGAAGCAATGCAAATGTTCACCAGCAGGTGAAACGATATAAATGTTCTTCAGGCTGAAGGGAGATATTTTCAGTTGGAAGGATGGAACTGTGTGAAACAACAAAGAACTCTCAAAAGGATACATATATGAGTATATGTAAAGGCTCACTGACTGGTCAAAGCAACAATAATGATGGTCTTGTGACGTTTATAACACAGGAAGTAAAATAGAAGGTCACGATAGCATGAAGTGTAGAGGCAGTAAGTTAATTATAAGGTTATAATTTTAAGATTAAAAATTGAGGATGAGCTTCCTGGAATTCAAAGAAAAGAGTGAAATAATACTATTTCTGAAATTATTTTGCTTTGTCATTTATAGAGGTGGCACTGAACTATATATTAAAAATAACTCTGTATAGTAAATGAAGCAGGGGGTTTATGCAGCAGGTTCTTGAAGCATCTCACGATATGAGCTGAGAATGTAACGTCAGGGCATGGCCAGGAGAAGGCTATTTTAATGATGCACAACGTAGTTTGTCACTCAGTATAAAGTTGTTATTTGATTGGTCAGAGGACTTTTTCCTGACTCTCAATCTCACCTAATGTCTTGAACTAATATTCATGAACATATTTGGAACAAACTTAAGTCCTGACATATTAATAATTACCTTAAATACAAATGATCTATATACACCAATTAAAAGAAATTGACTGAGGGCAGCACTTGTGGCCCAAAGGAGTAGGGTGCGCTGGCCCCATATGCCAGAGGTGGTGGGTTCAAACCCAGCCACGGCCAAAAACCGCAAAAAAAAAAAAAAGAAAGAAATTTACTGAATGAATTTTAAAAATACTATCCAGTATATGCTGTCTATGAGAAACACATTTTAAATACTTAATTCTAGTATAATTTTGAAACAATATAAAACTCTCAAAACTTATATTTTACTCAAATCAATAAAAATGAATGCAATGCATTTGTAAAATAATTTGGCAAGTTGTTTGTTAAAGTCTAAAACCCAAAAACTAAAACAAAAACAATGTAAGTATTGGCTGGTCTCAAAATTACTACACATTTCTCAGCAACTTATAGGTAATATGTGTCCATGAAATGGCTATTTGGGGCCAAATAGTGATTTTTTTTAAGCTGTGTAACTCATAAACCTCAGTATATACAATCGCATTAGCTCTGCAATTTAGTCCAGTTCAATTATTAAGACAGAGGCTTGACAACATTGAGTTTTGACCAGAAAATTAACTCCCTTATTCCTAGGAATTGGTTGTCACTGAAACTAGACTTCAAAAAGAGAAACCCGAGAAAGAGCGACTATATTTTTGAACCAAAGAAGAGAAAAACTAAAGTTAACCAGAGACCAGATCTGCTGGTAAATAGTGAAATACTTTATCCTTTAATCACTACTCTACTATGGAAAAAGTCTGCATCAACACATTTTAATATTTTTATTTATGTTATCTTTTTATGCTGAAAAAATTTAAACATTATATTTCCACTCCTTTTTCCAGGAATTTTTGACCAGCAGAAGAATTTGCATCACTTGGGTCAAGCCAGCGAATATTCAGTCAACATGCTTTACCTAGTAATCGAAATAGAAGTAACTTTCAATCAATGTTAAGAAGTTTGCATCATCCTAATACTGAAACTTGGCCAAAGAGTACAAAACAAGAAAACCAGTCTCAGTTTGAAATATAGAACCTATAATCCTGAATTATTTTAGCAAATATAACATCTTGACCTTGAATCAGGGAAAAAGAAAATCACTCAGTGTGAATTGCCATATATATATCATCACCTAATCAACCTCATACAGATTGATGAAAAGATTCCTAGAAGTTGGAGTTGCCAAAACATTTTACTTCACAGTTAAAAAAATACTTTAGGGGAAGTTAGATATTCTAAATAATGAAATATAATCTGTCTGCTTACCGGTTTTCTGTTTTTTAAATTGCTGCAGTAAATTATGGGCAACTTATGTGAGATCCTTCTTTTTAAAAAATATTAGCTTTATATTTATTAGTTCTAGCAGATTTCTTCCATAAACACTCCATAAATATTAACATATTTGATAGAGGGTAAGGATCTGATGAAAGTGAAAAAAGCATGGTGCTTGATGTATGTTGACGATTTGACAGCATCCCCTTTTTATGATGTTTGTTTATTGTTTTCAAGACCAAAATACATGATTAATTAACAGCTTGTGTCAGTGGAAGAAAAAGATATGATATTAATGTACAAAGCCTTAGATTTTTTTTCTACCAGGAGCAAATATCTCATTATTTCTAGAAGTTTCTGGTTCTATTTTTTTTTTTAAGCTTTCCTACATTCGAATTTACTAAAAAGTTTTCTTTAATTTGCTACTAGAAAATTGTTTTCAGCAGAATCAAAGTTTATCTTATTAAACTAGAGAAATGATGAGTGTCACATGTATTTTGGTATTTCTCTTATATGGTATTTTGAAAATGAGATAGTTTCAAATGAGAGACAGTTTCAAAGGAAAATAACAGTCGTCTATGGTTACAGAAGACTTCTACAGTGTGCAACTATTAATTGAGCGTTCATGGAGGTTGCGGGCTGTGTTCGTGCATGAGAGAGAGAGTCTGAGTGACAGGGAAACAGAGAGAGAGAGAGACAGAGAGAGAAGCCGTGGTCTCCCTTGGCACAGAGAGTGTATAGTAACAGATTAGAATAATGGAGGCAGGAACCCACAAACAAGGAGGGCTAGTTTTATTTTTTGCATTTTTTGCAGTTTTTGGCTGGGGCTGGGTTTGAATGTGCTATCTCCTGCATATGGGGCCCGACGCCCTACTCCTTTGAGCCACAGGCGCTGCCTAGTTTTTGATTGTCTTTTAGTAACATAGGGGCCTCTAGCCCCCTTGGAGTTGGCTGAAAATCATGCAACAGGAGGCAGATTGATTAGTAAGAGAAAAGGCATACAAATGTATATACACAGCCGCCTTCAGAATGAAGACCCCCAAAATTGCTTAGGTTCATTAAAGTATGTAGACGGCAGTGTAGAAATACAACTGGACAAAAAGGTTTGATCTAACGCTAATGTCAGAGTTGGGAAGCCCAGCAAGGCTGTCTACTCAATTCTTCTTGGCCTCCCTGTGTTTCCTCCTTCTGAGTGTGAAGCCAGACCCCCTCTGCATGGGAGTCTTCTGACCTCAGTCACACAAAGCAGGTCAGATAATTTGTTTATGGCCAGTTTTGACATAGAATAACTTTAAGTTTGGTGGATGGCTCTGAGGAAAGAGGTTCCTGGTTTCTATGACCTGCTTTGGGGAAGAGGGAATCTAATTTCTTTGGCTACCTCAGGGGAGAATGGAACTGAGAGGCAGGAGGGTCAGAGAAATTTTGCTTCTGAGGCCTTCATTTGGGGCTTTTGTTTTCTGAGTTTCAACATTAAATGATCTTATTTTTGTGTTTAGTCCAGAAATTTTAAAATTAGAAAATTCTGTTAACAGGCTCGGAGCCCGTAGCACAGTGGTTATGGTGCCAGCCAAGGCTGGAGGGTTCAAACTCAGCCCAGACCAGCTAAACAACTATGACAACTACAACAAAAAATAGCTGGCGTTGTGGCAGGCACCTGTACTCCCAGCTACTTGGTAGGATGAGGCAAGAGAATCACTTAAGCCCAAGAGTTTGAGGTTGTTGTGAGCTGTGATGCCACGGCACTCTACCGAGGGTGACATAATGAGACTCTGTCTGGAAAAAAAAAAAATTCTGTTAACAAGTTGAATTTCTAGTCTAGACCATCACAACTTCCTCTCTAAAGGATCCTTTTCCAATTTCAACATGGATATGGAAAACGTAAATGACGAGAAGCCCATCTGTGTTTTCCTCATAAACAAGAAGAATGTGAGTCTTGAGTGTATATTGAATATTTTAAATTATAGCTAATATTTCTTAAGCATCATCTATATGCCTGGCACTGTGCTAAGAGCCTGACATACATTATTTTCCCTATCCTATATTCCAAACCTGCAGTAGGTGCTATTATCATCTCCATTTTTTTATATATGAGGGAATAAAAGCGTAGAAACATACCATTAATGAAATCGAATTGCACATTGAAAAAGTTATTCCCTTTTATATTATTTCATTCCTTATGATTCCAACAAGGAGAGGGACTCAGTCATGTGCTAGTGTGTTCCTCACACCTCTGTAACACTTGTAAATCAATTTCTCTTTCTTTCTTTTTGTCTCAACAAAGGTAGCGGAAGTCTCTGTCTCAGAGTCCTGGGAAAATGACAGTTTGTAGATAGACTGAAACAACATTTTTTTGCATGTATTCAATTTTTAAATGTTTACTTTCAATGTATGGCCAATGACATTGGCACTCCATATACATATAGTAGTACCCGAAGTTGCCTTTTGAAATTAATTTTTTTAAAAAAGTCATTTCAAGATATTAAGTAAATAATAGCAACATTTATGAAAATGGTGAGCAAAAGACTGAAGTTTGGGAAATAGTATATTGTGTAGAATGCCCTGTTATTTCCAGTTATATTGACAAAAATTCACACATACTTTAAAATTCGAGGCACATATTTTCTGGAGATTTTAAAGTGACATTCCCAGCACTGAGATTTGTAACACTTGAAATGATTGATGGTTCCGAAACTTAATGTCTCTGAATCTACAGACCTCGGATGATCAAACCAAGTGAACACTGTGAGCATTTGTGAATTTTATTTTCAAAAGAGGAGAAATGGAAAAGAAGGGAAAGGTTATTAAAATTGTAGACACACTTGCATTGGGCAAGACAGCTTTGAACTTCAACTTGTGACTCTTTTTAAGTAACTTCCTACATCTAAGCACAGTGACAGCTCCTTTTACTGGGTGCCCATTATGCCCTGGATGCTGTGCTAAGCACTTTATGTAAATCATTCCCCAATTTTTTTTTTTAAATAACTGCATGAAAGTATTATTAACTCAGTAATGATGGAGAAAATGGCTCAGAAAAGTTAAGTAACTTGTCTATGATCAATCATACAATTTCTTTTTCTTTTTTTTTTTAAGACAGAGCCCCACTTTGTTGCCCTGGTTAGAATGCCATGGTGTCACAGCTCACAACAACCCCAAACTCCTGGGCTCAAGTGATTCTCTTGCCTCAGTTTCCCAAGTAGCTGGGACTACAGGCGCCCATCACAATGCCTGGCTATTCTTTTTTTTTAAGGAAATAAATGGAAATCTTTATATAATAGCGCTGATAACTTCAGTATATTACCAATATGCATTTTAAAATAACAAAAAGGTAGTCTTTATTTATCACCTTCAATTTCAACCTGATGAAAATTGAGATACTACATTAAAATACTTTTTAAAATTAAATCATAACTGTGTACATTTATGGGGTACAATGTGCTGATTTGATGTACAATGTGGAGTGCTTACATCAAACTGGTTAACAGAACCATCACCTCACTTACTTATTTGTGGTGGTCAGACATTTATATGCTACTCTTAATAGTTTTGAAATGTACCATTGCATTGTGCATAATAGGTGAGGTCCCACCCAATATCCTCCCTCCTCCTGCCCATCCCCCTCCCCTCCCCTTTCCCTCCTATGGAGACAGGGTCTCGGTCTTACTGACTGGTCTCAAACCGTGAGCTCAGACAATCCACCTGCCTCAGCTTCTCAGAGTGCTAGGATTACAGGCATGAGCCACTGCGTCTGGATGATCATACAATTTCTAAGTAGCACAGGTGGGATTTCATTCTAAGCCCCATCGATTATATGTGGTATTTCCCTCAGCAGTCTTCTGTTTCTTTTTCCCTCTGTCCTTTAGTTTCTAAGGAAATTAAGAGAATAAAAAAAAATCTAGTCTTTTATATTTACCCTCATTTTCATCATATCTGGTAACCTTCATTCCTGCTGGTCTGGAATGTTACAAGGGTCTGGGCTGTTACGAGGCTCATGTCCATTCAGCTTGAAGAATTTCCCAAGTGTTTCTTGTAGTGCAGATCTGTTGCTGGCAAACCCTTTCAGTTTTAATTTATATGATAGTGTTCTTATTTTATCCTAATTTTTATTTTTATTTATTTATTTATTTTTGTAGAGACAGAGTTTCACTTTATGGCCCTCGGTAGAGTGTCATGGCATCACACAGCTCACAGCAACCTCCAACTCCTGAGCTTAAGCAATTCTCTTGCCTAAGCCTCCCGAGTAGCTGGGACTACAGGCGCCCACCACAACACCCGGCTATTTTTTTGTTGCAGTTCGGCCGGGGCTGGGTTTGAACCCGCCACCCTCGGCATATGGGGCCGGTGCCTTACCTACTGAGCCACAGGTGCCGCCCTATCCTAATTTTTAAAGGAATCATTTTGTTTCATGTAAAATTCTGATTTCACAGTGTTTTTTTTTCTTTTTTTCCCCAGTATTCTGAAGATGCTGTTTTATTGTCTCCTGGCTACCTGAAATGCCAACCTTCATATCATTATTTTGATGTAATGTGTCATTTTTCTTCTAGCTGTTTTAGGAAATTTATTTTTCATATTCAGAAGTTAGAGTATGATTTTTTAGCTGTGGCTTCTCTGTATTTATCCTGCGTAGGGTTGTTGAGTTTCTTAAACCTGTTTCTTGTGAAATTTATTATTATTATTATTTCGAGACAGAGTCTCACCATATCGCCCTTGGTAGAGTGCTGTGGCGTCACAGCTCACGCCAACCTCCAGCTCTTGGCTTAAGCAATTCTTTTGCCTCAGCCTCCCAAGTAGCTGGGACTACAGAAGCTTGCCACCATGCCCGGCTATTTTTTGTTGGAGTTGTCATTGTTGTTTAGCTGGCCTGGGCCAGGTTTGAACCCGCCACTCTCCATGTATGTGGCTGATGCCGTAACCACTATGCTATGGGTGCCAAGTCAGACAGCATTATGTTTTAAAGACTTTTCTGCCTTGTTCTCAATCTCACCTTTCTTTCTGGTACTCCAGTCACACTTGTGCCTCATCATAGCTTGTTATTGTCTCATAGGCCACTGAGGGTCTATTAACTTTTTCAACTTTTAAAATGGTGATCTTCTTACAGAATTATTTAATTTGCGGTGTTTTAAAGGTCATTGATGATTTTTTGTATGATCTCTGTTGTCCAGCCCATTCAGCGAATTTTCTGCTTCAGATATTGTATTTTTCAGTTAGATTTTCCATTCAGTTCTCTTTCTGGCTTTCTGCCACCCCCTAATGAGATTCCCTATCTGTTTATTCAGTAAAAGCATATTTTCCTTTGAGTCTTTGAACATATTTATAACATGATTTAAGGTCCATGCATATTTAATTCAGTTTTACGGCAATTTATTGTGTGTGGAAAAGCCCAATACTAGTTACTCTATCATTGGTAAGAATAGCAGTCTCTTTCCTTTTTTTCTCCTCCTTCATTTCTGCTATTTCTCCCTGACCACTCTTAGTTTTCTCTCCTCTTCAAAAAACGTGATGTTGCCACTAAATATCATTTCTACTTTCTAAGACATGGCATGGTCCTATTTCCATCTTCCAATGCTTCTAATGATGGCATTCCAACTACTCTGACATATTTAATATTAAACAGATAAAAACACACTAAATTTTTATGTGGGCCGGTTGCTAGTGAATGATGGAGACCCCAAGATAAACCACAGCATTTACCTTCAAAGAGTTCATGGTCTAATAGAGTGGAAGTGAGACAGAAATAATTACAATGGGTGAGAGAATTGTTATCAGAGGAACAAGTAAAATATTCTGTGGAAGAAACTGCTATGTCCATAATTAAGAGTGGTGTGGGGGAATCAGGGACCTTGTCTCACATGGGAGTGCTGGAGAACAATCTTGAAGGAGTAGCAGGTGGCAAAGAAGAGACAGAGAAAGTATCCCAGGTAGAGAACATCATGTGCAAAAGCACAGTGCCCTGGGTGGTGCCTTGGCTCAAAGGGGTAGGGCACCAGCCCTATATGCCGGAGGTGTTGGGTTCAAACCCAGCCCCAGCCAGAAACTTAAAAAAAAAAAAAAAAAAAGCACCGTGCTCTAACAAAGCCTGTTTTGAGATGGCAGTCTCAATTAGTCATTGGTTTTATGCCTTGTTTGGAAAACCGGTGAGTCATTAGATTAGAAAGGTAGAGATAGTGTTGTTTTGAAGGACTTTTACACAAAGCCCTAAGTAATCTCATATAAACATGAAGACTCTGCTCTTTCCTCTTCAATAGTATGTTTCAGATTAGCCAGAATTTCTCTCACTAGCCCATGCTCGTTTGTTTAAAAGAAAGATCTGCTGGACTTACCTCAGTATTAAAACTTGTCATGGGGAAAAGACTCCCTGTTCAACACATGGTGCTCAGAAAATTGGATAGCCACATGCAGAAGATTGAAACAGGATCCACACATCTCACCACTCAGGAGAGTTAATTCACGCTGTATAACAACTTAAATCCAAGGCATGGCATTATAAGAATTCTAGAAGAAAATGCTGAAAAAACTCTTATACATATTGGCCTAGGTAAAGAATTCATGAAGGAGACCCTAAAAGGTAATCACAGCAACAATAAAAATAAATAAATGAGATCTGATCAAATTAAAAAGCTTCTGCACAGCCAAGGACACAACAAAAAGTGCAAATAGACAACTTACAAAATAAGAGAAAATATTTGTATGCTATATATCTGATAAAAGGCTGGTAATCAGAAGCTATAAAGAACTCAAAAAAAAATCAGCAAGAAACAACCAAATGATCCCATTAAAAAGTGGGCAAAAGACATGAACAGAAATTTCCCAAATGAAGATATACTAATGGCCAAAAAACTCATGCAAAAATGCTCAAAGTCTCTAATCATCAAGAAAATGCAAATGAGAATGGCGCATATCAAAAAGTCCCAGAGCAACAGATGCTGGCATGGAGGCAGACAGAAAGGAACTCTTGTACTCTGTTGTGGGGGACTGCAAGCTAGTACAACCTCTATGGAAAATAGTATGGAGATTTCTCAAAGAAGTAAAAATAGACCTACCATTTGATCCAGCAATCTCACTGCTGGTTATATACCTAAAGGAAAAGAGTCATTGTATTAAAAAGACACATGCACTGGAATGTTTATAGCAGCACAATTCACAATTGCAAAGATTCACAATCCAAGTGCCCACTAATATATGAATGGATTAATAGAATGTGGTATATGCATACCATGGAGTACTACTCAGCCATAAAAAATGGTGATCTATTGTCTTTTGTAATAACCTGGATGGAACTGGAGATGATTATTCTAAGTGAAGTATCACAAGAATGGAAAAACAAACACTGCATGTGCTCAATACCAAATAGGAACTCATCAATCAACAATTATGTGCACATATGGGAAGTAGAACTCAACGAAAATCAAACAGGTGGGAGCGAGAGGAGAGGATGGGCAAATTCACACCTGGTAGGTACAATTCACACTATCTGGGTGAAGGGCATACTTATAACTTTGACTCAGTCTGTACAAAAACAAATTATGTAAGCAAAATGTGTATACCCCTTAATATTCTGGCGGGAAAAAAATTGTCAGGCGTAAATTGGATATCACGTAGAAAAATGTGTATTTTGACCCTGACTTCACACCCTACAAAAAAATTATTGCAGATAGATTGCAGACCGAAGCACGAAAGGCAAAATAATAAAACTTTTAGAGAAAAGCAGGAGAAAATTTCTATGGCCTTGGAGTAGGTAAAGGTTTTTAAAACAGAACACAAACCTTGCTATCCATGAAAGGAAAACCATTGATAAATTGGAGTATATTAAGATTGAAAATGTCTGTCCATCAGAAGACACAATGAAGTGAAAAGGCAGCCCTCAAAGCATGCACGTCCACAAAAGGCTCCTGGCAAAAATACAGGTGTACTTAAAACTCCTTTACATCAATACGGAGGAGAAAGATAATCTAATAGAAAAATGAGAAAAACTCTTGAACAGATAATTCACAAAAGAAAATAAATATTCAAATAACCAATAAATAGACGCAAAAATGATACATTTCCCTAGCTGTCCAGGAGACACAGATGAAAATTGCAACATAATACCCCTTACACACCAGCCAGATGGCTCAAATGGAAAAGACAGAACACGCCAAGAGCATCTAAACACAGGGACCAACTGGAACGTCATTAGTTAGGATGTAAATCGATATAACCATTTTGGAAAACTATTGGGCTAGAGCGGAATTGACAAATATCCCATGACATAGAAGTTCCACTCCTGGAAATACGCTCAAAAGCAATCCACACATGTGATCACCAAAGATACGCATTAAAGTATTTCTAGGACAATAATATGTAGCAGCCAGAAAGCAGATATTACTCAAATGCCCACCCACAGTAGCATAGGTAAATGAATGGTGTTACAGTCACACAATGGGGTAATATGTGCTGACATGAATAATAATCTACAATTATATGCAACAATAGGAATAAAACTCACAAGCATAAGGATTAAAAGAAGGCACCACACAAACGTGTATACTGTTCAATCCATTTTCTAGACTACAAAATAGGCAAAACTAACCCATACTATTGAAAGTAAAGATAGTGGTTACCACTGGGGGGGAGATTAAAAAGAAACAAAGTTGGGCGGGAGAGGATGTTCTGTGCTGCTGGTTAAGGTCTGTATTTTGATCTGGGTGCTGCTTAGGTAGGCATGTTCAGTTTGTAATAAGTTATTAAGCTGCATGCTTATGGTTTGGATATATACACGTGTCTATATCATAGCCACATTGTCCTTCTATTCACCTATCTGTATCTATCTTCACCTATCTGTATCTATCTATCTATCGCTCATAATTTAAAAATAAAATTGGTTAGTGGCAGAGCTGGCCGGAATTAGTTGCTTTGTTACCACTGATTGAACAGAGCTGAATGAGAATTTTACGGTTATGATGGCTCTTCTGTCTTGAGTGAATGATCCAGTTTATATTTTTTACAGCCTCATAAGTGCCATTTTAAGGACCAGAGTGGCTTGCAGAGAGTCTGGCATCCGTCCCAGCTTCTCTCTTCAAGTGGAAGGTGTAATCTGAATTGCCAGCAAACACACCTTGGAAACAAGATTGCTCTTTGGCTAAGACCACTGAGCACTGGAGCTGCTCAGCTCTGCACGGGGCCTACCAGACGCACATGGACTTTGAACTGGCTCACATCCCCCCTTTCTTAATGTTTTTAACTCTAAAAGGGACCAAAGCTCCCCTCAAGAAGCCCAGAGGAGTCAGCTTTAGCGGCCCCTCCTGAAGTCCCAGCGTTTTTTCTTCTGTATCTGCTACTACTAAATCATGTGGGTTTATAGTTCCTTTACCTCTTTGTTTCTTCATCTTTTAAGTCTCAGTTCCTATCACCCACCCCGTATGAAGCCTTTCCTTTATAACCCCACACCCGCCCAGGGATAGCCCTCTTTCTATATGGTCCCATTTTACTTTGTGTAAATATCCATTTCAGCTTTTATAATATGCAATTTTCCCCCGTAGGTCTATGTCCCTGCTAAATTGTCAGCGTCTGAAGGATGGGACTAGAATCTTTCTGCCTCTGTGTTCTTACAACCTTGGCCTTGACCTCAACAAATTTTTGTTAGCATCAGAAGCATGAAACTGGTCTGTGTTGCTCATAACTGGTATATCTCTAGCACCTGGTGCAGTGCCTGGAATGGAGTGTGGCATCTGGCTCAGTGATGAGTTATCAAGTTGATGTAACCAAGGCTTGAAAGAGGAAAGATGTCTGCCACTCCCTGTGCACTGGGTCAGCTTTTTGCAAAGTGTGGTTTGATTGCATGTAACTCAATCATCTCATATATTTGGAAAGTGCCTTATTCCATACTCTCTTCTTGGAGACCAACTGCACGTGTTAGCATACTAGACCCTCTGAGAAGTCCTCCGATAAAAGACCTTTTGAACTTGGCAGTTCTTGAACTCCTTAATTCAATAAACTTTTTATTATGTAATACCTATTAAAATCCCTAAGAATTATTGTTCCACAGAGCGCAATTTGGGGAACGCTTCCCTAAATTTGCTCAGATTTGCTGATGACTTACTTTAAGACACCTTTACGGTTCCACCATTGGCAGTTTTACAGGCTGCAGGCTGTGCAGTTTTTGAGGACATCATTCACGGTGTAGTCTGCGCTCCCATGAGTGATAGTCCTGATTTCGTACCACATACTGTTTTCCAAGTAAATTGCAATTCTTCTGAAGACAAGGAAGGTATTTTCCATTTTTTCCTCTCGTTCCTAGTAGTAAAAAGAGTTTTCTTTGCACTACATAGAAGCTCCATGTAACTTATCTTTTTTTTTTTTTTTTTTTTTTGTAGAGACAGAGTATCACTTTTTTTTTTTTTTATTGTTGGGGATTCATTGAGGGTACAATAAGCCAGGTTACACTGATTGCAATTGTTAGGTAAAGTCCCTCTTGCAATCATGTCTTGCCCCCATAAAGTGTGACACACACCAAGGCCCCACCCACCTCCCTCCTTCCCTCTTTCTGTTTCCCCCCCCATAACCATAATTGTCATTAATTGTCCTCATATCAAAATTGAGTACATAGGATTCATGCTTCTCCATTCTTGTGATGCTTTACTAAGAACAATGTCTTCCACATCCATCCAGGTTAATACGAAGGATGTAAAGTCTCCATTTTTTTTAATGGCTGAATAGTATTCCATGGTATTAACAAGCTGTGGTATATGTATACCATGTAACTTATCTTAAAATATGATGACATTTCTGGTATACTAGAGGAGGTCAAAGTATGATGGGGCCATTTTCCTCCTTATTTTCACCTCTCTTATCTATGCCGCTCTTCCACTCCATTGTGAGAGTCCTCTTATAATCTAAATGCTTTGTTCTCCCAAAGTTCATATGTTGAAATCCTACGTCCTAAGGTAACGGTCTTAGGAGGAAGGGCTTTGGGGAGGTGGTTAGGTCATGCAAGGGGCACTCTCTCGAATGGTACTAATATCCTTATAGAAGAGACCCCAGAGAGGACCCTGGCCTTTCCGCTATGCGAGAGAAGATGGCCCTCCCTGAGGAATGCCCCTCCTCTTACTGAATTAACCAGCACCTTGATCATGGTTTTCCAGCCTCCAGATCTGTAAGAAATAAATTTCTGTTGTGTATAGGCCACCTGGGTAATGGCATTGTGTTGCCATGGCCCAAATGAGACAGATGCATTTTCCCTCCTACCACAATCAAAACTATTTTTGCAGCAGGCATTTACTCTTTAGTCTGAATTGGCTCCTCTTTCTAGAGACATTTGTACCTTAAGCTTTATCAGCTATTCTGGAAGGAAAGCTGTTAAAGTTACCCCTGGCATTGACCAGTCAGGAGAGGGCTGCATGGGGGGGCTGCGACTCCCATTTGCCAATCACAAGCTCATTGCCAGTTGCACCTGTGATTAAGCCTAGCCCTGTAGAGGACATCTATCATGTTTGCAATGCTCTTCCCCTTTAACCTTCTTCTGGAAGCATGCCCCAATCTTCCTTTCCCCACTTTCGGCTCATATGCTTCCATAGAGCTCCATGCCTGGTCATGGATAGCATCGAGGCCCATCCACAAATAAGATGCTTCTGGTCATAGCCATCAGCTCAGGGATAGTGAAGGATGATTTTGATGATTAATAAAATTCAACAGAAAAAAAAGCCCAAAGCTAATAAGACATGATAAGGTTTTTACTGAGAACACTGGGAGAGTCACAGCCCCTTAGCATTAAAGCAGAAAGGACATAAGATTTAGGACAACTGGTACCATCCTGCCCCTATGTGGAACAAAACCATGAAATCAACACAGCTAAAACTCAGCTGAAATGGTGAAAAACTGAGTCTCCATGACACGTTATCCTCTCTCTTTTCTTATTTTAGTAGGAAAGTTTTATCAGAATATCTAAGGTAGTGCTTTCTAAACAGCAGGTCATGACCTATTGTTCAATTGTCAAAATAAATTCAATGGGTCATTACTAGCATTAAAAAAGTGAAGTAGAATGGAAAAGAATAACTGGGTTATGATGAAATATATTAGCTATTAGGGGGTCAAAAATGTTTCAAAGCCACTGCTAGTAAATGATAATTTTTGGTAACTTCTTCCTATATATAAAATAATTATTCAAAAAATCCTGAAACAACTTAAAAAATGATATTTGCCATTCAGTAAAAAAAAGAGAACCAAGCTGCAGATGGAGTCAGCCTTACTCCCAACCTTCTTACTTGGGTTTGCCTAATAATTTCCTTTTTGCTTAAGTAGGTAAGGAGATGGATTTTTTGTCGGTTATAATCAGAAGAAATCTAACCAAAACATCACCAAAGAGGTGCTGTTGGTTGTGTGGAATTTATGATTCCCTTAACTACTTTACTGAGGGATGCACTCAGTTCACCACTTTCAAAAATATAGGAGAAGAAAGAAAAGAAAAAAAAAATGGGAAGGCCTGTCCGACTTCAGAATGCAAGTGGTAGACCTGGTGGAGATACAGGGGCTGGTTTTTCTTTTAGGCCTACAACTAAGGCAGCCCTGATGCTACTTAGAGGGCCAGTGTCATGTCCTTGGAACGATCTGGAAGAAACCTAATTAACTCACACCCACCAACACACACATGTTCTCATGCTCAGGCAGCATAAAGGGAAGGCTGCAAGAGGGAAAAGGTGCCTCTGGCGTGCTCATCAAGCAGACAGTCTGTGGCAAGTGGCTTTAGTCACAGAAAATGTGGTCATTTGTCCCAACATCTGCCTTTGCAAGGCCTGGCTGCTATTATAGACTCAGTCTCTCCACATGGATCAGGGTGGCTGCACCCTCAAACCTCTCCTAGGTAAAGGTCACCACCCACCTGGTGATAGCGGCAAGAGCCTTCTGAGAGCTGCTCTATGTCCTGGTGTATTTATTCCACCCTCAGGTTCCAAATACTGGCATGGATTCTTATAGAGTGAGGTCATGGACATCTTCTGAGCTCACAACGCTACGTTCAAAAATGTCTACATGCCTGGAAGAAGGGGGTTTCTGGAAGAAATGCAAACACATGGATAACTGACTGATACTTTCTTTTTTCTTGCCTGTGTGATAAGCATGGGGCAGGGGGACAGGAATTGGGGCTGTTATTCCAGGGTTCCTTGTTGAAGATTTCATAACATTAGTTCTTCCAGTCAAAGAGTGTAGGAAGCAGTAGAGGGCATTTTTGCAATAGTTGGCAAGGAGACAGCAGAATCAAATGGTATTACTACAAAATCTTTCTCCAAGTCTAGGCAATAGCCAGGCACAGCCGAGCGCCAGGGCTCTGTTTGCTATGTAAAGCAAGTTGTATTGGAACACAGCCAAGCTCATCTGCTTACGTGTTGTCTGAAGTATACAGTTGTGACAAAAACCAAAAACCATTTTGTATTTTTATTGGTTATTTTCCCCTCTATCCCCTGTTGATGGAAGGTACTTCACTGCTTTTGGGCCTGTGTTACAGTGATGTTTCTGATCTCTTGCCTGGGATTCTAAGTGATTAGATGTGAGTACGTCACCAGCAGGGGCTGGGGGATGGAGGACAGGTGGGCAGGGCTTCTGGTGGCCCCTTTTGAGCCAGTTGGTGCTCGAATACCATGTCATCCTGCCTGACTTCTCTAACGCTCCCTGCTGCCTCAGATTGACACCTGACGTCTCTAAGTTTCCCTGGGACGTGGCCCCACCTCTCTCTCTGGGTACATTATTATTCCTACTGGCTCCATTATTCCTACCTCCTCTTGTGCTCCAGCCACTCTGTCTTCTGGGGTCTCAAGGCAGCCGGGAGTCCTCCCTGCTCAGAGCTGTGCCTGGAACACTCCCTCTGCCCCCATCAGCTTGGGCAAGTCTCCCATTATGTGGCCTCATGACGCCTTACACTTTGCCTTCATAGCCTGTGGTCTCAGTTTGCGTTTCCCCAACAGCAGAACCAAGACCAGGATTTGGGAGGAGACCCCAGCAAATGTGGTGAGGAAGGAGAACAAGAGGCAAGGAGGTGAGGACAGACAACAAATAAAGTGTTTGTGATGTGAGCAGTGGGGGCCAGTCCCCTGGGACCCTCTGAGACTCCCTGGAGCAGGGGTCAGGACCACCTGCCTGCTTTTGTAAAGCAAGTTGTATTGGAACACAGCCAAGCTCATCTGCTTACGTGTTGTCTGAAGTATACAGTTGTGACAAAAACCAAATGGCCTGCAAAGCCTAAAATATTTACTATCTGTATTTATATTTACTATTTGGCCCTTTAAGAAAAGGTTTGCGGATCCCTGCCCTAGAGCGTGTCTCCGAATTGTCCTACCAAGAGGCAGGGCAGGTGGGATGTTTATTCAGTGACTCCCTCCTCTCGGGGGCTGTGCGTTGCTCCTGTGGTGTTGTTTCCTGGCACCTCTGAATGAGTGACTGGTAACAGATGTGGAAGCTGAGGCTTGGGGAGGTTATGTGCTTTCCCTGATCTCCTGGAGACTGTGCTAGGCCTTTTGAGGGTAAACATCAAGCATTTTCCTTTTCACAAGACAAAATAGAATGAATTGCCCAATGGGTGTGGATGATGAGCTGGGAAAGAGAAGGATGATAAAGGGTTAAGTAAACAGGGGGCAGTGGGTCAGGCTGAATGAATGGTCTTGTGCAGAAAGAAAACATCTCAGAGATCCCTTGGAAAGAGTTTCTGAGAAAGGCCAGAGAAGGCGGAAGCAACTGTGCAGGAGCTGGACGGACATGGTGCTGTGTAAGGGGGTCCTAGGGCGAGTGATCTCCTAAAAGCAGAAATGAAGGCTGAGAAGCCTGGGGGGAAGGGGTACTGGTCATGGTGAGTCTACCTGTGAGACAGTGTTGGGTCTTCATCTGAAGAAGGAAAGCAGCACTTTACGATGGCATCTTCCTTAGCTTACTTCTCCAGCAGATCTGAGATTCTACGGTAATGTGCACTTGGACAGGGGTGTACAGCACCAAGGTACGGCAGGGAGGGGCTCAGACCCGTCCGCAAATTCATGCATCTTGATGACTGTAAATTACTGATTTGCACTGTGGTTCCATCAGTGGTAAAATACGTCCTACAAGAAGGGAATTCAGCAAGTTTGGTAAATAATATCTTACATTTATTGCATGCTCATCCCTCATCTCTTCCTCAATATGCTACTAATAATAACACTATATTAGCAGTAATATTAGTATCCTAGTGATAGGTGATACTTATCTAGCATTTATTAAATACTATGCGCCAGGCTTTGTCTAAACACTTGGTATAAATTAAGCTGTACTCACAACCAGGTGCTAGATAATATTCTTATCATGATTTTACTACTGAGGAAATGAAGTTGCTGAGAACTTTGCCTCCAAGGCCACAGGCTTGTAAATACTGGAGCCAGGATTCAAACCTAGGAGTCTGAGGACAGAGTGCATGGACTTGACCCCCATCGATTTCCACAGCGCATCACCTTGGAGGAATGTGGGGGGTTGGGAGCTAAAATCACACGTGGAGGTCTTGGTTTAAATTCTCTGATTGCACCCTTAAGTTGAGTTCACAACTTCTGGGTATAAAAGTTCTCATGAAATTCTTTTCCTTGGGGAAGATTTTACCCGCAATTGCATTTTCCTGCCAACCCAAGGGTGACTGGCAGGAGGTCACTAGTATTAGGCACAGAATAACAGGGGGTAGAATTATCATGAGTCACTCTTCTCATCAGGGAGCAGCACGGGCCAGTCTAACACCTGTCCTTCCTCAGCCCCTACCCCCCGCAAGAATCTTCATCCCAGGGGCATTTTTGGTGAAGCCCCTGCCTCAGTTCAGATTACTCCAGGAATAACTACTTAGTACATTCGGGAGGTGCAGAGGACACTAGCAGGGTTGCGGAGAAGTGATATGGGGAATGGAAGGTGGCCAGTAAAATGTGCATCAGTAATCCATCAGTGCGGGGGATGGCAGCAGCTCGGCCCTAGAAGGATATACTGAGAAATAGCAAATAACTCAGGATGCAGAACAGTCTTACCCAAGGGCTGATGGATGGGATGGTTCTACGCCAACTCTCAAGACTCCGTGGCTGAGGGCTTCTGCCAGGGTTAATTCCTTAGCACTTTTGGGCTGCTCTGCATGGGCGATGAGGCCTTTAGTAGATCCAGAAAAATCCTCAGAGATTCAGGGATACAGACAATGGCCACGGGAAGTCAGCTGAGAAGTAGCTGTGGACACTTGAATCTCTGATGGCACCTTCGCTCTGACTGCAGACAAGCAGTATTTGGGTGGTTTAGAGATGGTGGTTTTCAATGAGGTTCCACCACTTAAACACTTGGACCTTGAGCGAGTTATTTAATTTCTCTCAGCCTCAGATGAGGGAGTTGAAAAGAGTTCTAACTTTTCAGAGTGCAGTGTGGACACTGAATGAGGTACTCCCAAAGCTCTGGGCCTGACTAAAATATGCACCTTCTTTTTTTTTTTTTGCAGTTTTTGCAGTTTTTGGCCGGGGCTGGGTTTGAACCCACCACCTCCGGCATATGGGACTGGCGCCTCACTCCTTTGAGCCACAGGTGCCGCCCCAACATGCACCTTCTTACTACAGTATGGTTATCATCATTATTACTTAAAGTGACAAGCCCAAGTTGGGAGGGAGGCTTGGGAAGGAAATGTTGGTCTCCGTGGTGCTTAGAGAAACTCAACGCTCGCCAAACAATTCAGAGCTGTCAGAAGAACTCCAACTGCATGAGGCTTCCACAAGAATTTTCTTCTTTTTTCTCCCCTAAAAGGTCAAACATATGCTTGGAGTGGGACGTTTCCTTCAATCACTTTCAAAATAACAATTTGTCAGAACATTTTTATTAACCTTGAAGCTTGTCCAATCTGCCGAGGAGTAATAGGCTACGGTGATATGTATGATAATAAAGTCCCAAACAAACCTGGCCAGCAAGCAACACATGGACTCTCTCTTTGCACATAATTAAACATTTTTTTTAGATGCCGAATGTGATCGGCACACAGAGCTGGTCCTCCCCAGGCTCAGTGTTCACGTGGCACACTGCCAAATGAGGACGGACTGCTCTGCTTTAATGAAGAGGTAACAGCAACAGCGTGTGTCCCTTCTCAGCTGCCTCCTGGCTTTGAAGCTACCAGGTGTGGACAGCATGTGGGAGGGTGTGGGGCCTGGGAACCAAAGGTGCGGATTGGAAAGGCTGCCTGCAGGTAGATATTCCATAGGTGAAAATTTCTTTGTGCCCAATTAATCAGGTTAAAGAGTACGGCCAGGGTCCCCCGCTGATAGGGTAATGTTCTCAGGGTACACTCTTGTAAGAAAGTGGAGATGGCAGGCCCAGGCAAAAGGGGAAACTGATCCTTAATACGGCTGCAGCTGAGGCCTCAGCTGATCTCAGGGGGAGCTCTGGAGCTGAGACAGCTCTTGCAAGGTGTCCCAAACTAAGGCAAGGCAGCATAAACCGGTCTTTTAAAAGACCATTTTTTTCTTTGCATTTTGTTGTTATATTTTGCCCAAGTAGGATTTTATTTAACATATTTTATTTAACAGCTTTTAGCTTGATTTATAACTTGTAGATAGCCCAGACATACGGTAGGTGGGCCTCTCTTTGCAGTCCTGCCCTGGGCCCTACCAACACTGGAGGCAGGGGCTCAGCCTAAGAAGCTTCAAGTCCATGTTGGTGAGTACTGGTGCACAAGACAGAGGGTCCTTCTGTTTGGGCAGGGAGTTATTATCACCCCCTCAGTTTTCCCAGGTTATTATCACCCCCTCAGTTTTCCCAGGTTGGGAAATTGAAGATCAGAGAACTTTATTTGCATGTTCAGGTCACGTAGCTAGTAAGTGGTAGAGCCAGGATTGAATTTAGACAAATTGAACCCCAACCCTGTACATTGTATGACTCTGTATCCAAGGCCAAGCAGGAATCTGGTCACTCCAGAAGTTTGTGATGCATCCACTTCTCTCCTTGCAGAAATTCCCTTAGAATTTTAAGTCCTGTGCAGATGTCACCTCCTCCATGAAGCCTTCCTTGATTTTCTTCAGCCATAATTCTCTCCCCACATTGCTGTGTCTTTCTCAGACATACACTGACATATCCCGATTAGTATTAATTACATACACTGATTAATATTAAAATCACTTTATATGTATCTTATCTCCCTCCAGGACTTGAATATAAGTGCCTTGATGCCAGGGAGCCTGCCATATTTGTCACTGCATCCTTTTATGTTAGTTTTTCCTTGCTATGTGGATTATTTATTTAAAACAATAAAAAGTTGTTGTCTTTAAGGTCTCTGTGGGTCTGGGCTCAGAGTCCTCTTCCCAAATCACTGGTTGTTAAGCAAATTCATTTCCTTGTGTTCGTGGTACTGAAGTTCCCATGTTGCTGCTAGCTGTTGGCCTGGAGGTGGCCCAGAGCTCTTGGCCACGTGGCTCCCACAGGCAGTTCGCAGCGTGGATGTTTGCTGTGCTTCGGGACTGCAGGATGCCTCTCTGACTTCCTTCTTTTCTGCAACCCACTGAAGACAATCTGATTTTGAAGCATTCAGACGGTCTGGTCAAGACTCCAGGATAACTTCCCTTCACCTTACAAGGTAACAGTCACAGGTCTGGTACAGTCACATTTGAACCTGCGCACCGCTCAAAGGGAGAGAGAGTTCACCAGGGCGAGGGTCCTCGGGGATCACAGAGTTCTCCTGCCATACTCCCCACCACCTGAACTGTGTCCTGTGAAAGCCTCCAACTGAGTGAACAATTCTTTGCCTGGTTTTCCCGTTTATTCACCTACAACATGGGAACAGAGAGGAAGGAGCCTATGCTCTTTGTCTGGGAGACAAAAGAAGGAACTTACATCAAAGAGGGCAGGAATAATTCTCCTCTCTTTTACTCTTCTGATATGCGTACAATATTTTTCAAAATAAATACACTTCTGAGGGAATGCAAGATGATTTTAAGTGATGCGTCGGCATGACAAGAAATAATATCAAAGCGCAGCGTGAGAAATGCATTCTCCTGTTCATTTTCCCCCAGTACCTCTTATTACATTGAGAAGAAAGTCTCGGTTTGGTGCCAGTGTATCTTCAACACCTCCTACACTTGTGAGTCTCCCTTCTTAACAAAGAGAAGGTGGGGCTCAGGCTCAGAGGCTTCAAGGGGCACCAATGTTAAGGTGGCACTGAACAGCATTTTGGTTTGTACTGTGCCAATTTTTAGGTCTTTTTGAATTATGGCAAATGACACTCGCTTTTACTTATAGGACTGATGAACTAGCTGCTTGTTAATTTTTATTTAAGGAAAAAAGTCAGTGTCAAGTTAAAAAAAACTGTTTTATAAATAATAGCTTGGGGCTGGGCACAGTGGCTCACACCTGTAATCCCAGCACTCTGGGAGGCTGAGGCAAGAGGATCCCTGGAGCTCAAGAGTTCGAGACTAGCCCGAGGAAGAGTAAGACTGTATCTCTACCAAAAATAGAAAAAGTAGCTAGGCATTACAGTGGGTGCTTATAGTCCTAGCTACTCAGGAGGCTGAGGCAGGAGGATCACTTAAACCCAGGAGTGTGAGGTTGCTGTGAGCTAGGCTGATGCCACTACACTCTAGCCTGGGCAACAGAGGGAGACTGTGTCTTAAATTAAGATAATAATAATAATAATAACAACAACGATAGTTTGGGTGTTTATGGATATGGCAAAGGTCATCGATGTAGGGTGTGGATGATGGAAGTTGGGAGATGGAGCTGTAATCCAGAGGTACCCTGTGCTGCAGTATCTGCCCTGGGGCTGGAAATGCAGGTGGGAGTTAAAGGAGGCTCCATTATTGACACTGGAAAGGGGGTGGGAAGAGCCTTGTGAACGGCCTGGGGGTGGGAGCCTGGCTCCTTGCCCCGTCTGGTCTTTGAGCCTTCACTTCTCTTATGGACTTGCAGGGTCCCCATTGTAATATGAGGTGTTTGGATGGGATGAGCTCAAGCGTTCCTTTCAGCCTGACTCTCTGTGGTTCCTTGAATGAGGCAGGCAGTCACACAGAAAGTCCCGATCATTTTGTCCCACATTTTAACGTGGCACTATGAAAAGGAATGTCTTCAGAGCTGATTATGTGGAGCAGGATTCCTCAATCTCTGCACTGTTGACACTGGGTGGTTCTTTGTTTTCAGGGCCTTTCTGTTTATTGTCGGATGTTCAGTGGCACGTCTGGACTCTACCCTCTAGATGCCAGCCGCAGCCCCTCAGTGGTGACAACCAAATGTGTCTCTAGACGTTGCCAGATATCCTCTGGTGGGCAAAACTGCCCTGGTTGGAAATTTGATTTGGGGAAAACTATGTTTTTGTGAGAAATCTGTTCCATTGGTTTTAATTACATAGTGTTACTCAAATTGCGCCCCATAGCTCTTTTGGGCTATAAATGGACTTCCATGGAGCAACGGGAAACATTAGACCAGGGAATCAATTGATTCATTGATTAATTCACTCATTAGTCATTTATTGAGCATAAACACACTGAACACCAGGTGTACAATGGTGAGAAAGAACTTCCAAGAACTCACTGTTGGTCACCCTTGAGTTATGCATCATTTCTTACAAAACATATACATTCATCTATTACTGATGTTCCTATTCTACATCTAGTAAATATTTCTTGCATATATATTTGTCAAGTCCTCTGCTAAAGCAGAGAAGCAATGAAGCAAACAGACACATTACCTGCCCTTAAGGAGGTTCCAGTATTCCAACCACCTGCTAGATGTGGTCAGACACTCAACCATGCTGGAAGAGTACGACTGTAGCGATTGGAGGCCACGTCACACAGGCTCCACTGAGTGAGGACAATGAGGCACACACCTAACTAGTCTATTACAAGACAAGCAGTGAGACAGATTCCTTCTCGCTGGGGAGGTTACGCAAACTTTTAACAAATGCATTTGAACTGGATAATAAAGGATAACATTTATTAAGTGTTCCTATGCACCCATATTAGAAGTGAGAGGGTCAAAGAAGTCATCCAAGGTCACTCAGCTAGTGGAATGAGGTTAATGAAGGAGGGGTGGGAGAAGATGCTTGAACCCAGGCTCATCCAAAGCCTGGTGAGCTTGTCTACCTTATCCACTAGATAGTAAAGGATGTTGGCAAATTTCTCAGAGGGAGACAGAAGTTATAGATGAGGAATCAACCTAAGTGCCCTTCAGTTCAGGAGTGGATGAAGAATGTATACATATATACCATGAAGGGCTACTTCAGCCTTAAAAAGGAATGACGTGATGTCATTTGCAGCAATGCGAAGGGAGCTGGAGACCATTATCCTAAGTGAAGCATCTCAGGAATGGAAAACCAAACACTGTACGTTCCCACCAATAAGTGGGACCTGATAGATGGGTACCCATGGGCATAAAAAAAAAAAAAACATGAGAAGCAGAGAAGGGAGGAGAGTGGGAGGGTGAGTGTGGGAGAAACACTCACCTCTTGGTTACAAAGAACACTATCCTGGTGATGGGATACCAAAAGCCCCGACTTAAGCATCATAGAAGGTATCCGTGTAACAAAAGTACTTGTGCCCTCTTAATTGATATTTAAAAAATGAATAAAAGTAATAAAAACAAGTGTGAGAGGATAACAGTGGTCGCACATAATCCATGGTAAGAAGATAACATAGATCATAGATCTATGATCATAACAGCAGATCTATGATCTTTTCTGGTGTCAGGGTTCTAAGCTCCCCAGAGAATCCAGTTCCACAGGTAAGTGATGGTTCAGCTAAGAGGAGAATGTGGAACCCACAGTTGAAAAGAAGAAAAATCTAGTGGCCAAATTCAAAGTGAGCTGCATGGAACACAGTATTCTCTGATTTTAGTATTTAGACCTTTGCAAACTAATGCCATCAGATAATGACTCTCTCTTAATGAAACCTATTAAAGCAAACTTTTCCTGGTTGCTACCTTTAATCTTGGTTTTCTCCCAAAATTTGCTGGCAAAACAAATCCCGATCCCAAAGATTTGCAAGTAAAGTCTCAGTTGTGAGACCGGGAGTGAGCTGTGTCACCACACAGATTATTCCACATGTTCAGCTGAGGAGCAGGGGAGTATTTTCAGTGTGTACCACACATAACCTCAGCTGAGGAGCAGGGGAGTATCTTCAGTGTGTACCACACATAACCTCAGCTGAGGAGCAGGGGAGTATCTTCAGTGTGTACCACGCATAACCTCAGCCCTGCTCCCATGCAGCCTTTTATCTCTCTTTGCTGCCCCTCCCCCTGCGATTTGTGATTTGTTCATAAATAATACAAAATCTGAGAGCAAACGGAGGAATTTTATCTTGTTCCATCAAAGAATTCCTAATGGTCTTCAAGTATCTTGAAAGACTAGTTGTGTCTGGCCACAGATGCCTTAATGTTGAAACAACATTACCCAAGAATTCTATTAGCGGGTGGGTCTTAAAAATGTAATAAGGTAGAACATTTGGAAGAGATGGCATTATAACTGTATTATTACACATTATCAGCTTTTCGGTCTTTGAGAATTGAACCTTTGGAAATGCATTGTATTATATTGACCTTGATGGGCTCCAAATAACAATAAATATGAAGGCTGGTGCAGAGTTCTTTGGGTGGGAGCCAGAACAATCAATCAAAGTAAATGTGTCTGTGTCTCCATAGGATCACTGAGGCCTGGGAGAGGGACTTCGTATCTCTCACAGCACCAGGCGTAGATCCTTGTATAACAGGATGCGGGTGCTGACATACCAGTTTTTACAAGGTGTGGGCATTCCAAAAGGCATTTGCAAAATTTTTGGTAGCTAGAAATTAGCCATAGTTGGGATATTTACTCCATAGAAATTGATAAACACTACAAACCAAGGTGTACGTTTGTATGTATGCTTTGTTGGTTTGCTTCATTTTGAGAGCCAGTTGACCAACACATTTCTGGGTAAAATCCAGTACCCGAGAACTGTGTGCTCAGCTACAATTTAGGCCTCCATTTTGAAGAAATAACAACCAACCACCAGCATCAAAACCTAAACAAATCCTTTATCATTGAGTTGGAATTTTTTTTCTTTGTTGCCTGGAACTCACTCTGGAGTGAGTCCATTCCTCCATTAACAAAGTTATTTCACAATACTTTGGAGATATCAGGGTGAGAATTATCCTCGTTTTCCAAACCTGAAAAAGAAACTCATTATGAAGACTGCATCTACACAAAGAAAGCATTTCCAAGTTTACTGTACATCATACTCATTTTACACCACCTTTTCTCTTTAGAATAAATACTCTGATATCCATTCTGGAATGCTACAGTGCCCCAGGCACTTTTCCAGGAACTGGGGGATAGTTAACATGACGGAGAGCTAGTCCCTGCTGTCCTGTATTCCTGGGCAGGCAGGAGGAGGAGAAGATAGTATGGGAGAGAGTCTGGGCGCGGCCACTCTGTCTGTTTCCATGATGTGTGAAGCTCATATCCATAGCAAGTGATAGGTCAGAGTCAGGGTCACCACTCAGAACTAAAACAAAACATGAGACAAGGTATAAAGTCAAGTAAGGTCCAATGCAAGAGGGGATCTGGTAGGGAAGGTGGGGTGTGGGGGCACGTAACTCCAGGATGGAAGTGTGGCAGTGGGATAATTTTGGAGCTGAGTTCTGGGCATGGGAAGGGCTATTTTTCCAGTTCTGGTAGCTGTGGCCTTGAGTGTGCCACAAGGGTGTCTCCACTAGATTATAGGATCACTGAAGCCTGGGAGAGGGACCTATGGAAAGGGTTTTTAGCAAAACCTGTGAGACTGCAGTTTGCTTGAAGAGCCATTAAACACTCGGAAAATGGAGCTCATGATGAAGTCCGAAGAGGAAGGTGCCACCTACGTGGCAAGAATTGAAATTCATCATGTCTCTGGGTGGAGAAGCAATTGTGAATGACTTTGAGGATTTTAAATGGTCCCTAAATTTTGGGTAGAAACAGGCAGGCATTCCGAGTGGGTGAAAAATGGCCTGACTGGCACAGGTGGGAGAAATGATCAATGCGGTGTTGGCAGATGAGGGAGGTGCCTGAGCGACTGTAGTCCAAGGTTTACTATGACACATTTGGATAGTCACAAGCTCTGGTTAATAGGGCCACCCAAGCATTTTTTTTATTTAGAATTAAAATGGCATAACATTTTTTCTTCTTTTCCCTCTCTTACCAAGTTGTGATTTGATAAAATGCCATAACATGTTTAAAGTTAAAAGAAAACAAAAACACATACTTGAGAATTAAACTAGATTAAACAAAACTGCATTTAAAAAAATCTTTAAATTATACATTTTGTAGTGATCATTATTCTTTTGTACACTCAACACAGTTCTGAAGACTGATTTGGGAGATGGGAAGATACCAGGACAAATCAGGGGTAGTTTTTGCCTTCAAAGGGTCAGGCAGACAGGACTAATATGTGTGATGATAACAGTGAAAATTATGGATGCTTTTAAGAGGGATATGGATGAAACCCTGAAGTCACCAAGAGGAGAGAGAGATTACCTATGACTGGCAGGAATCAGAGAGGTTTCATGAAGAATGGGAAATATTTGTAATATCTACTCTGCTTAAAAGTTGGCCCCAAAGACAGGACTTCCCTTGGCACTTTAGAATCTAAGTAAGATCTTTTCTTCCAAAGCAGGGCAAAGGTTTCTGACCTGGGGGGGTGGGGAACCTAAAAATAATGAACCATTAAGGATCCTCACAGCCAAGAGCTATGTCTGTACAAGTTGGCTGGTTGCATTCATTCATTTATTAAATATTTCCAGACAATCTTGTTCCAGACTCCGTTCCGGGAAAAGTGGTTCAGAAGACAGACATTGCAAAGAATCTCATACAACATACGTTCTGTGAGAAGACAGACATCGGCTGAATAACTAGGTGAATGTACGTGACTCCCTGCTGGCCACCATGACGGAAAAGGAGCTCTGAGAACACAGAGCTGCCATATCTGGACGGCTCTGGGGGCACAGGAAACTTTCCCAGATTTCTAACTGCAACAGAAGAATGAGTAGGAATTTTCATAGCACAGAGGGCAGTGGGGAGAAGTTTTAGGCAGAGGGACCAGTAAACACGAAGGCAGTGGAAGGAGAAGGTCACTGTGGCCACGAAACAAGGAAGGGGAGAGAAAGGAACCTACTAAAAATCCACATCTAATATCCTACTTGGGGTAAGACCTAAGGTCAAGAGCTAACAGATACCTAAAGATACTGTTCTTGGCTTTCTATTGAACATTGTACTGGTTTTAGCCATAACAATGAGGCAAAGGAAAGAAATAAAAGGCATCATTACCGAAAAGGAAGATGTTAAAGCTATCTTTATTTGGAGATGACATGATCCTCAATACAGAAATCCTAAGAAATCTACACAAAAAAATTCTTAGACTAATAAGTTCGGGAAGGTTGCCGAATAAGATGAAGGTTCAAAAATCAGCTGTGTTTCTGTGTCCTAGTTCAATGAACAATCTGAAGGTGAAATGTAGAAAACAATTTAAATTCTGACAGCATCGAAATAATGAAAGACTCAAGAATAAAGGAAACAAAATAAATATAAGACATATACAGTGGAAACTACAAAAAGGTATTGGAAGAAATTAAAGAGCATTTAAATAAATGGAAAGACAGTCCATGTGCATGAATTGGAAGGCTTTACATTGTTAGGAGGATGATACTCCTCAAAGCAAGGTACAGATTCAATGCAATCTTATCAATAACCCAGCTGTCTTTTTTGTAGAAAAATTACAAGCTGATCCTAAAATTTATATAGAAAACCGAGGGTCCCAGAAGAGCTAAAGTGATCTTGAAAAAGAAGGAGCTAGTCAGAGAACTCACAATTCCATATTTCAAAACACTGTAAATCTATAGTGTTGAATCGAGACATTATATACTAGTATAAGGGTAAACATATAGACCAATGGAAAATAAGTGAGAGTCCCAAAACAAATTCCGAATTGTAGTCAGTTAATTTTTACAAGTCTTTTCAACAAATGGTGCCAGATTTAAAAATGGATGAAGGGTCAGAATAGATATTTCTCTCCCCCTCAAAGATGTAAAATGGCTAATAAGCCCATCAAAAGATGTTGACCATCATTGGTCATTAGAAAAATATAAATCAAAAGGACAATGAGATGTCACCTCACACCCTCAGATGGCTACAACTTAAAAGTCAGGCAATGGTGAGTGTTGGTTAGGATGTAGAGAAATTGGATTTTCTCTAATTTCTGGTGGTGGAATTGTAAAATGGTGCAGCTGTAGTGGATAACATTTTGGTAGTTCTTCAGCAAGTTAAAAATAGAGTTACTATGTGACCTAAATACTCTACTCCTAGGTATCTAAACAAGAGAAATGAAATAATGTGTCCACACAAAAACTTATACATGAATATTCACAACAGCCTTATTCAAAATAGACAAAAAGTAGAAACAACCCAAATGTTCATCAACTGATGAATGGATAACAAAATGTGGTACATCCATATTACGGAAGATCATTTACAATAAACAGGAGTAAAGTATCGATACATTCTACAGCATTAATAACCCTTGAAAACATGATGTAAGCCAGTAGTTCTCAACCTGTGGGTTGTGACCCCTTTGGGGGTCAAGCGACCCTTTCACAGGGGTTGCCCAAATACATCCTGCATATCAGATATTTACATTACAATTCATAACAGTAGCAAAATTACAGTTATGAAGTAGCAACAAAAATAATTTTATGGTTGGGGGTCACCACAACATGAGGAACTGTATTAAAGGGTCGCGGCATTAGGAAGGTTGAGAACCACTGGAAGCAAAAGATGCCAGACACGGGGGATCACATACTGCAAGTTTCTGTTTATCTGAAGTGTCTACGATAGGCAAATTCATGCAGAGAGGAAGGCTGGTGATTGTCAGAGGCTGAATGGAGAGAGGAATGAAGAATGACTGCTAATAGCTTTAGGGTTTCTTTTTGAGGAGATGAAAATATTCTGGGACTAGATAGTGCTGATGGCTTCACAACTCTGTGAATATACAAAAGGACCACTGAGTTGTCCCTCCAAATTATAAATTTTATGGTTGTGAATTATAGTGTGGTAGGGAGAAATGATGAAAAGTTGATTAATGGGTGAAAATACACAGCTTGATAAAAGAATTAAGACCTAGTGTTAGATAGATTAGTAGGGTGACTACAGTTTTCAATAATCTATTGTATGCTTCAAATTGCAGGAAGAGAATAATCCAAATGTTTCTAGCATAAAGAAAAGACAAATATTTAAGGTTATATATATCCCAAGTATGATGATTTGATCTTTACAAATTTATAATTTATATGACTGTATTAAATTATCACATGTACCTATGAATACATATATGAATGTATTAAATTATCACACACCTGCACCCACATTCCATTAGTTTACCTGATAACAGGAATTACTCTGGGAGGGTGCACTGATTTTTGTAGGTCTCTGGATCTCTTTCCTGGGGAATGTGTGTGTGGACATGCACGTCCATTAAACATCAATCAAAAGTATTTTTAAAAATTTACAAAATGGAAGCAGAACGTCAACTCTGATAGTCCTGGTGAGGGATGATGGTGACATTGAAAATGTGGTGACCACAGAAATGAAGAGACATGGACAGGTTGGAGACCTGTCCTGGAAAGCCACTCATAGGACTGTCCACTCATCATCATACCATCCTGTCCCAGCCCAGCCCAAGTGAGGACAGTGTGGGCTTCATTCTGGTAGGGGATTTTTCCTCAATCCGTCACCAAGCAGATCATAATTATGAAGCTGATGTGAAACTGGAGTTAAGCATTGTGTGGTGGCATCTGAGGTTTGCGCCACAGCACAGCTGCTTTGTTTAAGTCACTTTGAACATTGACTCAACACCCAAAGGCCAGGGCTTAATTATAATAGCAGTGATTTTCAAATGGGGTTCCGCAGCACACTGGTGTGCTGTGAGAAGATCTTAGGTATGCTGTGAACATTTTTAAAGTTCATTAACTATTTTCAAAAGAAGTTCAAAGTGCAGTAAATATTTCTTTTTTTACTTTTTTTTTTTGTGGACATAATTTAAATGTACCATGGAAGTTTAACGGGGGATTGGAGTGGAGTCCTGAAATCTGTATTTTTTTTCTTTTTTGAGGCAGAGTTTCACTTTGTCACCCTTGGTAGAGTGCTGTGGCATCAGAGCTCACAGCAACCTCAAACTCTTGGGCTCAAGTGATTCTCTTGTCTCAGCCTCCTGAGTAGCTGGGATGACAGGCGCCTGTCACAACACCTGGCTATTTTTAGAGATGAGGTTTCGCTCTGGCTCAGGCTGGTCTCGAACCTGTGAGCTCATGCAATCCACCCACCTTGGCCTCCCAGAGTGCTGGGATTACAGGTGTGAGCCACCGTGCCCGGCCCCTGGAATCTGTATTTTTAACAGGTGTCTTCGGTGATTCTTACTGCCAAGCAGAGTGGGGAAATTGCGATGTGCTGTCCGTTGTGGTCGGCCTGGGGGGGTCTTCTTTGTGCTCAGTACTGTGCTGGGCACCACAGGTACATGTGTGTGAGAGAGAGCCTGTGGGAGGCATTTAAGTGCACACATCATGCAGGACCCTCATCTTCCAGATTTGCCCCCTCAACACCTCCAAAACCAGAAATGGGGCCCCTTTATTCCCCCAAGTTGGAACTGCCTGGATTTTAAAGCACTGCACAATTTATTCAGAGGAAGTCTTTCGGGAAGGAATGGGAGCTGGGCCACGGGATTCTAATCTTGAATATTCAAGGAAAGCAGTCTGTGCTATTCAACAAGGCTGATCAATAATGAGAGCATTCACACTCTAAATGTGCGCATTATGTACAGATACAAAATATACAATGCCCCCCAAACGGGGAAAGACATTTCTGATTGAATTTTTTTGTTTGGGTTTATAAAAATAACTTGTGGTGCATCCATTACTCTCCATTTCCATGGATACAGGCAATACTTTATTATGTAACTCTACAGCTGTGCCGGTTTTTAATATAAAACCCAGATTTTTTCATCTATTTCTCTTTCATAGTTACTGAACTGAGATAATAACATCTTTTACCTATGAATGTATTCAATTCCCTTTTTTTAAAAAACCAACCTGCAAACTATTATTGATTAGAATTTCATTTTGTGGCTTTTGTAATAAAATCTGCAGTAAATGTTACCATTGCAGGCCAGGGAAGGGCGGAGTGGAGAAGGTCATTCTTTATGTATATGGTGTGTAAATATGTATCTATAAAGAATGCCGAGTGTGTGCCCAGTCTTCTAACTCTAACAAGTGAATGCCTGGGCATCGTAATGACTTCCAATTTGCTCTAGGTGAGTTTTCAAATAACTACCCTTTTTCCCCGAAAATATTTTAAGGTGTGCTCCCAAAGATGCGCTAGGTCTTATTTTCAGGAGATGTATTATCTTTCCTGTAATTAGGTCTTATTTTCGGGGAAATGGGGTATTTGTGAAATATTGAAAAATATTCCTCTATACTTTTTTTTTTAATACCCCACCCTGTTTTTGGAAACAGAACTCTGTCTTGCACCTCTACAGCGTATAATTCCTCACCATTGTTTTTACCTTCTGAGTGATGCTCGAAGTTGGTTGATAACATGTCACCCTTTTCAGGTCTCTGCACAGATGTGGGTTCACTTCATTCAAGCAGGAATTGGAGCAGAGAGAGGGGAAGAGGAAGGAAGGGTGTGGAGTGAAAGTCCAAGATATACCTAAAAAGGGGCAGATTCGAGGAATAGAGCTGGACAGGAGTTGACTTCTGCCTCTGCAGATTATTCACCATTAGGAGTTCTTCTGCTAGCAATTCAGGTCTTTTGTGCAAATAAGAGTTAATCTTGGGGCCTGGAAAGGGTATGAAGGGTCCAACCACTCACTAGAGTTTTATGTGACAAATTGCATGTATATTAATGACATCGGTAGCAGAACCACCGGCAACTTCCTCTCTGTGGTTTTGATACTGGCAAGGAGTGGAAGACCAAAGAATCTTCAAAAGATTTACCTGGAGGGACAGGGAGGAGCAAGCTTCTGGCACCTGGGTGAGCGGCAGAGGGAGTGCAAGCTAACGTGGGTGAGGTTAGGGAGGTTGTACTGGAGGTTAATATTCCTTTGAAATCAGGAAAAAGATTTCTGATACTGCATTAGGACATTATGAAGATGGGGTCTTGCAATACTTACTTGTCTGTGACGTTTATGGTCATCTGCACTGTGAATTGTTTCCTGGCTGTGACTTGTACTCTTTTAGTATTATTATTAATATCTTGGAGTCTTTGCATTCAGACCAGAAAAGATATTTTCCAGTTATCTACCCAATCTCAAGAGAAAATATAATCAACAACATACGTGTGTTTACAGCTTCTCTCTCTTTCCTTTCTCTCACTTTAGCTTTTCCTTCCTTCCTTCCTTCCTTCCTTCCTTCCTTCCTTCCTTCCTTCCTTCCTTCCTTCCTTCCTTCCTTCCTTCCTTCCTTCCTTCCTTCCTTCCTTCCTTCCTTCCTTCCTTCCTTCCTTCCTTCCTTCCTTCCTTCCTTCCTTCCTTCCTTCCTTCCTTCCTTCCTTCCTTCCTTCCTTCCTTCCTTTCTTTCTTTCTTTCTTTCTTTCTTTCTTTCTTTCTTTCTTTCCATCCAGGGTAGAGTGCCATGTATTCTATCCCCTCCCATCACAGCTCACAGCAACCTCAAACTCTTGGGCTTAAGCGATTCTCTTGCCTCAGCCTCCCAAGTAGCTGGGACTACAGGTGCCCACCACAACATCTGGCTATTTTTTGGTTGTAGTTGTCATTGTGGTTTGGCAGGCCCAGGCTGGATTTAAATCTGCTAGCTCAAGTGTATGTGGCTGGTGCCCCAGCCGCTGAGCTGCATGTGCCAAGCCCATATTCCTTCTTTCTCTTTCTCCTTTGGCATGCCTACACACACACACACACTCTCACACACCCAAGAAGAAGCGGGTTGTAAAGAGACAGGGGAGGAAAAGAATGTGAGGTTAAGGGGGGGATAGACTACATTTTACAAGAAGAGTTTTTTCCAAGTAGTTGAATTTACTAGTTGATGTTTGAATCCACTTACAGTATGGAAAGCCAAAAACACGTGAATTAACAAAAATAATAACAAAACAACTTAAAAAACTGCATGTATGTGTGTCTGCATTTTTGAAGGAAAGGATCTGTTGTAGGTAGATTTGGGGGTGACTACCCAGTTTATGACAATTCTCAGAAAGTTTATGCCCCCTTTAGATGACAGAGCCAGCAAAGACAGAGGGACGTAGTCCAGCCAGTCATCACTGCCCCATCACAGTGCTTGACCTAAGGGGTGAGCACCTGACCCAGCTGGGCCAATGAGAGTCCTTCCCTGGGAGTTTTCCACCTCCACTCTCTGGTGTGAGGAGTCAGCCACATTCTTGCCATATGGCAAAAGCCCACCTGCAACACAAGAGACTCAAGCTATCATCAGAACAAAACGGAGGTGAGAGTGAGGGCCAGAGAGAGAGGCCTCTGACAGCACTGTACTGGCTTGGTTGCCTTGGGCCAACTCCACCTGTGCCCCCTCTAAATTTGATGTTTGAGTCAATAAACGGCCCATTTTTGGCATAAGCTAATTCCACTATGTACTGTTACCAAGGACAGGACACAATCTCTATGAGACAGACTCCACAGCTTTCACCAGGTTTGCATGACCTCCAAATGGGCTGAGAATGCCCACTTAAGCTCCCTTCTTTCCCTATAATCATTTTAAATTGTCACTGCCCCTCTCAGGAATGGAAGAAAAAGTATCCAATATACTCAGCCCTACTATGAAGCTAATTTATAGCTTTCACATGAAGACTATAACCCAACTATAGCACAAGACTACGAGGAAAGGGCCAAGGAAGGGGAAGGGAGGGGGGAGGTTAGAGTGGAGGGAGGGTAGTGGGTGGGGCCACACCTACTGTGCATCTTAGAATGGGTACAGGCGAAACTTACTAAATGCAGAATACAAATGTCTACATACAATAATTAAGAAAATGCCAGGAAGGCTACGTTGAACAGTTTGATGAGAATATTTCAGATTGTATATGAAACCAGCACATTGTACCCCTTGATTGCACTAATGTACACAGCTATGATTTAACAATAAAAAAATAAAAAATAAAAAATAAATAAATTGTCACTGCCCCAGGGAAGGATGGTGTGAATGGAAAGGAGTTGATTAGATGCTCTCTCCATTGATAAGAAGATGTTGGGAATGAAAGCGGGGGCCTCCAGCAGATACCCCTACTCCCGGTTTTGCTTGGAATTGTGGGGTCGGGGGACAGTGCTGACTTTGAGTAAGCGCTTACTCAGCACCACTGTATGCACAGTTACTCTGGGATTAAAAGGGACGAGGGTATAGCCCATGCCTCCAGCTCACATGAGGTTTTGGCCCAGAGAATACTTTCCAGGTACATTGCAAGTAAGAGTGTGGCCTGGGATACAGCAAATTTTTAGCCCATGTGTGAGAGAGGAGGTTGGGCAACTAGCATACCTACCACAATTGTTGTTGGAATATTAGTGCAATTAATTAATTGATTAATTTAAGAGATCACCATGAAACAGGAAAAGAGTGGCAGGATATCATGAAATACTCAATTTTGGACCCTTGCCCGTATTTCTGTGGTCTCGGAGAGCCGTCAAATGTACAGGAATTCTGCCCCCTTGGCTTTTCTTTCCAGTGAACCTCGGTGTCTCAGTCTTCCATATCTACCTAATGGACATAATTTCAGCCTTGACTACTTCACTAAGGGGTTACAAGGACCCAAGGAGAGCTTTCAGTGTCATTTATATACTCCAAGGGGGCACATCTGGACCTACACTTTTGTGCCTTGGTCCTGGGAGAAGACATACCCTCAAAGGATGCTCTGTCACTTTTGCCACCTGTGGCAGACATCACCAATTGATCCCAGCACTCTTTCTGCCTCAACCTGGATGGGCTCAACCTTTTGGCTCTACTTTAGAATCTTTTTCAACACGACTCTCCATGCAGCCTCCACAACTGATCAGAGTCAGCACTGAGAAGGGACACAAAGAAAGGGGCTCCAAGGCAAGATGGGAGGAAAACTTGGTCTGTGGAACCAGGAAGTCTGGACAGCCCATGAGAATGTGGATGTGAGGTAACCTAGGTAACCAATGACCAATAGAAAGAGACAATAATCAATGACCAATAGAAAGGGGCAATAATTGCCCAAGATGCAGAGAGGCCAATGAAAGACTTGCAAACAATTTCAAATGGAGAGAAAGGGGGTATTTACACCTGTGCAGGCATTTGCGTCTCCATCTCTCCATCATGAGGGATCCACTTCCAACTCTTTTTGGAAGTGTTCTCTTTGTTCTTCATAAATAAAATTTCTCATTGCTACTCTGAGACTAGTGTGGTTCCTTTTCTCTCTATCCACACGTGCTGCCTGTGCTGGTCCAGTTTTATGTTGAGTTCCCGTTCATTTTTGCCTTGGTTGAACTTTCTAACTCAGCCAAGTAATCGAACCAGGTGATCTGGGTTTGGGGAACCAGAACCTCTGCCCCTCAACTCATCTAGGTGCTTGAGTGGTTTGGGTTTGGGTTGCAGGTCAGGAATCAATTTCCTAACTAATCCTGGGGAGAGATGAAGATATAATGATATGCTGCCACCACTTTGAAAGGGACAAAGTGGTGTAATTGTTACACAAACATAAACAGGAATTTAGGAATTATGAGAAAGGGATTGCCTTTTCAGTTACTTAACATCTTTGTTGTCATTAAAAACAGAGAAGTGTCAGCTGAAATTGCCCTAATTACTTTTCCCCAATCATCCCAGGCTAGAGCTGAGCAGCCTGACGAGTCAGTACAGGTTATGGGGTAGGTAAGGCATTATTACATTTAGCTCCTGGGAATTTAAGAAAGTGAGAATATAAGAACAACCTGATGTACAGGGAACTAAAATAAGCACAAAAAATTCACTTAAAAATAAGTTTTGCGTGGTTTTGTGAATGAAAGCATTCGTATTCCTATTGGTGTGTTTATCCAGAAGTGAGTGACCATACGCCCAGCCTTGGCTCTGTACCTGCACCAACAGCTCAGGTAAGGACACAAGTGGCCTCTGGGCAGGGACCTAAAGCTTTAGCTAAACATAATTCAGGGACCTGCAGCCACTGCCTTGCCTCGGACTCTCCCACTTTACTATTGGCTCTGCAGAGTGCTCTGGATTAATTTTCTGATCTCCACAATGACTTCTAGGTTACTAGACACTCCCTTCAAGGCTTTTCTCTGTATCTTGGGGATGACACCCCAACTGGGGCCCTGAGTCAGCAGTTGGTTCCTCACCTGACCTGGACCAAACAGATATTCTCTCCCCACATTTAGAATTAAATTAGAGTCTCAAGTAGGTGTCATTAGTCCTAGCAGGTCGTTTAGATATGAGGGATCAGAGTTCATTCAAGCTGGCCCCACAGGTGAGGCTGAGAAGCTCTTCTGGAGAGAGGGGCGGAGGAGAGGGTTGGCTGTTCTTTCTCAAGATAAAGCTCCTTTAATTTCAGCTTGCTTAATTGGGCTTCTGTTCTCCACAAGCAAACCTGTCTTGACCTGAAATGCTTCCCCAAACCTGGGATGTGTGCCTCTGGGGTGCATACTGATGTTTAGGCAGCGGGAGAGACTATTTCACGCGGTGCATAGCTACAGCCTTTTAAACATCACCATTGATTTCCATCGTGAGAAAGAAATTCAGTCCTCTTGATTCTCTGTCAATCCTTTTGATTATCTCAGTTTGGTGCTTGTCTGTAACACCTAAGACTTGCTAATTTCCTATTTCAACAAAGAGAGGAGAGGGCTTACTTTAAGAGCCTTCTCCAATCAGCATTATCTTGCTAGAATTTAATAATGTCAGTTTGCATTTATTTTTAGGTTGTCTTCTCTCACCATAGGTGATCTTACTTTGGTTGTTGCCCTCATTCCGACCAACAGAAACCATGTGAGATCTTAAAATGACTGTTGTTGTTTAAAACCACTAAGTTCAGGGGTGGTTTGTTACATGGTAGTGGATAATGGGAACAGTGTCCATGCCAGATAATTCAATAGAGGGGGATTAATACAGAGAATCAGTTTTAAAGGTTGGAAGAGCACGAAGGGCAGGTAAGGAATGGAGAAACCACCCAGAGTTAGCAATGGTAAGAAGGCACTGCTGTCCGTGGGTCTGGGGAACACAGGGAGCAGGAGGTTGTATGAGCATTCAGGAACAAGGGCCACCTGTGGAAGCTGGAACCAGGGTAGAGGTTGCCTGTGGGAGCTGGAACCCCAGAGGCTACTCTGTCAATGACAGAGTTCAAAGGAGAGAAAGAGAGGCACGTAAATACTCGGAGGTCCAGGCGGGTGGATGGCTTGAGCTCAGGAGTTAAAGACCAGCCTGAGCAAGAACAAGACCCTGTCTCTGCTAAAAACAGCAAAAGTAGTCAGGCATTGTGGTGGGTGCCTGTAGTCCCAACTACTTGGGAGGCTGAGGCAAGAGGATCACTTGAGCCCAGGAGTTTGAGGTTGCTGTGAGCTATGATGTCACAGCACTCTAGCCTGGTCAACAGAGTAAGACTTTGTCTCAATAAATAAATTAAATAAATAAATGAATAAATACTTTGCTTTTCCCCTGCTCTAATTCTGCAACTTCCTGCTGGGCACCCCGGGAACTCTTACCAAAAGCCTGTTGCTGAAGATGCAGGGTACTGAGGACCCAGGGCACCGTAACTGGCAGGGATTGGTCCCCTGGGACACAGAAGAAGGGCAAGGGCAGGCAGGGGATCTGAGAGTGAAGGGGCCGGTGACCAGTACATGAAGTCATGTGGCCCAAAGAAAGACATAGCACTTGCTAGGAACCCCTGTGGTCTCTTGGTACCACATAGAATTGAGGATGTAAAAGGCCCATGGAGTTTTCTAGATTGCCCTTCCCCCAGTTCCCATGGCACCAGCTCTGTTGTCATCCCGGTTCCCTGGAGGTCTGACTTGATCTCTCCCGCAAGGTCACTGCGCCAGCACCAGTCAAGACTCTGCAGGTGCCAGCGGCTCGCTCTTCTGAGATCTCCAGGGTAGCGGCCTCAGGCAGAGACGGATGCAGACCCTCAACCATGTCACCGGGTAATTGTCTCTGTCTGGCTCCCAAATCTGCTCTCCAGTCTTGTTCTTATTCTGGAGCAGAAGCTTTTCACGTAGGAGCCAGCGGTTCCAGACTCAGCGGTTCCAGACTCGTATCCCCCAGCTCAGCAACCCCAGTGAAAACTCAACACCTCCTCTGCTACAGCTCCAGCCAGAGCCCGGAGCGGAATTCCGGGTCAGTGTCTGTGCCTGAGCTGAGCACAAGGGCCCAGCGAGTGGGATGCTCTGATTGTTCAGACCTGGTTCAGGGGCTCAGCTCTGGAGCCAGGGTGTGAGGTGGGGATGGGGAGAAGTCAGCCTCAACTGAGTGGAAGGGCGATTCCTCTAAAGAAATTAATGTTCTTGTCCCAAGAAGGGACAATAATAAATCTCTTCCCTAATCCCTTCAACACATCTATTATCATCCTTGCTCATGTTTCCTTGTGATCCTACTATTTAAACTTGTTCTGACATTTTGCTGGGCGTGGTGGTTCACACCTATAATCCCAGCACTCGGGGAGGCCGAGGAGGGTGGATCTTTTGAGCTCAGGAGTTCAAGATCAGCCTGATCAAGAATAAGACTTTGTCTCTACTAAAAACAGAAGAACTAGCTGGGCATTGTAGTGGGCGCCATAGTCCCAGCTACTGGGGAGGCTGAGGCAGGAGAATTGCTTGAGCTCAGGAGTTTGAAGTTGCCGTGAGCTATGACACCATGGTACTCTAGCCTGGGCAACAGAGTGAGACTCTGTCTCAAACACAAAAACAAAAATAACGACAACAAAAATAGTTCTGACAACACATACTCATCTCTATATCCCAGTGATGCCTGGCATGGTGTCAGGAACCTCGTATGTGCTCAGTAAATGTTTGTGAAATGGGATTAATCATAAGCAGTTGCTCTATTCACTGGTTTCTGGGACACGATTGGTATTTTCCTTGTCCTGAGGGTAGAGACTGTATTTTCCCCCCTTTCCCTGTGGTGGTGGGGTGGGCAGGAGAAAGAGGGGGCACCGCTGAGTCCAAATGTGACCTAGTCCCACCCCAGAATCCGCCCCCTGCTGCCCCATCTCTTGGGGACTCTGGCCAAAGCAGCCAGAGCTCATCTCCATTTGCTACAAATTAGAAAACCAGCATTTTCCCTTCAGTTGGCCCGAGGCGTCATCTTTCCTCTCCAATTTGAATTGCATATAAGAACCATTTCTGCACTGCTGGTGGGAATGCAAATTAATACATTCCTTTTGGAGGGATATATGGAGAACACTCAGAGATCTAAAAATAGATCTGCCATTCAATCCTGTAATTCCTCTGCTGGGCATATACCCAGAAGACCAAAAATCACAACATAACAAAGATATTTGTACCAGAATGTTTATTGCAGCCCAATTCATAATTGCTAAGTCATGGAAAAAGCCGAAGTGCCCATCGATCCACGAATGGATTAATAAATTGTGGTATATGTATACCATGGAATACTATGCAGCCTTAAAGAAAGATGGAGACTTTACCTCTTTCATGTTTACATGGATGGAGCTGGAACATATTCTTCTTAGTAAAGTATCCCAAGAATGGAAGAAAAAATATCCAATGTACACAGCCCTACTATGAAACTAATTTGGGACTCTCACATGAAAGCTATAACCCAACTACAACTTAACAATAGGGGGAAGTGGGAAAGGGGGGGGTGGGTAGAGGGAGGGGAATCGGTGGGATCACACCTGTGGTGCATATTACAGGGGTATTTGCGAAACTTGGTAAATGTAGAATATAAATGTTTTGGCACAGTAACTGAGATAACGCCGGAAAGGCTATGTTAACCACTGGGATAAAAATGTGTCAAATGGTTTATGAAGTGAGTGTATGATGCCCCATAATCATATCATTGTATACACTTATGATTTAATAAAAAAATTAAAAAAAAAAAAAAAAAAAAAAAAGAAAAGTTACCACTATAACTGAATAAAGAAACATTTTTCTCCCAGTCAAAAAAAAAAAAAAAAAAAAAAAAAAAAAAAAAGAACCATTTCTTCCTGTTGGATGTTTAAGGACAATCTGACACTTCGGTTGTTTCTCCCCGTCTTTCAGATGTATAAGAGAAAACACGTTTTACAGCCCTGTTTGGTATTCCAGCCCCTTTTAGAAAGTCTCTTTAGTACAGTGCTGGGAAACAGAAGCTGAATTACTCAACACAAATTAACTTCAGACTCAACCTTTGCACAGGGCCACCCACATGGGCCGGGATGCCCCGAGTCACTGACCTCCAGGCCAGCCTTCCCCAAGGCAGCACCCTGATGGAACTTGTGAAAATGAAGAGCTGTCAAGAATCCCTTCAAACAATACTGGAAATGGGATTCACAAAGATTTTTTAATGACTGGCTGGTTTTTAAAAAGCCAATAAAACACTTCTAATGAATGATAATGTAATAAATCAATCATAGTTTCTCTGACTTGACTATGCACTGTCTGTGTATTTATGGCAGCTTACGGAAGACCACACTGTTAATTTTTCCCTACTCCCCCCTTCTCCCTCCACACCCCTGCAAAACTCAAGGAGACATCTCGGTAAGGCATATTTATATTTGAAGAGATCTATATTTGTCTGGAGTATTGTTTACCAAAACCCACCTTCAAAATACCTATTGGAACACGGGCTGAGCTCTTTTAAATTTTGAGTGTTTGTTCTTTCGAGGGGCTAGTGTTAGCCAGAGCTCCCTGGTCATAGGCAAAAGAAAATACACTCCAACTAACTTAAGAAGAGGAAATGTATGAGAAGGATGTCAGAAGCCCACAGAATTGCTAAGAGCCTAGAGTTTGACCAGGAATGGACAGAAACCAGGGCAGCTCTGAAGGGCTCTCCAAGGACACAGCATCTGGTAGCTGAGGTTCAGTCATGCTCCCCAGCTGCTCCCTGGCTGTTCTGAGGGGTGGAGCTGAAAGCTGTGGTCTCTTTGGTTGCCATCATGAGGAATGAGCACCAGACTTGCTATCCCATCCAGGTGACCCACAACGGGAAACCTAATATTCCAAAAGGAAATCTCGGAGCTCAAAAGTGGTATTAATTAAGGAAATGTCAACTTCTATACCAGACTGTACCCTCAATTCTCTTTACTGGCTTGACAGTGTAAAAATATATTTCTGTCAGCAATAGTCCACTTTGGTTATTTCTAATTTGAAAGCTCAGTGTCCAGAGGTACTTCAGGGATCAGGGTCCCTTCCATTTTACAGCTCTGCATCTTAACCAGCAGTTCCCAACCTCACTCTGCTGGTCTTCTTTAATGTAGGGAGAAATAGCATGGAAGCATGCTCTATATCTTTTCATTTTGTGTGTATGTGTTTTTCAAATTAATTTTTAATTTAAATCATAACTGTATACTTTCATGGGGTACAATGTGATGATTTAATAGACAATGTAGAATGCTTAAATCAAATTGATTAACAGAGCCATCACCTCACTTATTTTTTTGTGGTAAGACATTTAAAATTTACTCTTGGATATTTAGAAATATACCCTTGCATCGTGCACATTAAGTGAGATCCCATTGCATGCCCTTCCTCCTCCCACTGATCGCCCTACCTCTTTTTACTGGGCCACATCTGGAAATGGTGGGCATCCTTTCTGCTCACATTCTACTGGCTAGAACTTAGTCCCCTTGTCCCACTGAGTTGCCAAGGAGGTGGGGAAATATAACCCCAGCTGGCCAGTTGCTCCTGGTAATGGTCTGCACCATGGGAAGAGGCGGAGGAAACTTTGCTGCAGCAGAAGAAACGGGGCAAGGATTGATAGTCCTCTCCAAAGGATAAAGTTCTACTGTAGATGTGGGTGGGGGTAGATTTCTCTAATTTGAGCACAAGTGATTCCAGGAGAGAGAATTTTTCTGGTTTTGCTGGCATAATCCTCCCTTCCCCATTCATTTCTGATCCAGAATTTCTCAGTGAGACTGGAAAGGTGTTCTTATTCCTTATCTTACACCTGGGAATTTGAAGATTAGGGAAGGTGAGGGCTTGCATTTAGCTCTATTGACTCCAAAGAAAATGCTCCTTTTACTCTATGACTCTCTATCCATGGCATTTTGACATCTTGTTATTTCTTTGAGTAAAAAGGTAAGTTCCATACTAACAATAGAACCCAAATGAAATCCTGTTCCCCACTCTCATGCAGAAGATTGCAGTGCACTCGTGATATCCTAAAGGAAAACAAGTTTGCTCTCTACACAGGCTCCCTTTAACTCAGCTCCTTAATTCAACTCTCCATTACAAGTTTAGTTTTTTCCCAGAGATGAAAATTCCTTAGAACAACCCAAGCTTCTTACAACAAAAATCTTAGTTGTTACGCAAACACGATTTCATTTCCACAAAAAAGCATTTGATGAAAAGACAAATAAGTGCACATTTCAAAATGTCAGTTAAAGAAATGGAAAAGAAAGGAAAACAAACAAACAAACAGAAAACTCAACGTAGATCTGCCAGGGAGAAAAAATGCAGTGTAATGGCAAGTTGCCTCAAGCGTGATTTTCCAGTGTCATTGAGGTGAGTGAGAGGGACCAGCCCATGACCAGGAACATGATGACCATTTAAAACTTGTGTGTGTATATTTGTGTGTGGGTAGGGAGAGAGCGTGTGTGTGCATTTGTACACACATACTCTACGCACATTATAATACAGAGAAAATAGAAAATTACATGTAATTTAAACCGATGCAGTATATTGGATAGAATGGTGGGTTAGGAACAGGATAAACAAGGGTTTACCACTTTGAGTTTTTGCTTCGGTATCATCTGCCTGTAGAAGTAAGTCCATCTGAAATACATTATCAGGTGAAATACAACAAGCTGGAGATGTGATTCAGGTGAACGCAGGGTCACTTCAGGGTGAGATGGGGGCGCCACGCTCCCTGTGGCCGCAGTGTCCTCGAGCGGCCTGAGTGTTGGACTTAGGCCTGGGGTACGGGGTTCCGATCCCAGCGTGGCCTGTGGCTGTGGGCACAGTCTTCCCTACCAGGAAATGAAGGAGTTAGAGCAGATGACGTTGGCAGCACTTCTGGCTCTGACTTTGCTCTCTGACTCCCAGTTACAGCAGGAAGCAGGTCTCTCGCCCTTCTCCCGAGTCACACTCCGTCCCTCATCGTATGTCTCCTCGTTTCCTGTCCTGCCTTTTCATTTCAGTTCAGGGAATTGCAGACCTTCACTGACCCAGCGTGGGGACACAGGGGGGTGCAGCAGTATCTGCAGCCCCACCTGTCCTGGCCTCTCGCTCTGCGAGAGAGTGAAGGGAGGCGACTTCAGGGCCACAAAAGTTCAGCACGCAATCAGCTCTCCTGCACTGCTCATCTAAGCCTGTCACCTCACAGAAGAGGAGATGGAAGCATCTCAGCTGCCACCACCATCCCCTACTCTCCCAGCACCCCGGCCACCCCAGGCCCACAGGTGTGGAGCTGCACGTCAGGTCAGCGTGACCTCCATCCTACTTGCTCTGCTGGCCTGGCACACGGGTCTGAACAGTGTGGGGTGAAGAGGTGACACAAACCCAAGTGTGGGAGTGAACACTTTGGGGAGCAAACTCCATCCAGTGTGAGAGAAAGAGATGGGACGTCTGTGAATCTCCCGCTCACTCTCCCCTCTTCCCACAGACAGGTGCGAGTTGCAGTGATTCCACAGTTTCTCCAGAGACGTCCCCCCTGACCAGGCAATCCTCGTATTTGCTTTCCCTTCCTTCCTCTCTGATGCTCATCCCTTTTCCCTCCCTCTTGGTGCCCTGGTGTCATATACTCGGGAAAGCCCTAGCCCACAAGCCTTGCCACAGGCTATTCTCCAGGGCAGTAGTCCCCAGCTTTTTGGCACCAAAGACTGGTTTCATGGAAGACAATTTTCTCCACAGACCAGAGTTGGGAGGGATGGTTTTGGGATGATTCAAGCTCATTACATCTCCACCTCAGGTCATGAGCATTAGATTCTCACAAGGAGCGTGCAACCTGGTTCCCTCACACATGCTGATTGTTGTAGAGTCTGTGTTCCTGTAAGCAGCTGACACCACTTGCTGCTGGTACAACGGGAGGTGGAGGTCAGGCGGTGATGCCAGTGGTGAGGAGCAGTTGGAAATACAGGTGAAGCTTCCCTCTCTCACTGCTCACCTCCTGTGCAGACCAGTTCCTAACAGGTACCAGTCTGTAGCCGGGCGTTGTGGCGGGCGCCTGTAGTCCCAGCTACTCGGGAGGCTGAGGCAAGAGAATCGCTTAAGCCCAGGAGTTGGAGGTTTCTGTGAGCTGTGTGATGCCACGGCACTCTACTGAGGGCCATAAAGTGAGACTCTGTCTCTACAAAAAAAAAAAAAAAAAAACAGGTACCAGTCTGCTGCCCAGGGATGGGGGACCACAACTCTGGGGAACTGTGCTAAGACAGCGCCTCTCAGTCATGATTTCCCCAATGCTGGACACCACCACAGGTGTTTGGGAGATTACTCTAGATGCCATGCCCAGATGTAATGTTCAACCCAATGGGGAGAAATGACTTCTATCTCAACTTTCTCTCAATCCATTTAATTGCCCCATGGAGAAAGTTTCTGTTTAGAGCTGCTTTGTCTTAAGTAATTCCCTACTGCTCTTAATAAATTCCCTTTCAACAAACAGACACCAGATCTCAGGAGGAAACCTTCAGTGGAAATCATAAGCACTTGTCATGTAATCACATTGTTTTGTTTCCAGTGTATTTATTTTGTGTTCATCTTCTTTTTATAGTGACACTCATTTTCCATTTATAATAGGGATGCCCATCTTCCTTTCAAACAAATTTAACTAAAAACAAAGCCAGTTAAAAACAAGCAAATACTATAGGGAACTGCTCAGGGACAGGGGAGAAATACGCACATCACACAGAGTATAAGGAGGTGGCCTGACCCATGAAGGTGGAAGGTGAGCAGTGGAGATTTGAGCAAAGGCCTTAGAGCAAAGGCTTTTGCTTTATGCTATAGGGGCAAAAAAAAAGTGCCTCAAGTTTAATTTTAAAATCTTCTCTTTCTTTGCTAGCCTTTCCCCAAGATCTGTATGTGCTTTACGTCTGTGCTCCTTAACCCCTGGGCTGGTGCCAGTCCTCAGCCTGTTAGTAACTTGGCTGACAGCAGGGGGCAACAGTGAGTGAGCAAGTGAAGCTTCATCTGTGTTTACAGCCGCTCCTGTTGCTCTCATCACTGCCTGAGCTCCGCCTCCTGCCTCATCAGTGGTGGCTTTAGATTCTCACAGGAGTGCAAACCCTATTGTGACCTCTTCATGAAAGGGATCTAGGCTTCAAGCTCCTTGTGGGAATCTAAGGCCTGATGCCCTGAGGTGGAGCCAAGGCTGTGATGCTAGCACTGGGGAGCAGCTGCAAATGCAGGTGATCATTGGCAGAGATCACAATAAATTAATTGCTTGCAGACTCCTATTAAAACCATCCTCCCTGCCCCTGGTCCATGGAAAAATTGTCTTCCATGAACCAGTTCCTGGTGCCAAAAAGGTTGGGACCACTGCTCTAAGTGGGCCCCTTCCTCCCCAGGGTATAAACATCTAGTCTTCAAGCAGGTTTTGGCAATTGTGTTTTACCCAGAAAAACAGTGAGATCCCGGGGTCCTGCTGTCTGTACCTACGGGTGTGGAAACAGCTATCAAGAAAGAATACCAAAGGACAAATAAGCACTCACTGCCTCCCCAGGTTTCTCCCCTTGACTTCACTTCTTCCCCTGTACCCTCTCCCCCGGGGCTTTCTGTGAACCTGACCTGGTTTCTGGTGTTGCCGCAGCCTTAGCTCAACTCAAACCGTCAGGCCTGCTGCAATCTCCCCTTCACCCTCCTTCCAGTTTAATACACCCCGTGTCAGCCCCAAGGGATGCCATCATGCCCCATGATCTCCACTGCCCCTGCCTGTGTTTGACATGAGAATTGATGGCTTCTTAGCTCTCTGTAAACAGCTCTGGAAGGCGATCGTCAAGCCCTCCTTCCTGCCACTTTGCTTCCCTACTGTCCTCCTGCCTAGATGTTCTGTAATTTCCGCTGAATCCCTCCCTCCTTTGTGGCTCGTGGCTCCAGCCTACCTCTCTACCTCTGCTATCTGCCATTTCTCAAGTTTCTTTCTCCTCCCTCCCTCTCTGGTTTCGTCTGTGACCTCTGTCACCTGGTTTTCTTCTTTCACGTTCTCTGGGTCTCTTTTTAGGCCTACCCACTGTACCAAGAGCCCAATGTTTAAATGTCACCTTTCTTCCATAATTCATGAAGAGAAAGAGGTTTCTCAGGGCTTAGAAAATTCCATTGTAAAGGCCCCTTCCTAAGGCACCATCATCTCCTAATCTTGATCCAATTACAAAGTTCATCTTTGCAATTTGGTGCTTGTTGTTTTGAGCAAGCCCAGAAGTATAGGACCTGGAGTCCAAGAAATTTCTCCCACCCCACACCCCCAAGCCAGACCAGGAGAGGCCTGTGGACAAGAGGGCAGCACAGTCTCGCTTTCCGTATAGCAGGTTTAGCTGCTCGGGATTAAGGGGCTAGAGGGTTCTCCAGACCTCCGGCCTAGCCAGGAGCCAGCACAGGAGTTAACACGACCTGCAGCTGGGATGGCTCCTGAGAGCCACGGGCCTCTTTCATAGGGACGAGGTACCCAAGAGACTCCTTAGGACACAGCACTCATCCTGTGCCCCCTCATTCCTTTTATTGAAAGAGAAGCCAAAAAAGAAAAGAAAAGAATGGGAAGGAGAGGAAGACAGGAAGGAAGGGGAAGAAAGAAAGTGAGCAATAAGGTGGTGGCTTCTTCACGCTCAGCGTGTGAAGCGCAGGTGTCAGGCCTAACTTGCCACCTCGTGGACACTGACTCTTCACCTGTTGCCTCAGCACCTGGGATTGACAGAAAACAACATCAAATCCTACTCTGAATCCCAGGGGAAATGACCTCAGTGGGAATTTGCCAAGGCCTCTGTGGAAGTTGGAAGAGCAACTTTGAACTCCAGGATAGGGCAGAACAGAGCCTTCGTGTCCTGTGATGGGCTCCCCAGGAAGCTGGGGGCAAGAGTTGAGGCCACCTCTCCCCCACATGCAAACCCCAAGAGTCTAGCAGGAATGAGCCATTTTTCTGTACCTTTTGCTACAGCCTCAGTCCCTACCAACTCCTGGAAGCCTTTCTGGTTTACTTCCATTCATAGTGAGTTCCCTTTTCTTGAGAACCTCACACGCCCTACCTAACTTAATTACACACCACCCTGTCTTTCTGTTAAGGGCATTGCCTTGTTTTTTTCAGCTCTGCCCTCCAAATATGCGTGTTTTTCAGAGATGCACTTAGTAAGTGCTCAATAATTGCTATGTTTTGAGTGAACACGTGAGGAAAGAGTATGGTCCATGTAGGAAAGAATGTGGGATTTTTTGGAACCTGTGTTTGATTTCTAGTTGCACCGTTTATCTAGCTGTGTGGCTCTAGGAAAGTCTAATTCTTTGAGCCAGAGTTTTTCCATCTATAAAATGAGGATAATACCTACCTTCAGAGAAGTTTCAACACTTAACTGAAAGTGGGCAGCCTAATAACTCCCCCTCCTAGGGTCCCAAGATGTCTACATCCTGATCCCTGGGACTTGTGAATATGTTGTGTTACATAGCAAAGGAAAATTAAACCTGCATATGGAATTAAGAGTGATCATCAGTTAACCTTAAAATAGACAGATTATCCAAGATTATCTGGTTGGAACCATTGAAATCACAGGGGAAGAAAGAGGCAGAAGAGAGCCAGAAAGATGGTACTATAAGGATTCAAAGGTTGCTGGCTTTGAAAATGAAAGAATGGGGCCACAAGCCAAGGCATGTGGGTGGCCTAGAAAATAGAAAAAGCAAGGACATGATTCTCCCTGAGAGTTTCCAGAAAGAATGCAGCTCTGATGACGTCTTGTTTGTAGCTCAGTGGTGCTTTTAGCCACTGAGCGTGTGGCAAGTGGTTACGACAGCAAGAGGAAACTAACACACAGGTGTTGTTTGCGAGCCATGTAGAATGTAGTGTATGCCTTAATAATTGGAGGCAGAGAATGAATGAATGACCACCAGCAACTTGAGCACACCATGTTTCTTTTTTCTCTTATATTCTTCTCAGCACCTAGCAGAGTGCTAGGCATCCATCAGTGGTCCAAAAGGTTTCTACACTCCGATTGAATTTTACCTTTCTGGCAGGAAGGATAGGAAAAACATTCAGCCTAGAAAGGAAGCAAAGTGTTTATAAAAGGCAAAGCAACTTTCTTTCAGAAATGTGGGTTTGGTGAGTGTAGACTATCCTGAGAGGCATACAGAAGCTGGGTTTTAATGCTGCCGTGTCCTGAGGTTCCAAGTGAAGATGCCTGCAGAAAGGGTGGGGGATGACCCTTCACTAGTCTCCACGAAGCAGGCCATCTCTTTGGGTGAGAGATGCTCTTCATCAGGGGGAAAATGTTTGTTAGGAGCAAGCCCATTTCTATTTACCAACACTGTTTGCTGAGGCATCGGGATGAATTCACCCGGTGTGTCCCAAGAGCCGGGCCATGGTACAGGCTAAGGCAGTGAAAGCCATCGCAGTGTTAGAAGGATTTTGCAAATTTTCTTTATGCATTTGGGCCCTCCAGAACTTCAGTTTCCAAAGAAGGGAATTTTGGTTATGGAGATACTGTTGATCAATTGATTAGTCTGACACTGCTGCAAATCATTCAATATCTTCCTTCATTTAAAAGAAAGGAAAAAAAAATGGTTTCAGTTCTGAATGCACGGGCTAAGAAACCCAGAGGTCATTTTCTCTTTCTTTCCAGCTCTCTCTCACTCTCTTAAATAAGGAGAAAGGCTATATTTTTCCATGGATTAAGTCCAACACAGAGAAAACTGTCACTGTGAAAACAATAGAATTTATCTCCACTGATATAGCTTGACACTGGGACAAGTGCCTGAATTGTTGCCATAGCAATAAATGTGTTGGACTTATGCATGCGTTTTCTGCTATAGGATTTTGATTAATGGCATTGACTAAATGGTGTGAAGGGGGACAGGCCATGCAGAAGGCCCAGGGAGAGACAGCCTGGCTGCACAGGGCTTGCTGCAGTCCACTCTGGAGGGGTATTGAGTCAGGCTGGCTGGAGACCGGTTAAACAAGGGGCAGAGCCCTTCCACAGAACAGAATCTACACGCCAGCAGTGGCTTGTGGCAGGGCCCTGGGGGTTGGGGGGGTGCGAAACACTGAAGCCAGAGCTGGATCAGGGCCAGACAGCGTTTGAATTCTCATATTTATTGGGTGCTTCCTACATGCCAGGCACTGATCCAAGGAGTTTATGTGTCTCAGCTCATTTAATCATTGTAAGAATTTTATGAGTTGGCTATTATTATTTTTTTCTGATAAGGAAACCAAGGCACAGAGAAGTCAATTAACCTGCAAAAACATCACACAGCTAGTGGGTGACAGAACCAAGATTTAAACCCTGTCTTTCTGGCTTCAGAAGCCAGGCTTAACCCCTGAACTGTGATTTGCTCAAGGAACAATTACATTCCTGCTGATTGCTGGCGGAATGTGTGGGATGGAGAAAGAGAGAGACAGAGGCAGAGAGAGACCTCTCAGGGGAGAAGGGAGACAATGGCTCGTTGCAAAACATCCCCACTTCTGGAAAATTGACTCAAAGTCTGCAGAGCTCTTTGAGGAAAGGCGGAGGTGGGGGGTGGTGGAAGATGACAGCCACTTGTTGCTGTCATTGTAAGTGTCCATCGAGTACCTGGGCCACGGTGTGTGACCTGGCAGTCTGTGCTGAATTCTTTGCATTCACCCAGAGGCAGAGTGGCAGGACAGTCAGAGCCAGGCCTGGGAACTTGAGAGTCTTGACTCCTGGCTCACTGCTCTTGGTGTGACCTGGGACTGCTAGTGTGACTGCTCTAGGACTCCATTTTCTCATCTGTGAAATGGGCACACTACTAGTATTGCCTGACCTGTGGTCTTGGGGATTAAATGAGATGAGGTATTGTGAATAGTAAACACAGTGGTTGGCCTGTAGTAAGTCCTCCTATTAAATTAGTGTTTAAAAGGACTCTTCTTTTTTTCCTTTTTTTTGAGACAGCGTCTCACTCTGTTGCCAAGGTGAAGGGGCAGTGGTGTCATCATGGCTCACAGCAACCTCAGACTCCTGGGTGCAAGTGATCTTTCTGTTCCAGCCTCCTGAGTAGCTGGGACTATAGGAATGTGCCAGCACACCTGGCTACTTTTTCTATTTTTTGTAGAGATGAGGCCTTGCTGTATTGCCCAGGCTGGTCTTAAACCCTGGCCTCAAGCAGTCCTCCTGCTTCAACCTCCCAAAGTCCTAAAATTACAGTGCAAGCCACAATACCCAGTCCAAAAGACTAATGTTTGCCCATTTTCCTGGTATTCAGAAAACCCTTTTGGACTTCCCTGGAGCTCAAACAAATGTTCTACTGTCATTTTCTTTGATTTTTTTTTTTTTTTTTTGCTTTTGCTCCTTCTATTCTTTACTTTTTGATTCTTTTAGTGCCAGCTGCATCTCATGAATACACCCTCCCATCTTTCTTTCTCTTCTTTTCATTTGTAAACTCTGTTCTCCTTTGAGATGAGGCCGTGTTTATCAAATTTGTCTTCTACTTCATTCATTTTGTATTTTTGTTTGTTCATGCCTCTGAACTTTTTCCTATCTTTTAGGTTATTCTTTTTTTATTATTTAGTCTACTTTCACAGTTCAATGTGAAATTAGTGATTAATTGTTTTTGACATAACTACTCATAATTCTTTTAGCCATTTTTTTTTTTCACTTTTTCTATAGTAAACCTACATGTAGATGGCTGCTTCTCCAAGCTGTTCCTTTTCTGCTGGGTCTGGTCTGGTTTGGTCTGGTTTCTTCTGTTCATTCATTCACTCCCTCAGGAGTCAGTTACTGGGTGTCTGTTATACGTCATCCATCTCATCAGATTGTCATCCCTGCCCTGAGGAACATGGAGCAGAGTAAGGGAAACTGAGAGTGACAGGGACATGTGATGGCTAGTGTCAGGGACCGCTGCTGGTATGCCAATGGCTTATAAAGAGAGCTGGCTGTACTCCCTACCTCCCAGGAGACCAAGCATGACAAACACATGGAGCAAATACCGTAATCTCAGGGCAGACAGGTCTTGTCGACTGCGGTGCTCTTTCCTACTGAGTCTACACACTGCTTCAGAATCCTTCTCAACACTCTCCCTTAGTCATGGCCGGTACCTGAGATGAAACCTTTTTTGCATAATATGCCTATACATTGAATTTTTGTATTAGGTTGAACCATATAAAATTGTTAATAGGCAATTTTTTTAACCTCAAAAATGGCAATTTTATAAGGTTCAGTCTAATTATTGGAGTCAAATACAACTCTGTTCAGTGGACCCTTGCTGGGATATCTTTCGCCAAGCAAAGATTTCATTATCTTCTGGAAGATGTGAACCCTAACATAAACCCTACTATACATTTTTCAACTTTTAAGGCATTGAATTTTCTTGCCATGGGACTTGCCCATATTCATTGATGGCTTGACATAGTTACCATGGCACCAACTCAATTTCCAGTCCTCATCTAATTTTTTTAACCTTCTTGGACCATGAGGTGGCTGACCCTAAAGTAAGATCCCCAGTCAGCATGCCAATAGACCATTACGTTTTTCCTCTAACCTCCATGTAGACTAACTGTTACTGTTCTCATTCATTCACTCTCCTTCCTGTAAGTGGTTTATACTCTTCTACCAACTGCCATGAGAACTACGATACCTCCATGAGGGAAAGCGTATGTCCTTTCCCCCTTGACCACAGACTTGGCTATGAGACTTGCTTTGGCCTATGGAGTGTGATGTGTGATATGGCCAGAAGCTTAAACGACATTGCACAGTTCATTCATAATGCTTTTTTTTGCCATGAGACTTGAATCTCAGCTTATGGGAAGCATATTGAAGTAGAAATATAAAGCTTTAGCCTTACTGCAATGACATACAAAGTGACTGATATATAAACCCTCATAAGGCACTGAAATGTTGGGGAAATGTTTGTTACTGTAGCTTTACCTAGCTAAAGCTGACTAATACACCTTGTCAACATTAAATATGGTGGTAGGAGATATCTTTCCTGGGGACTTACCCTGGGTAAATGTTATGTAGCTGCAGAGCTTAATGGAGAATATCGTGGTTACATTAAGGTTTGGTTTACATACAGAGACTATGGTTGGTCCACTCTTTCTAGAAATAACATATGATGGATACAGGAGAATGTGTCCAAACTACAACATTATCATAGGTGTTTTGTAAAAAATAAAAAAAGACGGAGGGAGAGAGAGACTTAGAGCTTGGAAACACAGTAGTTTAAATGAAGTTAAACAGGTCTTTTTAGCAAGACTTCTCAGAGCCTTAAATATGCTAAAGTGAATCTCCAAGGGAAGAGGGTGTGCATAGAAGTCACTGTTTTCAAATACCGTTTGATCACAGAACTCTTCTTTTCTTCCCCAGAGAATTTCATGGGTTTGATGTTCTGCAAAAACATTGGGAAATGTGGCCTCTGGTGGCAGCAGAATTTTGTGTATTTCTCCCACATTTCCCATTCTCTTCCCGCCATCTTCCTTAGGGTTAGTCTTCTTCCTCACCTCGGTCTACTTTCCTCTTTCTCACCTTTTCTTCCATTTCCTCTCATTATTCCATCTTGGCTTCTGGTTCCTCCTTCCGCCTTCTCTTCTTTCCTCTCTCCTCTCTGCCCCTCATCTGTCATCTCTGCCTCTCTCTTCATCCCTCTCTCCTCAGCCCTTCTCTTGGTCTCTTCGGCTGTTCAGGGAGCCAGCAAATTTTCTCAGACTGGACGACCCAAGAGAATGTCCTGCCTGATTGTCAAGTATCCAGGAAAGCCAGCGATGGCACTGCCTGATCTCCCAGGTGTGGTGTTAATTTAAGTGATGGGGCTTTAACATCACATCAGCCTCCTTAAGGGACGATCCTTTGTTCTAGATTCAGACAAAGCAGCACAGTCGGCCTTAAAAGAAAAAAAAAAGCTGTTTCATTTTATATTGGAAAAATACAATGTGACATCTGGAGAATAAATTGTTCAGTCAGCCAGAAATACGCCTTGTAAAAATTGCTTAGGTTTCTGTAACAAGATTATTTACTGCGAGTGTTCACCTATAATACAGCACACTTTTGAAATGGACCTTTTATGAAACACATCAAGAACTGTAGAAATGTATTCAGTGCATTAATCTACAACACTGCACACTTTACCACACTTTCAGCGCAGATTTCAAAACTCAGACCATCTAATGAGATAGAAAAAGTTATTCTTGTCCTGTATTCATTCCAGTCCTGTTCTATACTGAGCCCCCAGGGATATTTAACATAATGCAATAGGTTTTTCAACATACACACACCCACACCCACACTCACACACACACTGTCACACACACTCATGCACAAACAAAATATATGACTGTTCAGATGAGGATTCGGTTGAGAATGTACTAGGCCTGTATTTCAACAGCCCACGTGAGAGGCAGAGGCTGGCTATTTTAGATACCAGAACTTTATAAATATTTAAAGATCTTGATTTAATCCAAATGAGAGATCGCTCAGGTGCTGTCAGTTACTTATATAACTCCTTCGTTTCTGATCAGGGGGTGACAGTTTGGATAGCGATCTCCTGGCAATTTGAGGAACTACCGCTGTTGGAATCTGGCAGCTGGGATCAGGCCTGAGGTGGCTGAAGCAGGTGGATTGTGAAGAAGTGGGGCAGGTGGGGGAGGCAGAGAAAAGATGGTTGCTTTGATGACCTTGACTTTTTTCTATTTTTTTTTTTTCTATTTTGATGACAGCAATGGGTTCTTCTAGCTGGGTGACTCAGGAATAAATGACCCAAGACCTTCTACGTTAAGGTCAACTCTACTGCCCCTTTGGTTCAATGGATGTCAGTTCTAGAAGACACAGAGCAGAGAACCCACAGAGTGAATTCCTCCATCCATCCAATGAGATGCCCTAGCTCTGTTCAAAGTTCCCTGGGCCCAATGATTTCAGGGTTTTTGCTGAGAGAAAGAAACCAGCATGAAAATTCAGGAAAGGAAAATAAGGATCACTCCCAAATTCTCTCTCTAGTGTCAAAAACTGACCAATTTTTCAGTCATCCCTTCCCATCCTTTTGGCATTAGCACACAGCAAAAGTTGCATTAATCTCCCAGGAGCGCTGGTGGCCATTGTGCTTTCTCATCTGTGTCTTGGAGGAAGGAAGGAATGCTGGGAGATGTGCTCAGCCCTGCTTCCTGGGGTTTCTTTCAAAATGTACTTTGGTATTTTCCATTTTTGATTTTCTGAGTCTCACACTTTGGGAAACCAGCAGCCTCCTTCAGAAACTTTCTTCTCTCTGCTTCTTTCTTTCCTGGAGATGTTGTCTTCAATCTTCATGGTCCAACTCAAGATACTTATTCTCCATGAAACCTTCCATGACCCCCTGGCTCATCCTAGTTTTTTCATTCTTGATCATCTCATATGATTGATTGGCCTGTGCAATTCGGCAATCGATCACACATGGGCTAGCCTTGCTTCTCCTGTGTGTGAAGTAGAGGCGTACGGGCATAGAAAGCTCACAAAGAGTGAACAAATTAGGATTCTAATCTCCCCGCTCCCCACCTTTATTCATTGGTCATGTGAATCTCGGGCAAGTGTCCTAACCATTTTGGGCTTATCTATCAACTTCCTTATCTATCAAATAGAGCCATTGCTTAAATTGCTCATCTCATAAAATAGTTATTAATATTAAGTGAACTAATTAAGTGAAAGCATTGCATACACATAAAATCCTGGAACATATACAGAGTGTCAAAGATATCATGCTTCTCATCTTAAATTTGCTTCCATTTCCCCGTAGTGGCTAGAAAATGGCAGAACACACAGTAGAAATCAGCAAACAGCTGTTTGTTGTTATTGTTCTAGGGCCGTGTTTTTCAACATTTTTTATCTCATGGCACACTTGAGCCTATAGTTAACTTCCTTGGCACACTTAAATTATGTTGATCAAAAAAGAAAGAGTAAAAAAAAGAATATACTTCCTGTGCTTTGAACTTCTTTTGAAAATAATTTACTTAATGATCTTTGAAAAATTTCAAGGCAAACCTGAGATCCTCTCATGGTACACCAGTTGAAAATCACTACCCTAGGGTATCCTTCACCGGTTCTACCTACTGGAAATTCTACTACAAAATGCTGAGCAAGCCCTGATCAGGATGAGAAATATTTGAGGACTGTATCTATCCATTCCAAAAGATTCAGAGAGCTGAGTTTAGGTTTTCCCTTATATCTCTCCAAGAGCCTGGATTGAAAACTTTATTATAGATGATTTTCTGGAAAGATTCTAGGCGGGGCTTAAAAGTTTAGCACAAACCATGAGATTATTTTTTTCTTTTTTTCAGGAGCAGGGATTACTAATAAACTAGGAGCATTATTTGATAAGCCAGAAGTCAATGAACTATTTTCTGTAAGGTGGGAGCATGCCTTCCCTAAGGGAAAGTGAGAAACATCAAAAATCTGGTGAGAGCCTGTCTTAGTTTGTTTTGTGCTGCTGTAACAGAATACCTGAAGCCCAGTAATTTATAAAGAACAGGAATTTGTTGGGTCACAATTCTAGGCGTTGAGAAGATCAAGGTGCTGGCATGTTGTAAGGATTTTCTTGATGAGTCATGAACTGGCAGGAGGCATCACATAGGTGGTGGCAGGGGTGGGGCGCAAATTCAAACTCTTATGAGGAACGCACTTCTGGGCTGGGTGCAGTGGCTCATACCCATAACCCTAGCACTCTGGGAGGGTTGAGGCAGATGGATTGCTTGAGCTCAGGAGTTCAAGACAAGCCTGAGCAAGAGCCAGACCCTGTCTCTACTAAATAAAGAAACAAAACAAAACAAAACAAAAAACTAGCTGGGTGATGTGGCAAGTACCTGGAGTCCCAGCTATTCAGGACGCTGAGGCAAGAGGATCACTTAAGCCCAAGAGTTTGAGATTGCTGTGAGCTATGACGCCAGGGCACTCTATCCAGGGCTACAGAGTGAGACTCTGCCTCAAAAAACAATAAAAGAACCCACCGTGATAATGGCATTGATCTGTTAATGAGAGCAGAAACCTCATGACCTAACAACCTCTTAAAGTTCCTACCTTCCAAGACCTCTGTGTTGGGGATCAAGTTTCCAATGCATGAATTCTGGGGGACACTTTCCAACCACAGCTCAGCTCATCTGATTGAGAATTCAGTTGACTCACTTCCTGGCTTTGTATTTCTTCACAAATGAGATTTCCCTGGCCCTGTGAAGAAAGCAATGCATTTCACTGTGGAGAAGGAGAAATGACCTCTTTTCTTTTGTCCCACTGGTGGCCTGGGAGAGACATTTGGTTAAAAACTCTTTATACTGGGGCGCGTCTGTGGCTCAGTGAGTAGGGCGCTGGCCCCATATGCCGAGGGTGGCAGGTTCAAACCCAGCCCCCGCCAAACTGCAACAACAACAAAAAAAAATAGCCGGGCTTTGTGGCGGGCGCCTGTAGTCCCAGTTGCTCTGGAGGCCGAGGCAAGAGAATCGCGTAAGCCCAAGAGTTAGAGGTTGCTGTGAGCTGTGTGACGCCACGGCACTCTACCTGAGGGTAGTACAGTGAAACTCTGTCTCTACAAAAAACAAAAACAAAAACAAAAAAAAAAACTCTTTATACTGGCCCCGAGGCTCAGAGCTGCTCAGATGCTTGAAGATTCCACATTCTGGCAGAGGCTAAATTGTGTGTGATATCTGGATATGGTTTAACTCTTGAAATAGGGTGTGAAAGGCAGGTAAGCCTTTTCAGCCAGTCTCTGTTGGGAGTTCTAGAATTTCCATGCCATTGAGATGGAAAAGAAACAAAGTGTGGACTGGTCCAGAGAAGAGGGACAGCATCAGGAATGCCAGCTCCTATGAGGGGTCCTGGGCTTGGCACCTGGTGGAAGCATCTCCATCTCTTTTCCCTTGTTGCAATGAACTGACAATATCTAAACATCAAAGTGATGTGGGAGAAGCTACAGGCTCCAAACTGAAAAACGTACTGGTTCATAGTTCTGGAGGCTGGGAAGTCCAAGGTCAAGGTGCTGGCATCACTAAGGGCCTTCCGTCTGTGTCATAATTTCTATGGCCTCCATCTGTAGAATTCACCCCATTTCCCTTAAAACAAAGCCTGAAGAGGGTTGAGAGAATCACATCTCGACATGGCCTCATTCACTCGTGAAAATTTCTCTTCAAAATAATTTCAAAGGCATTATTCAAAGGCTGATAGGCTCATGATTTTGTAATGAAAATGGTGAGAGAAATAAAAATAAGAAGACATGGTCCTCTTCTCAAGCTACTCGCCATCTGCTCAGGGAAACAGCTATATAAATCCCATGATGGCTCAACACCAGTGTTTTTCAACCTTTTTTTAAATCTCGTGGCACACTTGAATCTATGGTTAAACTTTCGTGGCACGATTAAATTATGGTGATCATTAAAATTATTTTAATTTTATTTTAAAAATCACTTGATTATTTTCATCATTAAAAAGGAGTAAAATAAAGAATATATTTACTGTGCTCTGAACTGCTTTTGAAAATAATTTAATTAAGGATCTTTAAAAATTTTTGTGGCACACCTAAGATCCTCTGACAGCACACCGGTATGCCGTGGCACCCCAGTTGAATATCCCTGTGCTAGACTGATAAGTGTTATAGAATACACAAAAGTGCAGTCCATTGAACAAGCAGGGAGGAAGAGATTTATGTGGCCTGAGGGGTCAAAGAAATCTTAGAGGAAGCAATCTCATGAGGGGTATTCATGGTGATCAAACCATTGGTTTGATCAAACCAATATCTTTAGCCATTACAATTTGGCCATGGTTCTGGTACTGGACTGATCAGAGAGGTGTTTAAGTAAATGTAGAATATAATTGTCTTAACACAATAACTAAGAAAATGCCAGGAAGGCTGTATTAACTAGTGTGATGAAAATGTGTATAAAACCAATGTATGGTGCCCCATGATCGCATTAATGTACACAGCTATGATTTAATATTAATTTAAAAAAAGGAGTATTTGGCAAGAATCTTGGAGAAATTGAATGTATTCAGGCTATTTAGAGAAGTGGACTTGTTCAACAATGTTTGCACCTGAGAATTTTTCTCATCTCGTTCTGTGTATCCATCTGCTTTGTTATTATGATTTCTGGTGACCACCAGCAGGTTGGCACTTTGATTTAGGTGCTATCAAAACTACTTGGGTTCCAAGTAACAGAAGCCAATTCAAGAGCGCTCAAGCAAAAAAATAAAAAATGTATATATATACGGATTTACTAAAGAACGTAAACATCTCATGGAATCTGAGAAGAGAAATATAGTTGGGTCTCAAAAAGGAATTGCTGTCAGAAACTGGGAAAGTGGTGAGGAACCCAGCAGAAACTGTCACTTCTGCTTTTCTCTGAGCATCACTCATTCTTCTTTTTACATATCAGTTCTTTCTGCTTCTGAGTCTATTTAAAAAAAATGTGGCTGTCCTACAGCATCCAAATTTTTAATGTGTCCCTTATATTCTACCATTGAAAGAGAAGAACAGGTTATCTCTGAATTCCTATTTTATTTACATTCCTGATAAAGAGAATCTGTTTAAACTCACTTCAGCCACACGTTTCTCTGTGGTCTCAGCAATTTTGTCTGTAGGGTGATCAAAGAGAGAAGACATGCTGTCATGATCCCATTGCTGCAGGTAGACAGGAAGTTCTTAAAACAGAGGTGGATAACTTGAAGCCTGAGCAGATCACTCCCAGCCATCCTCACTTCTCAAAAGAACATACTATCTTTCCCTTCTTGAGCTCCTGTTTTGCAGATGAATCACAAATAGCCAGTTTAGGGAAAGCTCAGTCATAGGAAAGAAAGGAGAAAAAAGAGGGTTCCTGATTTTAAATACCATCCTTTTAAGAAAATAGTGATAGAAACCTGATCTTCTTCATAAAGTCAAGCCTTGACCAAATCAAGATGTAGTTGTTTCTACTGTGCATAAAAGTCTGTGTTGCTTGGTTGCAGTATCTTGTATATGATGCTTCCAGACAAGTCAGAAGGCCCCAGTAAGCACAGTCTTTGCTATTAAATGCGAGGCCTTTTAAACTCTGACTCCTGCCCATTTCTCCAGTCTCAACCATTACCACTCCTGATCATGCAATTTATGCTCCAGGCTTTTATTACTGCTTCTAATTCCTGAAACAGTATATAGTGTTTATGACCCCATGACTCTGAGCATCCTGTTCCTTCTTTCTGGAACCCTCTTCCCATCACCTGTTCAAACTATGAACTCCTATACATGTTTAAACCTGACACACACACACAACCCCACCAGGAAGCTCTCCCTGAGATACACATTCTCTCTGTCTCTCTCTTTCTCTCTGTATCTCCCGAAATGGGATGGTGAAGTGACCTAACCCAACACAAGCTTGTACCTCCATGCATAGCACCACCTTAATTTCTCTCTTTTTATTCATTTGCAAATTATTCACATATACGAGACAAGACTGAGCTCCCTCGGGGTAGCACTGTTGTGTTTATCCTCACATTTATTTCCCTGCAAACACATACATTTGCACAGGAAAGTGGTGTAGTCAATAAACATGAAAAAATGCTCAATATCACTAATCACTGGGGAAATGAAAGTTAAAGCAATAATGAGACATCACCTTACTTCTGCTAGAATGTTTTTTATTAGAAAGTCCAAAAACTGTAGATATTGGTATGGATGCAGAAAGAAAGGAACCTTTATACACTGTTGGTGGGACTGCAAATTAGTACAACCTCTATGTATAGAGACGCCTCATAAAACTAAAAGTAGACGTACCATTTGATCTAGCAATCCCACTACTGAGTATTTACTCAAAGGACAACAAGAGATTTTAACAAAAAGACACCTGCACTAAAGTGTTTATTGTAGCACAATTTAAAATTGCAAAGATGTGGAATCAACCCAAGTGCTCATCAATTTGTGAGTAGGTTAATAAAATGTGGTACATATATACTGTGGAGTATACTCGGCCATAAAAAAGATGACTCCAGATCATTTGCAATAATCTGAATGGAACTGAAGACCATTCTCCTAAGTGAAGTGTAAAGATTGGAAAAACAAACACCACACGTGCTTACTATTAAATTGGAACGAACCCATGTGCACACGCATGCACAGAGGAAAGTAAAACTCAGTGGAAAGTAACTCGGGGGAGAAGGGGAAGGGAGGTGAAGACGCCAAATGAATAGGTACTATGAACACTATTTGGGTGACAGCACACCTACAACCAGGACTCAACCATTACAAAAATGACCCATGTACGAATCAGACAAAAGCTTGATAACTAGGATCTATAGAGAACTCAAATTAATCCACATGAAAAAAAGCCAACAATCCCATATATCAATGGGCAAGAGACATGAATAGAACCTTCTCTAAAGAAGACAGGTGAAGGGCTAACAAACATATGAAAAAAATGTTCATCATCCCTAATTATTAGAGAATCAAAACCACCTGAGATACCATCTAACCCCAGCAAGAATGGCCCACATCACAAAAATCTCAAAACTACAGATGCTGGCGTGGATGTGGAGAGAAGGAACACATTTACACTGCTGGTGGGACTGCAAACTAACATCACCTTTTTGGAAGGAAGTATGGAGAAACCTCAAAGCACTCAAGCTAGACCTCCCATCTGATCCTACACTCCCATTACTGGGCATCTATCCAGAAGGAAAAAAAATCCTTTCATCATAAGGACACCTGCACTAGACTGTTTATTGCAGCTCAATTTACAATTGCCAAAATGTGGAAACAGCCTAAATGCCCACCAACCCGGGAATGAATTAATAAACTGTGGTATATGTACATCATGGAATACTATTCAGCCACTAAAAAAACGGAGACTTTACAGCCTTTGTATTAACCTGGATGGAAGTGGAACATGTCATTCTTAGTAAAGCATCCCAAGAATGGAGAAGCATGAATCCTATGTACTCAATTTTGGTATGAGGACAATTAATGACAATTAATGACACAGTGGGAGGGGGGAAGGGGAGAGCAGAGAGAGAAAGAAGGAGGGAGGGGTGGGGAAAGGAAGAGCAGAGAGAGGAAGGAGGGGGGGGTCTTGGTGTGTGCTACACCTTTTGGGAGCAAGACACAGTGGTAAGAGGGACTTTACCTAACAAATGCAATCAGTGTCACCTGGTTTCTTGTACCCTCAGTGAATCCCCAACAATAAAAAAAAAAAAGTCATTGAAGTAGCAGATACTTATTTTGAGAAATCGAATGGTAAATAAAGGTACAAAATTTAAATGACAAAAAAATGACCCATGTAATCTAAAACATTTGCATTTTCTTAATATTTTGGTAGAAAGGAAAGAAAAAGAGACAGAGTGAGAAGGAGAGAGAAGAAAAGGAAAGAGAAGAGAAGAAAGAGGAAGAAGGAAGGAAGGAAGGAAGGAAAGAGGGACGGAGAGTTGCTATATTTTGTTAACCCACTCAAGCCCGGCATTGAATTGCCCAGGTTCAAATCTCAGCTCCTCCGGTTCTTAGCTGTAACCCTGGGCAAGTTATCTTTCCCTCCCCATCCCTATTTTCACACCTATAAAAAGGTTATCATCAAAAGACTTATCTGAAAGGGTTATAATGTGGAGATTTAATGAGGTAATTAATGTATACAACACAGTAAGCCTCAACAAATGTTGACTTTTATACAAAAATCTTACGAACAGAATTCCTGTTTTATTTCATGACTTAGAAGACACCCTCTATTTCGACAAACAAAAAAATGTTAGACAACTTGGAGGGTCTTTACTGAGAACAATGATAAACCATTGTTCAGGAGATGGGCCAAGGAGCTGGTTACCAGAAGGCTCTGGTGAATGAATTAAGAGGTTCATCTCTTGCCACAATTTTTTTTTTAAGCTGTGATTTCCATTCCACTTTTCCTAGATGGGGAAGACATGGAAATACAAGTTGAGCTTAGATTTCCTTCCAGAGCTCCTCCCTCCTTTTCCTGGCTTGCAGACTCCAATTCATCCCAGAAAAAGGCTCATCACAGGGCAATAGAGGAACTCTTGTAAGGTTCTAGAACTCTCAGTTGTTCCAGCAGAGCTCAGGGGAATGAGTAACCTCTTACTCCGGAAGATTAGGAACGTGCTCTCTGTCGGTCTCTCTCTAAAACACACACACACCCTACCCCTCTGTTTGTGAGTGATAGGATTTTTAGACTTGTAAGAAAATACATCCATTTTGCTACATTTGTGGTGACAGCTTTTCCTTCCAGATCCGACGGGAGGCTGCTCTCAGAACGTGCCCACATCCTGGGTCGGTCCGCGAACGGCAGGCTGGGCGCTCCCGGGCCGGCTGCCCACCCACCTTTTCCGGCTTCCCTCCGGTCCAGCCCCCCTCACGCGCGTCCTGACCCTTCTCTTCTTTCCTCTCTCTGCTCCCTGCATCTCTCCTTTCCCTGCCCTTCTCTTTGCCTCCTCGCGTCCTCTACCTCTCTCTGTCTGCTCTATTATTCCAGGGTGCACACTGGCTCCGGTCGTATCCTGCCCTCCACTCTCGGACATGAGCTGCGTTTTCAGCTCAGCAAAACCAGGCCCCAGGGCTGTCTTCCTCACGCATGAGCACAGCGTCTGTGGGCCGGCACCTGCCCGGAGGGCTTCTGGCGCGGGAACACAGCACCGCAGGCTCCTCCCTGCTCTGCTCCCGGCTCTGCGGAATTCTGACAACGTTGCCCCGTCCAGAAAAGCCTGTGCTTCCAGAGCGCCTGCTTTCGGCCCAGCCACGCTGAGCTCTGACCTCTTAATACTTTGTTGGATTCTGCAGCATGTCACAAAAAATAAGAAGAAAAGAAAGGAGAGAAAGAGAGAGAGAAAGAAAAGAAAGAAGGGAGGACGAAGGAAGGAAGAAAGGAAGGAAAGAAAGGAAGAATAGAAAATAAAGAAAATGGTCTGATTGACACCTGTATTGAGCATGATGCAAATAGCTTTTTAAGACCTGTGGCCACTTTTCTAAATATTAGCGGTAGGATTAAACAGAAATGTCTCTTGTCAAAAAGAAAAGAAGTTGCTTTCCAAAGGGAGTTGATTCCAACATTCATTATGATATTAAAAGAATATATATTTCAATTTGGAGAAAATGAGATAGGAGATGACTTGGGTAGAAAAGAGGTCTTTTTTTTCTTTTCTTTTCTTTCTTTCTTTTCTTTTTTTTTTTTTTGAGAGGGGGTGGGGTCTGTAGCTGTGCTTGTCAGAGAATTTACTCAGGAGGACGGCAAACCTGTGGCAGAGTCAATTTAGTTACAAGATCAAAATCTCTTGACTCACAGGAGACAGTGTTAAAAGGTTGGGAACAGCTACAGATCTGTTAAAATCATGCTTTTGCAGCAAAATCAGATTTTGAATTGCTTTACAGGCTCTCCATTTATAAAGCCCCTTTCAAGCTGGCAGTTTGGGGTTCACAGTCGGAATGTTCGGGAAGGTGTTGAACCAAGGCCTGGACTTCACGCAACCCTCTTCCCCCACCCCACTCCTCATCGAGGTCAGGCGCCACCACTTAAAAAACAGGAAGAAAGGAAAAGTGACTGATTCTCCCATGCTTGTGAAATGGTCGGCCGCAGTGCTAAGAAGCCAACGCCTGATGCCTCCTTATTAATATTGGTAACAAGTGAGTTAACCACAGCTACTGAGCACTTACGCGCCAGGCATTTTTGCCAAACATTTAAGGACAGGGGCTGGCAAACAAGGGTCCGTGGACCAAGTCTAATCTCCTGCCTCATTCTGGGTAGTCTGTAAGCTCGGATTGGTTTAGACATTTTTTAAATGATTCAAAAAAACATTCCAAAGGAGAATATTTCATGACTCACCAAAATTACATAAAAGTCAAATCTCAATGTCCATAAGTAAAGCTCCATCGGAACATAGCCATGTCCATCTATTCATTTATTCAACGACCTGTGTCTGCTGGAACACAGTTGTCCTCATATATGATCTGTGGCTGCTTGTGAGCTATGAGGGCGGAGTTAAGCAATTGCAGCAGAAATCGTAATGACCCACAAAGCCTAAAGTATTTACTTTCTAACCCTTTACAGAAAAAATTTGGCCACCCCTACCAATGTACAACACCCCATTCTTCCAATGGCCTTCTAAGTAGGGACTATAATTATCCCAGTGGATACAGGTGGAGAGGGAATGGAGGTGTAGGGAAGTCACTGTGTCTTAACCACTTTGCTTAATTTCCTGCTTGAAAAGTCACTTTTAATGAGACTATTTTAAAAGGAGCCACTTCCTTTGGTGCTAGGGAGTAGCAAGAAGTGACTAACAAAGTCAAAATCTGGAAGAGTTTCTGTCCAAGGTGGGAGCCCATAACATGTAGTCAATGTAATTCTTGGAAGTCATAAACAGTTGTCTTTTTTTTTTTTTTTTTTGTGATTTTCGGCCAGGGCTGGGTTTGAACCCGCCACCTCCGGCATATGGGACCGGCGCCCTACTCCTTGAGCCACAGGCACCGCCCAGTTGTCTTTTATTTATTTAACAAACACATATACAGCACTTAGCGTGTGGCAGGTGCTAAAGTGCTTGAGAAATACTGACTCATTTCTTTCTCTCCACAATGCTACAAAGCAAATACTGTTACTACCTTCATTGTATGGATGGAGAAACAGAGGCAGGCAGAGGTGTTTGTAACTAAGCATCAGTCACATAACAAGTCAGCAGCAGAGACAAGATTTGAACTTGGTAGGACTTGATTGAAATGCCCTTGCTGGACACCAATCTGTTGTGTTGTTTTCTCCACTCTCAATGTATGTATTATTTGATCCTTACAGCAATGCTGTGAGCAGAATGGTGGCCATTGTTTCCACTTAGCAGATAGGGAAACTGAAGACCTGTGAGTTAAATGATAGGCCCTAAAGTGAAAAGCAACTCATGCCCTGTCACACCTGCCTGCTTCCCTCTCTGCAGACTATTTTCCTCTTATTCTCTGCCTTTAAACTCTTTCCTTTAGTTCATTGCATGTGAGGCTGTCTCTGCCTGGAACACTCTTCCACTGTTCATGTGTCCAGCTCCATGTGAATTAATCTTTGCAACATAAAAACATAAAAAATAGGTCCCACTTTCCCCACAAAGAGATTCTCAAATAGCAGTGTTTATTTCTATCTGATATGAAAGTGTGGGTAGACTTTAAAGGCTAGTAGATCTCTCCACACTCATAAAGGACCGGGTTTTCCTTCTTCAACATGGCTTCTGTCTCAGGGTCCAAGAATGTTGCTGTCATTCCAGCCATCACATCTGACTTCTAATCAACTAGAAGGAAGAAAAGAAAGTAGAACAACCTTCTGGCCTTACTCGTATCCCATTGGCTAAGATTTAGTCAGATGACCACATGTATCTCCAAGAGAGTCTAGGGAATCTTCTTTACAAAGGGTTATGTCAGCTAAGAAAGAGAAGAGTTCTGATGATGAGTGAGAAGAGAAGAATGGGCTCATTTTGAAAACACATAGAACCTTATGCTTTTTCTTTATTGTACTTCTCTGATATAGAGCTTTACGTGTGTGGTTAATATTCAGTATCTTTCTCTCTCACTAGACCAAGACTATGACCTTCTGATTTGTTTCTTTTTTGTCCCCAGCACTTAGCAGAGAGCCCTTTTTTTTCTTTTTTTTCTTTTTTTTTTTAGTAGATTCTTGTGTTAGTCTGTGTTCTCCAGAGAAAGAATCAATGAGGTGTATGTGCATGTGTGTGTATGTATGTGTGTGTGGGATTCATTAGTGTAACTGGCTCAGGTGATTATGGAGCCTGAGAGGTCCCACCTTAGATCATCTGGAGAGCCAGGGGAGCTGATGGTGTACCCCCCAGTCAGGTGCCAGAGGCCTGAAAAACCTGGGGGCTGCAGGTACAAGTCCTGGGACCCAAAAGTCAGAGAACCTGCAGCTCTGATGCCTAAGGATAGGAGTGGAAGGGTGTCCCAGATCCAGGAGAGATAGAGATAGAGATGGAGATAGGGATAGAGATAGAGATGAAGATGGAGATAGAGATAGAGATGATAGAGATGGAGATGGAGGTGGAGGTGGAGGTGGAGATAGAGATAGAGATGAAGATGGAGGTGGAGATAGAGATGGAGATGATAGAGATAGAGATGGAGATAGGGATAGAGATAGAGATGAAGATGGAGATAGAGATAGAGATGATAGAGATGGAGGTGGAGGTGGAGATAGAGATAGAGATGGAGATGATAGAGATAGAGATAGACATAGAGATAGAGATAGAGATGAAGATGGAGATAGAGATAGAGATGATAGAGATGGAGGTGGAGGTGGAGATAGAGATAGAGATGGAGATGATAGAGATAGAGATAGACATAGAGATAGAGATAGAGATGAAGATGGAGATAGAGATAGAGATGATAGAGATGGAGATGGAGGTGGAGGTGGGTATAGAGAATGAGAGAATTTGACTGTCTTTTGCCTTTTGCTCTGTCCAGATATCTGAAATGCTCCTCTTCAAATTCTCAGTCTCACTAGTAAATATATTATTCCAGCCACTGTTGTAGTTACCAGCTCTCCACAGGTTCAACAATAACTCTTTACACCAAGGCTTCCCTGGTGATAGTGAATATATGAACAGTTTAATATAGTCCCCTTTATCTACTTTTGGTTTCGTTGTCTGTGCTTTCGAGGTCTTAGCCATAAAATATTTGCCTAGACCAATGTCCTGAAAAAGTTTTCCCTGTTTTTTATGTTTCTTTCATAGCTTGGGGTCTTACGTCAAATTCTTTAATTCATCTTGAGCTGATTTTTATATATGGTGAAAGGTGATGTTTCAGTTTCATTCTTCTGCTTATAGTTGTCAGTTTTTCCAGCACCATTTATTGAAGAGAGTGTCCTTTCCCCCAGTGCATGTTCTTGAAACCTTTGCTGAAGATCAGCTGGCTATAAATATGTGGGTTTGTGCCTGGGTCTCTTCTCTGTTCCATTGGTCTATGTGTTCTGTACCAATACCATGCTGTTTTGGTTACGATAGCCTTGTAATATATTTTGAAGTCAGGTAGTATGATATTATCAGCTTTGTTCTTTTTGCTCAGAATTGCTTTGGCCATTCTGATTCTTTTTTTTTTTTTTAACAGATAATTAACTTTTATTTATTTTTATTTTGGATTGATGTGAGGGCACACATGATTAGGTTACACAGTTTGCATTTGTGAGGTAAAGCTTAGTTATAGTTGAGTGCTTCACCCAGGTCATGTGCCATATACTCTACATGGTACCTGTTAGGTGGGAACTGAACAAGCCCCCTGCCCCCTTCTTCAATTTAATTGTGTTTTTCTCTTATGTGGACCCGTAGTTGTTAATCTACTAGTTTCACCTTAGTATTGAGTACACGAGATGCTTGCCTTTTCATTCTTGAGATACTTAGGAAAATGTTCTCCACCTCCATCCAGGTAAATACAAAAGATACAAGCTCTCCATCTTTTTTATGGCTGAATACTATTCCATGGTATACATGTACTATAGTTTATTAATCCATTCATGGGTTGATCCCACTTCTTGTAATTATGAATCAAGCTGCTATAAATTTTTGAGTGCAAACGTCCTTATGACAAAATGACTTTTTTTCTGAGTAGACACCTACTGTTGGGGTTGTGGGATCAAATGTAAAGTCTAGTTTTAGCTCTTTGAGGATTCTCCATATTTCTTTCCCCAAAGGGTGTATTACTTTGCAGTCCCACCAACAGTGCAAAAGCGTTCCCCTGTCTCCACAGCTACACCAGCATCTGCAGCTTGGGGACCTGATCATGAGGGCTATTCTCACTGGGGTTAGGGATATCTCAAAGTGGTTTTGATTTGTATTTCTGTGATTATTAGGGATAATGAGCACTTTTTGTGTGTTTTTTGTTTTGGCCATTCATCTGTCCTGTTTGGAAAAGATTCTGTTCATGTCTCTTGCCCAGAGATTAATAGAGTTGTTTGCTCTTTTCTGTTGATTTACTTGAGTTCTTTGTAGATTCTGGTTATTAGCCCTTTGACATATTCATAACATGCAAATATCTTTTCCCTTTCTGAAGCCTGTCCATTTGCTTTGTTTATTGTGTCCTTAGCTGTGCAGAAGCTTTTTAACTTGATCATGTCCCATTCATGTATTTTTGTGGCATGTTGTGGCAATTGCCAGTGGGTCTTCTTTTTTATTATTATTATTATTTTTTTTTATTGTTGGGGATTCATTGAGGGTACAATAAGCCAGGTTACACTGATGGCAATTGTTAGGTAAAGTCCCTCTTGCAATCATGTCTTGCCCCCATAAAGTGTGACACACACCAAGGCCCCACCCCCCGTCCCTCTTTCTGCTCCCCCCCCATAACCTTAATTGTCATTAATTGTCCTCGTATCAAAATTGAGTACATAGGATTTATGCTTCTCCATTCTTGTAATGCTTTACTAAGAATAATGTCTTCCACTTCCATCCAGGTTAATACGAAGGATGTAAAGTCTCCATTTTTTTTAATGGCTGAATAGTATTCCATGGTATACATATACCACAGCTTGTTAATCCATTCCTGCGTTGGTGGGCATTTAGGCTGTTTCCACATTTTGGCGATTGTAAATTGAGCTGCAATAAACAGTCTAGTACAAGGGTCCTTATGATAAAAGGATTTTTTTCCTTCTGGGTAGATGCCCAGTAATGGGATTGCAGGATCAAATGGGAGGTCTAGCTTGAGTGCTTTGAGGTTTCTCCATACTTCCTTCCAGAAAGGTTGTACTAGTTTGCAGTCCCACCAGCAGTGTAAAAGTGTTCCCTTCTCTCCACATCCATGCCAGCATCTGCAGTTTTGAGATTTTGTGATGTGGGCCATTCTCACTGGGGTTAGATGATATCTCAGGGTTGTTTTGATTTGCATTTCTCTAATATATAGAGATGATGAACATTTTTTCATGTGTTTGTTAGCCATTCTTCTGTTGTCTTTAGAGACAGTTCTATTCATGTCTCTTGCCCATTGATATATGGGATTGTTGGCTTTTTTCATGTGGATTAATTTGAGTTCTCTATAGATCCTAGTTATCAAGCTTTTGTCTGATTGAAAATATGCAAATATCCTTTCCCATTGTGTAGGTTGTCTCTTTGCTTTGGTTATTGTCTCCTTAGCTGTACAGAAGCTTTTCAGTTTAATGAAGTCCCATTTGTTTATTTTTGTTGTTGTTGCAATTGCCATGGCAGTCTTCTTCATGAAGTCTTTCCCCAGGCCAATAACTTCCAGTGTTTTTCCTATGCTTTCTTGGAGGATTTTTATTGTTTCATGCCTTAAATTTAAGTCCTTTATCAATCTTGAATCAATTTTTGTGAGTGGGGAAAGGTGTGGGTCCAGTTTCAGTCTTTTACATGTAGACATCCAGTTCTCCCAACACCATTTATTGAACAGGGAGTCTTTCCCCCAGGGTATGTTCTTGTTTGGTTTATCAAAGATTAGGTTGTTGTAAGATGTTAGTTTTATTTCTTGGTTTTCAATTCGATTCCAAGTGTCTATGTCTCTGTGCCAGTACCTGCTGTCTTGAGCACTATGGCTTTGTAGTACAGACTAAAATCTGATATGCTGATGCCCCCAGCTTTATTTTTATTACTAAGAACTGCCTTAGCTATACGGGGTTTTTTCCAGTTCCATACAAAATACAGAATCATTTTTTCCAAATCTTGAAAGTACGATGTTGGTATTTTGATAGGAATGGCATTGAATAGGTAGATTGCTTTGGGAAGTATAGACATTTTAACAATGTTGATTCTTCCCGTCCATGAGCATGGTATGTTCTTCCATTTGTTAATATCCTCTGCTATTTCCTTTCTGAGGAGTTCATAGTTTTCTTTATAGAGGTCCTTCACCTCCTTCGTTAGGTATATTCCTAGGTATTTCATTTTCTTTGAGACTATGGTGAAGGGAGTTGTGTCCTTAATTAGCTTCTCATCTTGACTGTTATTGGTGTATACAAAGGCTACTGACTTGTGGACATTGATTTTATATCCTGAAACATTACTGTATTTTTTGATGACTTCTAGGAGTCTTGTGGTTGAGTCTTTGGGGTTCTCTAAGTATAAGATCATGTCGTCAGCAAAGAGGGAGAGTTTGACCTCCTCTGCTCCCATTTGGATCCCCTTTATTTCCTTGTCTTGCCTAATTGTATTGGCTAGAACTTCCAGCACTATGTTGAATAGTAAAGCTGACAGAAGACAACCTTGTCTGGTTCCAGTTCTAAGAGGAAAAGCTTTCAGTTTTACTCCATTCAGTAAAATATTGGCTGTGGGTTTGTCATAGATAGCTTCAATCAGTTTTAGAAATGTGCCACCTATGCCTATACTCTTCAGAGTTCTAATTAGAAAAGGATGCTGGATTTTATCAAATGCTTTTTCTGCATCTATTGAGAGGATCATGTGATCTTTATTTTTGCCTCTGTTAATGTGGTGGATAACGTTTATGGACTTGAGTATGTTAAACCAGCCTTGCATCCCTGGGATGAAGCCTACTTGATCATGATGAATGACTTTTTTGATGATAAGCTGTAATCTATGGGCTAGGATTTTGTTGAGAATTTTTCCATCTATATTCATGAGTGAGATTGGTCTGAAATTCTCCTTTTTGTTTGGGTCTTTTCCTGGTTTTGGTATCAGGTTGATGTTTGCTTCATAGAATGTGTTGGGGAAGATTCCTTCTTCCTCAATTTTTTGGAATAATTTTCTGCAGTACAGGAATAAGCTCTTCCTTGAAGGTTTGATAGAATTCTGGAGTGAAGCCATCTGGACCAGGGCATTTTTTGGTTGGAAGCTTTTTTATTGTTTCTTTGATCTCAGTGCTTGAAATTGGTCTGTTCAGGAGCTCTATTTCTTCCTGGCTGAGTCTAGGGAGAGGGTGTGATTCCAAATATTGATCCATTTCCTTCACATTGTCAAATTTCTGGGCATAGAGTTTCTGGTAGTATTCAGAGATGATCTCTTGTATCTCTGTGGGATCAGTTGTTATTTCCCCTTTATCATTTCTGATTGAGGTTACTAGAGATTTTACTTTTCTATTCCTCGTTAGTCTGGCCAATGGTTTATCTATTTTATTAATTTTTTAAAAAAACCAACTCCTTGTTTCATTAATTTTCTGAATGATTCCTTTGTTTTCAATTTCATTGATCTCTGATTTGATTTTGGATATTTCTTTCCTTCTACTCAGTTTAGGCTTAGATTGTTCTTCTTTTTCCAATTCCATAAGATCTCTTGTGAGATTGTTGATGTGCTCTCTTTCTGTTTTTCGAATGTAGGCATCTAAAGCAATGAATTTTCCTCTCAAAACTGCTTTTGCAGTATCCCACAGGTTTTGGTAGCTTGTGTCTTCATTGTTGTTATGCTCAAGGAAGTTAATGATTTCCTGTTTTATTTCTTCCTGCACCCATCTGTTATTCAACAGAAGATTGTTTAATTTCCATGCCTTTTGGTGGGGTCGAGTGTTTTTGTTAGAGTTGAGTTCCACCTTTAGTGCCTTATGGTCTGAGAAGATACAAGGTAAAATTTCAATTCTTTTGATTCTGTTGATATTTGTTTTGTGTCCCAGGATATGATCAATTTTGGAGAATGTTCCATGGGGTGATGAGAAGAATGTATATTCTTTATCTTTGGGGTGGAGTGTTCTATATGCGTCTATCAAGCACAGTTGTTCTAGGGTCTCATTTAAATCTCTTATATCCTTGTTTAATTTCTGTTTAGAGGATCTGTCCAGCTCTGTAAGAGGAGTGTTAAAGTCCCCTGTCATTATGGTATTATCAGATATCATATTGCTCAGACTGAGTAAGGTCTGTTTCAAGAATCTGGGAGCATTTAAATTGGGTACATAAATATTTAGAATTGAAATGTCTTCTTGTTGTATTTTTCCCTTGACCGATATAAAGTGACCATCTTTGTCTTTTTTGACTTTAGTTGCTTTAAATCCACATGTATCTGAAAATAAGATTGCAACTCCTCTTTTCTTCTGAATTCCATTTGCCTGAAAAATTGTCTTCTAACCCTTGACTCGGAGCTTTAATTTGTCTTTTGAAGCCAGGTGTGTTTCTTGCAGACAGCAAATGGATGGCTTGTGTTTTTTAATCCAGTCAGCCAATCTATGTCTCTTCAGTGGGGAATTCAAGCCATTAACATTTATTGAGATAATTGATAAGTGTGGTAGTATTCTATTCGTCTTATTTTGTGAGAGTCCATTGCTTAGTTTTATCTTTTGCATCAGTGTGGAGGTTAGGTTCTGTCCTGTAATTTCTGAGTTCTTACTTTGCTGCTGATCCATTGTGGTGGTCAGTGTGCAGAACATGTTGAAGTATTTCCTGTAGAGCTGGTCTTGTTGTGGCGAATTTCCTCAATGTTTGTATATCCGTAAATGATTTGATTTCTCCGTCAATTTTGAAGCTTAGCTTAGCAGGGTACAGAATTCTGGGCTGGAACTTGTTCTGTTTATGTAGATTAAAGGTAGATGACCATTGTCTTCTTGCTTGGAAAGTTTGATTAGAGAAGTCTGTGGTCACTCTGATGGATTTGCCTGTGTAGGTCAACTGGTGCTTACTCCTGGCAGCTTGCAGAATCTTTTCTTTTGTCTTGACTTTGGACAGGTTCATCACAATGTGTCTTGGAGAAGCTCGGTTAGAGTTGAGGCGACCTGGGGTCCAATATCCCTCTGAAAGCAGTGTTTCAGAATCTTTGGTGATATTTGGGAAATTTTCTTTTATAATATTCTCTAGTATGGCTTCCATTCCTCTGGGGCATTCTTCTTCCCCTTCTGGAATTCCTATAACTCGTATGTTGGAACACTTCATAAAGTCCCATAATTCTGACAGTGAACGTTCTGCTTTCTCTCTCTTCTTTTCTGCTTCTTTTACTATCTGAATTATCTAAAGAACTTTGTCTTCTACCTCTGAAATTCTTTCTTCTGCATGGTCTAGGCTGTTGCTGATACTTTCCATTGCATCTTTAAGTTCCCTAATTGACTGTTTCAGTTCCTTCAGCTCTGCTATATCCTTCTTATATTCTTCATATCGTTCATCTCTTATTTGATTCTGTTTTTGGATTTCCTTTTGGTTATTTTCCACTTTATTAGCAGTTTCCTTCATTGTTTCAATCATTTCTTTCATTGTTTTCAACATGTGTATTCTAAATTCCCTTTCTTTTATTCCTAACATTTCTTTATAGGTGGAATCCTCTGCAGTAGCTACCTCATGGTCCCTTGGTGGGGTTGTTCTGGACTGGTTCTTCATGTTGCCTTGAGTTTTCTGCTGATTCCTCCTCATGGGTGATTTCTTTTATCTGTTTCCTTGCCTGTGGATATTTTTCCACTGTTTTAGTCCTCCTCTTGCGGTCCAAAATTCTCTTGCTGACTCCCTGTATCCTCAGAGGGGTGATTATAGGCAGATCCCACCAGCCAGAGATGCAAGGAAGCTGTTACTCGGCTGCCTTCTTGCTCCTCCTCCAGCCAAATGTATTTAATAGAAAAAAAAAAACGTGGCAGCTCGGCCCTTCGGCTGCCCCCACTACCGTTGTGGCCCCAAGCAAGGCAGCTGTGGCTCACGGTCCTCCAGCAGCTGCCTCCACCTCCTCCCCAGGAGCCGCGCTCCCTTCCCGGACACGCAGCGAGCGCCGGCTTACCAGTGGGTCTTCTTCATAAATTCCTTCCCAAGGTGATGTTGTGAAGAGTTTTTTCCACACTTTCTTCTGGAGTTTTTAATCATTTCATGTCTTAGATTCATATCTTTTATTCAGTATGAGTTAATTTTTATAAGTGGTGAGAGGCATGGGTCCAATTTCAGTCTTTTTTTTTTTTTTTTTTAGGGACAGAGTCTCACTTTATCGCCCTCAGTAGAGTGCTGTGGTGTCACACAGCTCACAGCAACCTCCAGCTTCTGGGCTTAGGCGATTCTCTTGCCTCAGCCTCCCAAGTAGCTGGGACTACAGGCGCAATTTCAGTCTTTTACATGTGGCTAATCAGTTCTCCCAGCAGCAATTATTAAATAGGGATTCTTTTCCTTAATGTATGCTTTTGTTTGATTTATCAAAGCTCAGACATCAATATAAGGCTAGTTACCATAAAAATAATATATTAGACTGGACTGGAAAAGTGTAACTTACCATAGGGAGCATTAGCGTCAGTATTATTGTTTTCACTGTCACTAATCTTTTGGCGCACTGGTCTCAGGGAGTCCCCAGATGGGGAAATTTGACTCGGTCCCTCCACTGCTCTCTCCTCTTCACTACTCAGCTGGAAAGACATAGGTTTGGGGGAAGGAGTCACTGCCTTTGCCATCAATGATTCCTGCACTAACAACCCAGCGCATGGTCCTTTTCTTGTTTGGGTCCCATTAACTTATAACTCTCAGGCAAGTGCGCCGATTAGAATGAATCAACATCAGTCACCAAAGGGCCAGCTCTGTGAATAAGTCATGTAGCATCATGTAAAGTGGGCTAACATGTCATAAATTAATGTTGTTAAAATGAATACTTGATAGTAATTCCAAGGAAGGCTGTTTACCAACCACACTTGAAGCGACAGAAGCCGTGTGGAAGCCAAAGCAATTTGCATTGCATACGAACACTCAGGTTTGCCTCTGATGATGAATTATCAAACACTTTGGCTGCTCTCCATGTGCGGTGCTGTTTAATGTTTACCTAAAAAGCAGTGGGGCAGGAACGGGCTCTGGGCTCCATGTGCCTTGGAAATGCGGAGTGATAGAGGTCAGTGGGAGGCATGGGACAAAACAAAGAAAATCTATTTCAGTAGCCATCCCCCTCCCTGGGCTGGCATACCTGGCTGGCACCCTCTTTTGAATTTTGGATGGACATTCCCCTCTGGAGCTGGGTGAAAAGAGACACCGGCAAGACATAAGCAATCATCTGTCCTGCTGTCCCAGCCTCACTTTCCTGGTTTGGGTCCTCTGATGGCCAGCCTTAAAAATATCCACCCTAGCACCCCAGGGTCCTCTGTCTTACCTTTTTTAATGCTTTGGGTGCCACATGGAAAACAACACCAGATTTTTTTTTTCCAGATTAAGAAGAGGGTACAAATATTTAGGTTACATTGTTTTCATTTCTAAGGTAAAGTTCAAGTTGTGGTTGAGCTCTTCACCCAGGGGGCTGCTGAACACCCTCACGTTGTGCACATTAGGTGAGATCCTGCCAATCACCCTAACCCCTCCCTTCCCAATCCCTGCTCCTCCCTCCCCTTTGCTAGACTATACTTGTGTTTTTTCCTTTGTGTGAGCATGCAGTTGTTTATATATTGGTTTCACATTAGTATTGAGTACATCGTATACTTTTTTCCCATTCTTGAGATACTTTACTAAGAAGAATGTGTTTCAACTCCAACCAGATAAACACTAAAGATGTAAAGTCTCCCTGTTTTCTTATGGCTGAATAGTACTCCCTGGTGTACACATGCCACAGCTTGTTAATCTATTCATAGGTTGATAGGTGCTGAGTTGCTTCCATGACTTGACAATTGTGGGTTGAACTGAAGTAAACATTCTAGTGCAAATGTCCTTGTGGTAAAATGATTTTTTTTCTTCTGGGTAGATACCTAGTCATGGGATTGTGGATCAAATGGGAGGTTGACTTTTAATTCTTTGAGAATTCTCCATATTTCTTTCCATAGAGGTTGTATTCGTTTGCAATCTCACCAGGAGAGACACCAAATTTTTGACCTCCTCTCCTTCGTCGAAACTTAGCACTCCCTGCACCATAGGGAGTTCTAAGAGTTCTGCTGCTTACATGCACAGAGTATCACATGAGAGATCCATTTATCTTGGAATCCAAGTATAAGGGAGGAATCAAAAAGAAGCAAAAGAAAAAAATTTAAAGATTGCAGGCTGGGTGCAGTGGTTCACACCTGTTATCCTAGCATTCTGGGAGGCTGAGGTGGGAGGATCACTTGACCTCAGGAGTTCAAGACTAGCCTGAGTGAGAGTGAGAACTTGTCTCTAATAAAAATAAAAAAATTATCCAGGCATTGTGGTGGGCACCTGTAGTCCTAACTACTGAGTCCTAACTGTTGAAGCAGAAGGATCACTTGAGCCCAGGAATTTGAGATTGCTAGGCTGACGCCAGGGCAACAGAGTGAGACTCTGTATAAATAAATAAATAAATAAATAAATATTTAAAAAATCACGGAGTGCCAATGAGTTCATCCACAGGTCTATCCTGTGTGAGGAGGGGAGTAGGGATCAGATTGTTACTGTTGCTGTCAGCCTTTTGATACCATGAATGGCTCTCTCGGCAGAATGCAAGGTTTAGGGTTTAAAGTCATACAGTTTCCAAAGTCATCCTTGATCCAAGTCCACTACTTCATTAGGAAACAGATCCAAGCATCTCCATTCATTCATTCCAGGTTTAGTGGGAGAACTTGCTGTGTTGACCTAATGGAGCATCTTCCTATGGGATGTTGAGAATAATAACTGGCTTTTTATTTTAAGAAGTAGAAACTACACCTGCCCCCACGGTAATGGAAGAGTCCAGTAATAAGTTAACACAATTTAAGTTCATTCTTTTAACTGTGAGCACATTTTGCACCTTCTGGGAATTGTGCCAGGAAGAACAAATGATTCTTCTTCCTGGTGCTCTTTCTCCCTCCCACCAATTTAAAAACAAAGAAACAACAAAAAAAATCATATTGTCTAGAACAGAGTGGTCCATTGCTTGATTTTTATCTGGTTGAGAACAGGGTGTCACAAACGTGAGCGATATGCAGACCCTTTTGAGCAGAAAATAATCATCAAGGACTCCAATGAGGATATAAAAGATTTTTATTGAAATGTTAGTATATATATAGAAACATAAAATCAGATATAAATTCCTTGAGCTTATTGTTTTAGTCAATTATAAAGCCAAAACAAATTAGAAATTAAATACAGACAGCACTGCAGAGCCAATAAAATTCAAATTAACAATATTAAGTAAATATGATGAATTGTGTTCTTTGGCTGAAATGGAATCTCCTCTTTGAACATGGCTGTTATACTCTGGGCTTCGGGGCAAGTTCTCTTGGGGGCAGGAAACTCAGGCGAACATGCACCAACAATGCTCTTTTCTACTTCATTGCTGGGCATCAATGTATAATTTTCTATGAATTTATGCCCTGGATCCTTCTCTGCTCTTTTCTGCAAAGAACAAAGGTAGTAGTATTGGGAGCCTGTGGCATGGCAAATTAAAAAAGCAAAGGTCTGTTCTGCAAGTGTGTGGCTGAACGTGATGAGAAAGTGATCATGCAAATAGTCCACAGCATACTCCTATGGGTTTCTTTTTGCTTGTCATTGAAATTTCATGTGATAATAAAAGTTGGTTTTGATGAGAATAATGTGCCCAGACCCTTCGGGCTGTGGACTCTAGCTGGAGGGCAGCATCTCATTTCCCCACCAGTCATCTCCCTTTGCCCTGTGCACCATCAGAGCTTGGGCAGTTTTAAAGGACCCTGTTGGACAATTGGGGCACCTTGGCTGTGGTCCTGGTCAAAGCCTTAACTGGCTCTTTGACTCTAGTCAATCCTCTGCTCAGGTGTCTACCACCTGAGGCACCCAAGGCAAGCCACCACCACCTCTTGCCCCAGCTGGAATTGCCCCCACCTCTCCAACTGGCTTCCACTCTTAGCTTCCTCTTATCCATATTTTACCCCATAGCAGAGGGTGATCTTAAATTGTAAATTCATCAGGTCCTTTACTTGTTGAATATCCTTATCAAATTCCAAATTTCCTTACAACAAGATTCATGACCTACCAGCTGCATGTAATCCAGTCCTACCTCTCTCTCCAGCTCCACACCTCCCCACCTTGCTCCTTTTCATCCCCCAAGGATCCAGTCCCAGAGTTTCATTTTAGTTCTTCAAACCACCCAGCTCTTCTCTGAATGAGGTTTTTGGATGGGCTTTTTGCTCTCCCTGGATTATCCTCTGCTCTACTAGTAGGCTTTTCTCTCTCTCTCTCTCTTCCAATCATCCTTTAGGGCTCAACTTAAATCCTGCCTTTCCTTATAGGGCTCTTCCTTGCCCTACCTTGCCCTACCTTGACTACGTTTACCCTCAAACATTGTTCTCTGTATCCATCTTTTGTAGGACTGGTCATGCCACAATTTCCTTTGGGATGCGGGCTTACATTCCTCTTTGGGTCTGTCTTCCTCCTTGAGGGCCAGGACAGTGGCTGTCCTTTTTATCACGGCATCCCCCACACCCAGGACAGTGCAGGCATGCTGTTGATATTCAATTATTGAATTAATATTTGTGAAGGAATGGAAGCCTTCCATGAGGCTCACTTTCTAGGCTTCATTTTTCTTCACTATGAAGTGTAGCGAACAATGTCTGTTTGGCCTCATTCATTTAACGGAGAAGCAGGTCCTGCAGTCAGGCCTCACGTTAGATTCCAGGGACACAGAGCGTATTGAGAAAAGTTTAAGGGGTCTTAAAGAAGGCCAAGGGCTGGAGGTTTGCTGTCAGTGGTTGGACAGAAGGTGTAGGCAGTCAGGGCTGAAGGCCTGGAGATCTCCACCCCTCAGGCAGTAATAGTCCAATGCCCTGGAGCTTTCTCTGCCCTGCTGAGGGTGGCCTGGCTGCCTTTGATCCAGAACAGAGCGTACTTCCCACATAATCGCTGAATGATTGTGGTCCGGTACCTAGGGACCTCGAGGTCTTTCTGTCATCTTCCCACTTGTCTCATGTTTATCATACTTTCTCACGCCTCTTCCCTCTTTTCTCCTGGAGCTCCTGATGGAGTGAATCGAGCTTGGTACAAGCTCGTTTGGTCAGAACACACATCATGAGCCTGTGTGCTGAGCACTAATCTAGGTGCTTCTGAGAAACTGAGGATTTTGTTTCTGCCGCCTCTGAGACAATGACCTCTGAGCTGTGGCCCTGACCTTGGGGCTGAGTGTGCCAGCTGCTTTTCTGAAGTCCATCTCACATCCCAGACTTGGTGGCATAGTAACCACATGGTGAGCTGGAGTGGAACTTAGCACTGCGCCTACTTACCTCTTTCTACATCAATGGTGTGACATGGGGTGGGTTTCTTAACCTCTCTAAATCAAAGATTTTCTAACATGTAAGACAGGGCTACACATTCCTGCTCCACTTACTTCTTTGAGTTCTTTTCAGACTTGAAAAGATAATGAACAATGAATAGGAGGGAGCTTAGGTGAAGCGCAGAGCAAGATGACAATGTAATTAACCGGGTGACTGTAACATGCCACATAGAGGGAAAGACAAAGAAATTCGTGTTGATTCCATGTTTACTTTGTGCCTGAGGCTTTGCCAGACACTTATCAGACAACACTCACACTTTCACAAAAAGCCATTTTTACTGAAGAGAAAACTGGGACGGAGCATGCTGGGTTACTTTTTCAAGACTGTGCAGCTGGTAAACAACAAGGTCAATGTTCAAACCAGCTTTGGGTAACTTTTAAGATGAAGTTAAAAGTTCACCTCTAGAAGTCACACTCTCTAGAAGTTACGAGTTTGCTGGAAATCTAGAGGAACATCTTAAAAAATCAGTTTGTCTTTTCAGATGATCCAACTTGCCCCAACTCACTCTTATGCGCTGTCAGTCTCACAACTCTGTGAATGCCTCCCTTTCTGCTGAAAGTCCCAGCACGTGGATAGCTGCCCTCTGAAGCCTGAGGACAGCTCCCCATCCCTTTGGTAATGGGATCTCAGCGTTAAGGCTGCATCAGGAGAGATGAAGCCTGCAGCAGTTTGGTAGCAGCTAACACCTCAAATGCCCTGGGGTTCATCTGCATTCATTCTTCCCTGGTGCTGGGGGTGGCTCCTGAGGACTCCAGTTTATCTCAGCTTCAAAGCTAATAGACTTAAACCAGCTGGTCAATTTAAACAGGAGCAGAAGCAGTGAGTTGTTACTGTATCCTGAGATGGTGCTAATAAACTTTAATAGATTTCAGCTAACAATTTTGTATAAATTAGACATTGCACTGCTGCTGAGGTAATAACGTTTGGCACTAAATAACAGGAAATCAAGCTCTGTGATGTGCTTCAAAAGCACCTTCATCGAGCCTCTCAGATGCAAGCAGATTTCACTATTGATTACGATTTACTCTTCCCTGAGCTTTAAGAAGACAGCAAACTGCTCCAAAATACACCTGCCGAGGAACCCAGAATTTTTCTCCCACCTGTTCAATAACTCATTTACATGGAAAGGGGTCTTGGGTTCAAAATGGGGACAAGGCAGCTGGGGGGTCCTCTAATAGGTGAGTCAGGAGCCAGGAGGGTTAGACGATGCTCTCAAGGGCTCACAAACACTTGTTCATACTTTTGTGGAATCTTCCAGAATGTTCACCTACTGAAGTCATTTCGATTAGATTCTGTTTAACAATTGTTTATAGAACTCTGTAATTCTGGAATGATCAGGGATTAGGCACTCTAGTCAACTGGGCATGTGGCAAGAGGTCTGGATGTGGCATTAAGTGAACTTGTCCAGGTCTTGGCTATGGCACTAATTATTGTGTGACCTTGGGCAAGTCATTTAATGTGCCTGAAACTGTGCTCCCTCAGCTGCTGAGAAATGCTATTCAAACATAAGTTATGAAGTCCACTAGGGCACATAGCCTTTTAGTGGTCTATCTTATGCTGGGGTTCTGAAGTTCAGTGATGTCATCATGAGTTTCAGAAATGGCCAGAGTGTGTCTTGTTACAGACACATTGAACCCAACCACAGGTCCTCCTGACACTCACCCCGCTCTCTGCAAGGGATCTTCAGTCTTAGAACCATGCTGGGAGTCAACACTACAGCGTCCATATTGGTCTCCACAGGGGTCATGAGATTTCTTCAAAAACAGAGCTCTGTGTGGAGGTTATTATTAATGAAACATCTACTATTTTTTATGGCATTTCGCACATTTTTTTTCCCTCAGAGTTTAATGTCTCTGGGGTTGGGTTGTGTCTGTCATCATCAGGTCAGAGGTTAACTAGAGGCATCTCTTTTTCCTTAGTGTCACACACAGGAATGGTGCATGTCACAGCTGAGATCTCTTAGATGGAATGGAATATGGCATTGTGTGCCTGACACGAGCCAGGATTGTTTCCGGGTGCTGGAGACCAAGTGGGGCCCAAGACCACAGTCTTTTCTTCCTGGTGATGTTCACATCCCACCAGAGTGCAATAGGGTGAACCAAACAGGGAGCAGATCAGTAAGAGAATTTGTGTCTCGGAACACTGCCAGAGGAAACAATGATGAAGATTGTCCGGGGTTTAGTGCTACTATGGAGAGGACAGTCCACTATGGCCTCCTCAGGAGATGAAATCTACACTGGAAGCTGAAAGCAGGAAGGGAGGCTACATGGTCAGGCCTAGGACAGGAGGTCTCTAGCAGGAGGAAGCAGCCAAATGGTCCCTGAAACGCGAATGACATTAATGGGATGTTGGTGGCATAGACCTTCTGTGCATAATTCTCTAAATATGCAAAATGGAATAGTCGTGTATTTTCCCAAAGATCTTGTTTTGCTGTCTTTGCTTGATTTGTTTTTAAACCCGACCCACACTTGGTAAGGATTCTTAGTTTTCTAGGTCTGCTGTAATGAAGTACTGCAAATTCAAGTAGCGTGAAGCAAGAGGAATTTATTTTCTCGTACTTCTCCAGGCTGGGATCTGAAATCAGGGTGTCATCTGTAAGGCCGTGCCATCTCCAAAGGACGTTCCACACTTTCTCTTAGATTCAGGTGTTTGCCAGAAATCTTTGACATTCCTTGGCTTGGAGTAGAACCATCCTCCAATCTCAGCTTCCATAATCACATGGGTTCTCCCCTTGTGTCTCTGACTCTTTTCTCCTTACACATGTGAGTCACTATGAAAGCTTTGAGACAGACTGTTAGGGTGTTATTTTACTTCCAGGGAACACAGCGGACAGCGTCCTTTATGATTCACCCGTACCAGTTTGAACTTATTGGTGCTGCTGGGAGGGCTTCATTTGTTTCCATCTGCATGAGTTTCATGATTCTTGATTTTTTTATATCTCATAGTTGATTAGGACCTGGCATGACCTCATCTTAGCTTGGTTACATTTGCAAAAACCCCTATTTGTTAAGAGTATATTCATGACTTGGTGCGGTGGCTCACACCCACAATCCTAGCACTCTGGGAGGCCAAGACAGGTAGATTGCTTGAGCTGAGGAGTTTGAGATGAACCTGAGCAAGAGCAAGACCCCATATCTACTAAAAATAGAAAAATTAGCTGGGCGTGATAGTGGGACCCTAGAATCCTAGCTACTCACGAGGCTGAGGCAAGCCGATTGAGGTTGCTGTGAGCTATGATGACACCACGGCACTGTACCCAGGGTGATCCAGTGAGACTCATTCTCAATAAAATAAAATAAAATAAGAGTGTACTCGCAGATATTGGGGATTAGGACTTGAACACCTCTTCTTGGGGGACACAATTCAACTCATAATAGATCCTCTAGTGACAGGTCTCAGGAAGACATCTTCATGGAGGTCTGATGCCACTTTGATAACATGGGAATTAAACCCTCTCACTATCAAATAAATCTTCTACAATTTTTCTACTACAGACAAATGGCATGTCTTGGCACCCATAGCTCAGCAGTTAGGCCCCCAGCCACATGCACCAGAGCTGGCGGGTTCAAATCCAGCCCAGGACTGCTAAACAATGACAACTACAACAAAAAAATAGCCAGGTGTTGTGGCGGGTGCCTGTAGTCCCAGCTACTTGGGTGGCTGAGGCAAGAGAATCACTTAAGCCCAAGAGTTTGGGGTTGCTGTGAGCTGTGATGCCACAGCACTCTACCAAGGGTGACGTAATAAGACTGTCTCAAAAAAAAAAAAAAAAAAAAAAGATGCGGGGTGGAGCAAGATGGCAGCCGAGTAACAGCTTCCTTGCATCTGGGCACCGTGAGTCTGGGGATATAGGACTCCAGGCATCTCTGGCTGGTGGGATCTGCCTATCATCACCCCTGAGAGGATACAGGGAGTCAGCGAGAGACTTCTGGACCCCAAGAGGAGGATTAAAACAGTGGAAAACCGGCAAGTGGTCGCGTGTGTTCAATCTGCCTAAACCCGCCCGCAACTGTAAGTTCAGTAGCAGCGAGACTGCAAACCAGAAAGGCCTTACCTGTGAACTGTTTTGGTGTCTTTGGACTTGGCACTCAGCTGAACTGCCTTGGGGAGAGCCTGAGCGGGAGTGCGGAGAACTTTGGCCTTTGTCTAGGGCCCCAGTCTGAGCCGCTGAGCCAGACGGAGCTAATAGAGTTTGGCTCTGGGTCACAGGCAGACATTGTGAGCGATCTGCCCTGGCAAGCTCCGCCCTCAGGGTCGCAGAGCTGGAATTGGGTGGGAGCTGGTAACCCAGCGACCAAGTAGCCTAAGGGCGGGGTCTGAGCCGCCTTGCAGCCCTAACCCTCGGGGGCAGAGGGAGACCAGTTTTGACACACAGGGTAAGTGGATAGCCACTTCAGCAGTGATTCCAGCAACAAGCACTTCCCTGAGAAAGCTTCTGCTCAGTAAGTGAACAAGTTCAAAGTGCCTTTTAAGTGGGCTGAAGAGAGATTTAGGGTGTCTACCTGCTGGGGTTCGAGAAACTAGCAGCCTCCAGTCGTATCAGAACTGTGATTAACATCTCATACCCCAGAAGACCACGTGTTGCCCAGACAATATTCAATTCCATATACATACTGCTTTGTTTTTGGTTGCGTGTGTGTTTTTTTTTGTTTGTTTGTTTGGTTTTTTTTTTGGTTTGGTTGTTTTTTTTGTTTATTTTGACGTTCTAGATTGTTGTTTTGTTTTTTAAGTTCAACCTTTTCCATACAGATCCTTTTTCTTTCTCAATTTTTCTAGTTTAATTATAATTTCCCATTGCTGCCTATTTCAATAATCAGAACTTCATTTTTGTTAGTGTTTCTACCACTATTATTTGGTTTTTCCAGCCAATTTTATCCCATAAAGTTTTCTGTTTGCTTGTTTTGGTTTGATTTATAGCATTTTTGTCTTTCCTCTCTACTTGGTGGAGGTGGGGTTCTGTGTCTGATCAGGTTAGCAAAGAGCTGCTGACCTCAAGGGAACCACCCCACGTGGCACCCCCAGAAGGTGTTTTTTTTTTTTTTTAAGGTTGTATCAAAGTACCCTACTGTACACCTATATTCCTCTGTCTCCCTCTTTCTGTGCCTCTCTTCTTTTTGTCAATATTCCTTTCACCCAACCACTCTCCTTTCTCTATTTTTCTTTTTTTCATTTTTTTTTTTTCTTATCACTCGGTCCTCATTTCTTTCATCGCTTTTTTGCTCTTAAACCTTCTCACCCTTCTGGTCCTGTAACCCTTAGTCCACAGGCACAAGAACTTAAAGAGCAAGAGGAATTGAAAGGAAAACTAGGGCAAGTAAACAGATAAAAGAAATCACCCATGAGGAAGAATCAGCAGAAAACTCCAGGCAACATGAAGAACCAGTCCAGAACTACCCCGCCAAGGGACCATGAGGTAGCTACTGCAGAGGATTCCACATATACAGAAATGTTAGGAATGACAGAAAGGGAATTTAGAATACACATGTTGAAAACAATGAAGGAAATGATGGAAACAATGAAGGAAACTGTTAATAAAGTGGAAAATAACCAAAAGGAAATTCAAAAACAGAATCAAATAAGAGATGAACGATATGAAGAATATAAAAAGGATATAGCAGAGCTGAAGGAAATGAAACAGTCAATCAGGGAACTTAAAGATGCAATGGAAAGTATCAGCAACAGGTTAGACCATGCAGAAGAAAGAATTTCAGAGGTAGAAGACAAAGTTTTTGAGATAACTCAGATAGTAAAAGAGGCAGAAAAGAAGAGAGAGAAAGCAGAACGTTCACTGTCAGAATTATGGGACTTTATGAAGCGTTCCAACATACGAGTTATAGGAATTCCAGAAGGGGAAGAAGAATGCCCCAGAGGAATGGAAGCCATACTAGAGAATATTATAAAAGAAAATTTCCCAAATATCACCAAAGATTCTGACACACTGCTTTCAGAGGGATATCGGACCCCAGGTCGCCTCAACTCTAACCGAGCTTCTCCAAGACACATTGTGATGAACCTGTCCAAAGTCAAGACAAAAGAAAAGATTCTGCAAGCTGCCAGGAGTAAGCGCCAGTTGACCTACACAGGCAAATCCATCAGATTGACCGCAGACTTCTCTAATGAAACTTTCCAAGCAAGAAGACAATGGTCATCTACCTTTAATCTACTTAAACAGAACAATTTTCAGCCCAGAATTCTGTACCCTGCTAAGCTAAGCTTCAAAATTGACGGAGAAATCAAATCATTTACGGATATACAAACATTGAGGAAATTCGCCACAACAAGACCAGCTCTACAGGAAATACTTCAACCTGTTCTGCACACTGACCACCACAATGGATCAGCAGCAAAGTAAGAACTCAGAAATTAAAGGACAGAACCTAACCTCCACACTGATGCAAAAGATAAAACTAAGCAATGGACTCTCACAAAATAAGACGAATAGAATACTACCACACTTGTCAATTATCTCAATAAATGTTAATGGCTTGAATTCCCCACTGAAGAGACATAGATTGGTTGACTGGATTAAAAAACACAAGCCATCCATTTGCTGTCTGCAAGAAACACACCTGGCTTCAAAAGACAAATTAAAGCTCCGAGTCAAGGGTTGGAAGACAATTTTTCAGGCAAATGGAATTCAGAAGAAAAGAGGAGTTGCAATCTTATTTTCAGACACATGTGGATTTAAAGCAACTAAAGTCAAAAAAGACAAAGATGGTCACTTTATATTGGTCAAGGGAAAAATACAACAAGAAGACATTTCAATTCTAAATATTTATGCACCCAATTTAAATGCTCCCAGATTCTTGAAGCAGACCTTACTCAGTCTGAGCAATATGATATCTGATAATACCATCATAACAGGGGACTTTAACACTCCTCTTACAGAGCTGGACAGATCATCTAAACAGAAATTAAACAAGGATATAAGAGACTTAAATGAGACTCTAGAACAACTGTGCTTGATAGACGCATATAGAACACTCCACCCCAAAGATAAAGAATATACATTCTTCTCATCACCCCATGGAACATTCTCCAAAATTGATCATATCCTGGGACACAAAACAAATATCAACAGAATCAAAAGAATTGAAATTTTACCTTGTATCTTCTCAGACCATAAGGCACTAAAGGTGGAACTCAACTCTAACAAAAATGCTCGACCCCACCCAAAGGCATGGAAACTAAACAATCTTCTCTTGAATAACAGATGGGTGCAGGAAGAAATAAAACAGGAAATCATTAACTTCCTTGAGCATAACAACAATGAAGACACAAGCTACCAAAACCTGTGGGATACTGCAAAAGCAGTTTTGAGAGGAAAATTCATCGCTTTAGATGCCTACATTCGAAAAACTGAAAGAGAGCACATCAACAATCTCACAAGAGATCTTATGGAATTGTAAAAAGAAGAACAATCTAAGCCTAAACTCAGTAGAAGAAAAGAAATATCCAAAATCAAATCAGAGATCAATGAAATTGAAAACAAAAGAATCATTCAGAAAATTAATGAAACAAGGAGTTGGTTTTTTGAAAAAATAAATAAAATAGATAAACCATTGGCCAGACTAACGAGGAATAGAAAAGTAAAATCTCTAGTAACCTCAATCAGAAATGATAAAGGGGAAATAACAACTGATCCCACAGAGATACAAGAGATCATCTCTGAATACTACCAGAAACTCTATGCCCAGAAATTTGACAATGTGAAAGAAATGGATCAATATTTGGAATCACACCCTCTCCCTAGACTCAGCCAGGAAGAAATAGAGCTCCTGAACAGACCAATTTCAAGCACTGAGATCAAAGAAACAATAAAAAAGCTTCCAACCAAAAAATGCCCTGGTCCAGATGGCTTCACTCCAGAATTCTATCAAACCTTCAAGGAAGAGCTTATTCCTGTACTGCAGAAATTATTCCAGAAAATTGAGGAAGAAGGAATCTTCCCCAACACATTCTATGAAGCAAACATCACCCTGATACCAAAACCAGGAAAAGACCCAAACAAAAAGGAGAATTTCAGACCAATCTCACTCATGAACATAGACGCAAAAATTCTCAACAAAATCCTAGCCAATAGATTACAGCTTATCATCAAAAAAGTCATTCATCATGATCAAGTAGGCTTCATCCCAGGGATGCAAGGCTGGTTTAACATACGCAAGTCTATAAACGTTATCCACCATATTAACAGAGGCAAAAATAAAGATCACATGATCCTCTCAATAGATGCAGAAAAAGCATTTGATAAAATCCAGCATCCTTTTCTAATTAGAACTCTGAAGAGTATAGGCATAGGTGGCAAATTTCTAAAACTGATTGAAGCTATCTATGACAAACCCACAGCCAATATTTTACTGAATGGAGTAAAACTGAAAGCTTTTCCTCTTAGAACTGGAACCAGACAAGGTTGTCCTCTGTCACCTTTACTATTCAACATAGTGCTCGAAGTTCTAGCCAATACAATTCGGTAAGACAAGGAAATAAAGGGAATCCAAATGGGAGCAGAGGAGGTCAAACTCTCCCTCTTTGCTGACGACATGATCTTATACTTAGAGAACCCCAAAGACTCAACCACAAGACTCCTAGAAGTCATCAAAAAATACAGTAATGTTTCAGGATATAAAATCAATGTCCACAAGTCAGTAGCCTTTGTGTACACCAATAACAGTCAAGATGAGAAGCTAATTAAGGACACAACTCCCTTCACCATAGTCTCAAAGAAAATCAAATACCTAGGAATATACCTAACGAAGGAGGTGAAGGACCTGTATAAAGAAAACTATGAAATCCTCAGAAAGGAAATAGCAGAGGATATTAACAAATGGAAGAACATACCATGCTCATGGATGGGAAGAATTAACATTGTTAAAATGTCCATACTTCCCAAAGCAATCTACCTATTCAATGCCATTCCTATCAAAATATCAACATCATACTTTCAAGATTTGGAAAAAATGATTCTGCGTTTTGTATGGAACTGGAAAAAACCCCGTATAGCTAAGGCAGTTCTCTGTAATAAAAATAAAGCTGGGGGCATCAGCATACCAGATTTTAATCTGTACTACAAAGCCATAGTGCTCAAGACAGCATGGTACTGGCACAAAAACAGAGACATAGACACTTGGAATCGAATGGAAAACCAAGAAATGAAACTAACATCTTACAACCACCTAATCTTTGATAAACCAAACAAGAACATACCTTGGGGGAAAGACTCCCTATTCAATAAATGGTGTTGGGAGAACTGGATGTCTACATGTAAAAGACTGAAACTGGACCCACACCTTTCCCCACTCACAAAAATTGATTCAAGATGGATAAAGGACTTAAACTTAAGGCATGAAACAATAAAAACCCTCCAAGAAAGCATAGGAAAAACACTGGAAGTTATTGGCCTGGGGAAAGACTTCATGAAGAAGACTGCCATGGCAATTGCAACAACAACAAAAATAAACAAATGGGACTTCATTAAACTGAAAAGCTTCTGTACAGCTAAGGAGACAATAACCAAAGCAAAGAGACAACCTACACAATGGGAAAGGATATTTGCATATTTTCAATCAGACAAAAGCTTGATAACTAGGATCTATAGAGAACTCAAATTAATCCACATGAAAAAAGCCAACAATCCCTTATATCAATGGGCAAGAGACATGAATAGAACTTTCTCTAAAGACGACAGACGAATGGCTAACAAACACATGAAAAAATGTTCATCATCTCTATATATTAGAGAAATGCAAATCAAAACAACCCTGAGATATCATCTAACCCCAGTGAGAATGGCCCACATCACAAAATCTCAAAACTGCAGATGCTGGCGTGGATGTGGAGAGAAGGGAACACTTTTACACTGCTGGTGGGACTGCAAGCTAGTACAACCTTTCTGGAAGGAAGTATGGAGAATCCTCAAAGCACTCAAGCTAGACCTCCCATTTGATCCTGCAATCCCATTACTGGGCATCTACCCAGAAGGAAAGAAATCCTTTTATCATAAGGACACTTGTACTAGACTGTTTATTGCAGCTCAATTTACAGTCGCCAAAATGTGGAAACAGCCTAAATGCCCACCAACCCAGGAATGGATTAACAAGCTGTGGTATATGTATACCATGGAATACTATTCAGCCATTAAAAAAAATGGAGACTTTACATCCTTCGTATTAACCTGGATGGACGTGGAAGATATTATTCTTAGTAAAGCATCACAAGAATGGAGAAGCATGAATCCTATGTACTCAATTTTGATATGAGGACAATTAATGACAATTATGGTTATGGGGGGGGAAGCAGAAAGAGGGAAGGAGGGAGGTGGGTGGGGCCTTGGTGTATGTCACACTTTATGGGGGCAAGACATGATTGCAAGAGGGACTTTACCTAACAATTACAATCAGTGTAACCTGGCTTATTGTACCCTCAATGAATCCCCAACAATAAAAAAAAAAAAAAAAAAAAAGACAAAAGTCATGGCACCATCTTCTTTCCATGGGCAGGACCTGAATGCCTGGATACCCTATTGGCATTTTATTATTTCTCTGTTGGCTTAAGTGATTTTGGTGTCAAAGTAAGCTCAATTTGGTGGAAGTTGGTTACTATCATTAACATGTCTAATTGATGATTGGAACAATTAAGAGTACTACCTTTGGAGTACATGGGTGGTAGTCATTGCCAATAAATTTCCAACAACTTAGTAGCCAGTAGTCATCAGTAGTGTTAATATTAAAGTAGGTAGTTAGCTCCTCTGTCTATTCCCTTTACTATTTAATTCCACCTTTGAATGCCACCATAAAATAGTAATCACTAACATTTATTGAGTGCTCACCATGTGTTAAGCATTATGCTGCATGTTATAAATGTATTGTGTGTCCATTGAATTCTAGCAGTAACCATATGAGGTAGGCAGTATTATTATCATTGCTTTAAGTAGGTAGGAATGAGAGCTAGGAAGGTTTCCGTGTCTTGCCCAAGGTGTGGTGGGTGATGGAGGCAAGATTCAAACTTAGCAGGCCTGGCTTGAAAGCCCATGGGTATAAACATTCAGTCTACTGCTATTCAACAGGGCAGCCTCCCAGCTGATGCCAGGGATGGGAAATGACATTCCTGGTGTCACAGACCTAAGGGATGCCAGAACCGAAAAAGGGACCCGGATTCTTCCCACTCCCAGGCCAAGAGCTTGTTCTTTCACCTTTTGTTTTCTCGAGGCTTCCTCAACATTCGCTGCCCGCAAAGTCCTCCAGGCCAGTGTCTGATGCTAATCCCAAGAGCAGGCCGAAGACAGTCCCTGGAAAGGTGCTGTGAGCAAAGGCTAAATCTCTGGAGGTGCTGACTCTTCTCAGTAGACATCAGTCGCCCAGAAACCCAGATGATACTCAGGAATGTCCCGGTGGGCACAGAGGTTCCCATCATAGGTCTACATCATTGCTGCAGAGCTGAGTGGTGACCCCCCTGCTGACTCTTGACTGACTGGTAGAGAAGTGCCACCCAGCCACTTTCCTGAACTTGAATGACTAGATTTTGGATCTAACCAGTTTCATCTGCTGTACCACATCCTATCAGAGCTATGGGCTGCCTAAAATGTTGTCTCCCTAAAGATCCTGAGACTGGGCAGCCATTTCTATGTTTTGACTTTGCACTCTGTGAATGACCTAGCTATGGAAAAGAAGGTCTGAAGCCCAACCTTGGCTTCATGAGAAAATACTAAATACATTGTAGTCAATTAGCAGTGCCTGCCATGGGCGCAGGATAAAGCAGTGTCAGCACATGGCTGATGTTCGTTACCTCCAGACGCTTGTCATGAGATTCATAATTTATACCTCATGAAAACAGAGCTTCTTATTTCCCAGGAAAAGTTCTCGGAGCAGTTGTCAGTGTTTTGCACTTTTTCTGTTCTTTCTCAAAGCTTGTCATGGCTACACGAGTCACAACATGGGCTTTCACAATTGCATAATTCAACAGACATGTGGGGATTAAGCTCCCTCACTCCTGCTGTCTTCCCTGAAGATAGGGGGTGGCATCTTTTGTTGCCTCCTGGGGGTTTCCCTCCCCTGTGCTCCCTGGTGCTACCCTTCCTCCCTTCTGCAGGGACTAGACAGCACTTGTGTAGGTCCCTGACTTGTGTTTGGGACTGCTGCAGCCGCCAGCAGAGGAGCACAGGTGTGAAGACTTCAGATGAGCCCATTGTGATGCTCCTGCCTGGGAAAACTTCCCCCAACAAACACAGTTGTTGCTCATACATTATCTGTTGGCTATCTACCCACATGCCCATCTGTCAAGATGGCAGTGTGCCTGATCCCAGGTCCTGAGGAAGCCAGCCCCATTAAACCGAGGTGCCAAACACCAGTGAGCCAGCTGCAGGAGACTCCAACCCTCTGGGGATCCTGCTCCCCACTTTCCCCTTAAGAAGACAGAGATGGCCAACATGCTTCTGACTTTCTGACCTGACTCCTGGCTGGAGACGTCCCTTTGGTGATCCCCAGCTTGGGAGGTGAAAGGCTTGTCCTGGGGACCACAAGACCCAGTGTAAGCTGAGACTCTGTTTGGGGGAGGGAAGTGATGGTGAAACTGAGTGTATGCATGAGTTGAATAAGACCCTACCATGCTGGGGATGGACGGAGACTGGAAAACTATCCTTTCCACTGAATCCCAGAAGTATTAGAGTGTGTGTGTGTACATGTGAGGGACTAAATTCACCTACATCATCAGTGACAAATAAAGGCCCTCAAGTTCTCTCCCTTGTTCCAAAATGGATTTGAAGGGACAGATAAAATGCCACGTGTCTGTGTAACCTGCTAACAAGGGCACATTCCCATCTCTCGTGATATACGTGGGCCCCAAAAGGCACCTGGCAGGGTAGAGGTAGAAGATTAACCAGGGGATGTGGCTGGCCTGAGCAAAACTGGAGTGAATGAATAATAGAGGTTTCCTCGCAGAGTAGCTGTGTGATGATCTATTTGTTTACATTATTTTCTGAACACCTGTTATATGACAGGCACCCCTCTAAGCTATTGGAAGGTGGGACCAAGCCAGATAGACAAGATTCCTGATCCCGTAGAGCTTATCTTCTGTCAGGGAACAAAAAAACCCAAATAAATGCACAATGAACATGGCAGAGCTCAGAAATGTTTGCTCTCTTTCTCTCGCCCCTGTGTAAAATAGCAGAATAGAGGAGATACATGTGTTAGATGAGGCCCATTTTTCTGTATTTGCAAGATGGTGCCCAACCCACCACCACCACGCAGAGACTCATGTGTATAAACGCATACAATCACAAACACACACACCATCCTCTTGGGCTTGGGGTGCTCCTGAAATACACCATTTTTCTTGCCAAATTTGCAAGATTCAGACCCATGGTGACCTGACAAGGGAACTTGTCATGCATCCAGGGAGACCCCAGTTTGTTTGGAGCAGTTTTCATATTCCTGTACCTCAAATCAGGACATCTGGGCCTCTCTTTGCAGCCATAAAACCGGTGTGCAGACTGACTGCCTCTGGGAAAGGAGGGTGGCTTCTGGGTCATGTGTCCCCTTGAAACCCTGGAAAGTGCAAAGATGGGGGATAGCTACTCTTGAGTCAGGACAGGTAAAACGTGGACCTGGGGGAGATTCCTAAACAGTAGATGGGTTGGACTCCCCTCCCTCCAAGATCCCATCTGCCTTAGAGATTTTGTGATTCCTGAAGCATTCCAGAGCTTTGAATTCCTTGGGCTGGTTAGATGCTCAGGAGTTGATGGGTGGTGGGACTGTTGGCTTTGTCATGTGGTGAAGTCATTTGAATGTCAGGGAGAGAACAGCCTTGAGATCTGTGGGACAGCACTTGGAAAACTTAACCTATGGGACAAAGACTGAGTTTCCTAACCAGATTGTTCACAGGGGCCTGTTCTAGTGCTTAGGCGCCCCATGGCCATCTACAACTATAAATAGAAGGATGAAGACAGCAATCTCCATGGCTGATGAGTGAACGCCCCTGGGAGAAAGAGGAAGACCTGGGGTGGGAAGTGCTTCTAATGGGCTGAGATGGGAACAGCCCTGAGCCCCAAGCAGTCTTCTCTGTGAAGGGTCGTGGGTGCCTTTTGCCCAACGAAGACAGGGATTAGTCAGTTTTGTGCATCACTGAATCATCAACACATACAACATTGTTGGTACCATGTAATCACTCAGCAAATGTTGGTGGAATCAATTGTGACTTTTTCTTTTCCTCCAAATGAAGTAAATGTGGTAGGAATATCATTGTTGCTGTAAATTTAGTGCAGAAAAATTGAGAGTGCTGGTGGTAGTGATAGGAAGAGGGAAGTTACTATTATTAAATATTAGGCCAAGAGATAACACACTGTACCCTGGCACTGGCTGCAAAACCTCAGCATACTCAAATTGTCAAAGGTAAAAACTAATGATTGCCAGTGTGGTAAGCGTGAGGATGAGCAGGTAACATCTTGCAAAGTTTGTAGAAGCATAATTTGGTACCATCTCTCTGGAAAAGAATGTTGCAATAAGTTTCCCAAAAAAGTTTAAGTATGTGTGATAGTTTAGCTGGGCCCAGCAAAACTAGAATACATAAACTGGTTTAGGTATTTATCCTAAGGAGATATCTAAAGATGCAAAGAAATGTTTAACTACCAGGGTGTTCATCAATATCTTGTTAACGTAAGAAAGTATTGGAAATACCTTAAATACCCTTCAATAGTGGGCTGGCTAAGTAAATTGGGGCACTTCCATATCTTGGAATACCAAGCCATCATTTAGGTGGCATTGTAGACATATATATATATTTTCAACATAGAAGGTTATGTATTCACTAGGATTGGATTAGGCTAGAGGTAATGAAGAAGAAAGAATTGCTCTAACAAAAAGAGTTTATTTCTGCTTTGGTTTGAATGTTTGTCCCCTCCCAAGCTCATGTTGACATTTAATGGCTATTGTAACAGTATTAGGAAGCGGGACCTTTAAGAGGTGATGAGGGCTGTGGTTTCATGAATGGATTAAACATTACTAAGGAAGAGGGTTCCTTATAAAAGGATGAGTTCACCCCCTTTGCCTCTCTCACTCACCCTTTCTTGCTCTCCACCATGGAATGTCACAGCAAGAAGGCCCTGGTCAGATGCTGGCCCCATAAAGTTGGACTTCCCAGCCTCTAGGATGGTGACAAAATACATTTTTGTTCACTGTGAATTCCTCAATCTGCGGTAGTCTGTTGTAGGAGCACAAAACAGACTAGGACAATTTCTCTCTTATGTTGAGTTCAGGGCTATCATGGGACTCGGTCTCCTAGAATTGAACCTCCAAATTTCTGCTCTGCTAAGACTGAGGCAGACATCAAAGAAGCTGTAAGCAACACACAGCCTTCCTTTTCACTGCTCCTCCTTGGCAAAGGTGCCCTTGTTCTTCTTAGTGAAGTTTGGAGTTTTTCTAGTTTGTAAGACTTGCACAAACTCAGATAGTGCCTATGAGGACTCCAGACAAAGTGGTAAAGAATGTGAGAGTTCAGATAGTTGTGATTCTGTCTCCATGATTAGGCTACTTTTAATTTTTGTTGGCTATTTCACTTCCATTATATTTTTGACTAGTAAAGTTCAGAGAAGCAATTTTTTTTTAATTTTGATGTCACAATAATAAATGAAAGTCACTATCTGAAGGGTAAATCAGGTTCATTTTAGTGTTTCCTAGCATATTCCCATGTGTAATTGTGTTGGGTGATGGCTCAGACACCAAGAAGTGTTTGTAAAGATTTTCTTTACAAGCCCACATTTGCAGCCTTCTATGAAAGTGAGGCAGCATTGGCTCATTAGGATGGACCCTGAAGCAAGGAAAACATCACCAGTCTTACTGGAACACTCAATTCAATCAAATTAGATAGGAGAGCATCACTTCAATACCAGCTTTGCAAGACCATGGCCTTAAGCCAAAATAACTGGCACTAAATGTGGACTATGATTACTTCTGGGAGGGAGGCAATAGAGTTCTGGGAAGCTGAGTTGGGTATAAGAATTATAGGGTCCCAGGGGACTGAAGTTAGTAGGGGAAAGTGACATATTGATGGTGGGCAATAGAGCCTCGCTTTACTGTGTTGGAAAGAGTAGGACACAGCACTAGTCCTGATGGAGATCAGAGCTGTTGAGCAGTTTATACTTTATTTGATAGCAACTCCCACTCTACTGTTTTTTTTTTTTTAAATAGGTCCCTTATATTTGCATATTCACCAGAGGTGTTTGAAATAGAAGTCAATGATGGGAGTGCTTTCCTATATAAGGGACTCCATGGGTTGAAAAAACAGCAACTAATTTGAGTCAGCTAATGTATAAGCAAACTTGCATAAAACTCTAGGGTAAGAAGTTTGGCTAGAGGACTGTAAAGAAAGGTATTAGGCATCTGGTGAGCCCTGCTGACCCATTCTCCCTGGTCACAGGTAGGAGTACGAGGTGCGAGGTGGCTGCCAGCCAGCCTCCAACGTTAACTGATCCTGTTTCTTCACGCTCCAATTCAGAAATTTAAAAAAATAGAATGCGATTTCCCTTTCTTAAGTTGGGTATTCACCCAATCAGCTGTGGTTGAGCAGGTGGGGCTTGGTGAGGGTTAGGAGAGCAGACTCTTTGAGACAATGGAAAGGGAAGATCCTGTAAGAAGGAATGTGAGGTGGGTAGAAATGATTAGCAGAGAAAATCACTTGTGTCTCTAACATATTTTCCTAAAAGGAGAAGCAAAAATGCTGAGCTGGGATGCTACATGCCTGGGAGACGGGAGTCTGTGCTCTGCCTCCCTTTCTTGTGCCTTCTTCATTTACTTCTTCACCACTTTTCTAATTACTACGAGCAGAGCAATCAATACAAGGTTATCGACAATAGGGACAAGTTAATTAAGATGAGCAAATTAATCAGGTAATTAAATGGCCTTCCCACAAAAGGTGAGCCTGTCAAGCTGTAAGTGATGTTAGGTCCCATCAAGTTATCTTTATGCAGGTGCACAGAAGTCGTGATAACCGGGGACGACACCAGCCTGCACCAAAGTGACTTACACTTCTCATTAGCGTACACACGATTTCTCTGGTCTTATCCAGAGTAAGCTCATATCCAATTCCTAGAGCCTTGATCTCATTCACACTGTGTGAGCCTTTTGTTTCAGTGGCAAGTTTGGGTAGTTAATAATCCAATACCTCCTCTTCCCTTTTATTGAGTAAGCAAAACTTCAATCTATTACTACTGGTTCAGCTTAAAGACTACATTTCCCAGCTTCCCTTGCAGCTAGACAGTAGGCAAGGAGATTAAGTGGCGGTCATCCAATGGTTCTTCCGTGGTCCTTAGAAGGGGCTAACCCAGCTGGGAGACACTCCTTTTCTATTTCTGTTATGTATTTTACAGTTCTGTAGTTTCCATTTGGTTCTTTGTTGTTGTTTTTTTTAACTTCTATTTCTTTGCCAAGATTTTCTATTTTTTTTTCATTTGTCTCAAGAGAATTTGTAACTGATTGTTTAAACATTTCCCTGATGTCTGCTTTAAAACCTTTGTTAGACAATTCCAACATCTGATTCATCTCAGCGGTGTCATTTAATTGTCTTTTCTCATTCAGTTGTGATTTTCTCTGTTCTCGGTATGATGGGTTCTGACTGTGGATCCCATTTTAATCTTTTATTTTAGCAGGTTGTCACCCTGTTCAGGTTTGGGGCAGAGGTGCTGGAATACTTTTATGGACTGTGGTTCCAAAGACAGTTTAACTTTCAGAGCCTCTGTGGTGTGGCTTCGCTCTGCTTGGTGTATCTACCCTGCTGGGGCTCCTGCTGGTCCTTGGTGGAACTGCCTGAGGGAACAGAGGGTTTCCCCAGGCCAACAGAAAGGTGGCACTTGGTAGGGGAGCAGAGTCTCAGCCCCTGGGAGGACGTAAAGTACTCTTTTTGGCCGCTGGGTTTTGGCAGGTACAAAAGTAGAAGAAACCTGGTCCAGAGGACTGGAACCCACCATCCCAGCTTTAGGCTAAATAAACTTTAGGTTGTGCTTTTTTTATGTAAGAGAAAAAAAGTTCTATCTTGTTTTAGCCACTGATATTTATGTTTTCTGAAATATGCTATAGAACTAAATTCTAACTAACGTGGGAGGAAGGCATAGAGATGGCTGTCCTCAGAGTCAGTTGGGTCCTGTTCTTCCAAGCTAAACAATCAGCCAACCTCATGTGTGTGGCCTATGCTACTCTCCTGGACTACAGGTGTCTTCTGAGTCAAAAAATACCTACCTAGGGAAGAGCCTAGTGTCTGGTAAGCTTGACTCCGAATCCCAACTTTACCACATCCTCACTCCATGACCTCAGGCATGTTACTTCAGTTACAAATAAAACAAGGATAATAGCAACTGCGATTCAAGATGATTAGGAAGATTAAAAAGGACAATTCGCAGGTGCCAAGTCCCATAGTTATTTTGTCATCATCATCACCATCATCTTTTACCCACATTATAGGAAATGATTCACACAAAACACGGTATAAAGAATCAGAGCTGACGTGTACAGAGTGCTTACTGTGAGCCAGGCACTGGCTTGAATTCCTGGTGTTAACTCATTTAATCCACACAAACCGATGAGGTAATTATTATAATCATAACCATTGTTTATTCCCCTTTAATGGGCCATGGGGCTCAAAGGGGGCTGAGAACTTTGTCTGAATAACACAGCTGGTAAGAGCTGGAGATGTGACCCCAGGTCTCTCCCACTCCAGAGCAAAAGTTTTAACAAAATAGAGCATAGAACAGAAAGAGGTAGCTGAACTTGGGGATATAAAGAATTCATGCACTTCATTCATTCATTCATTCATTCATTCAGGTAATGTGCGTTAAGCTCTTATTCTGTGCCAGGTCTATTTGAGCATTACTGTAGTTCAAATATTTGTGTTCCTGAACATTCATATTGGAATGAATCACTAGTGCAGTGTATGAAAAGCTGGGACTTTAGGAGATGCTTACATCGAGAAGGCTTTGCCCTCAGGAATGGAATTAATACCCTTACATGAGGCTTGAGGGAGCCTGTTTGGTCCTTTCAGTCCTTTTCTCATGGAAGGATGTGGCAGGAAGGTGTCATCTGGGAAGCGGAGAGTTGGCCCTTCCCAGACCCCAGATCCGCTGACGCCTTGAGCTCAGACTTCCCAATCTCTAGACGCGAGAAATAAATTTCTATTATTTATAATTTATCCTGTTTAAGGTATTTTGTTATAGCAGCAGGGACGGATTAAGGCAGGCATCATACGTACAAACATATATGAAACATGGCCCTGTCTTCAAGAGGCTTCCAAGTAATTGCAGGAGCGGACATGTCAAGAAATATGGGCCCTAAAAGTTTAGAGACACGACAAGGTATGTATGAATGGAGTTTGTTTGGAGCACATGGCAGAAAGCAGCCAATTTTAGGGGTGTGGAGACATTTAGCCCCATACCCCAGAAAGCCCGAGGCTGCAACATCACCTGAAAGGCCTATTTTCTAATAGAATTTTGAAGAATCCCCATTTTCTTGTTTTGCTTCTGGCAAAGAACTATGATGGCACCTGCCAAGTGTACCTGCTGTTAGTTTGAATGAAAAGATTTGTGCTTAGTTTAAAGCCAGAAAGTACCAGAGGTGGTCCAGCAGACATGGCCCTTCCTTTCCTAGAGCTCCTGGACACTCTAGGGTTGGTCAGGCTTTTTTACTTCTGTTTCTGTTATTGCACCCGTGACCCCTGATTTGCCTCTGTCTGCTCAGCTTCCTCCAGTAGGCACCAGTTGGTCGGGCTGATGAAGAAAGTCCACGTGGCTAGGGAGACAGGGACCAAGTAGAAAAACCAGATGCTGAGTTGGGGTAGAAGGGCAGATAGGTGCTCTCGAATCTTCTCACTGTGCACCACTGGCCATTCTTTTTCTAAAAAGCAAAATAAGTTCAAAACTTTGCCCTTTGAAAGATGCTATGAAGCAAATGCAAATGAAAGCTACAAGCTGGGGGAAAATAGTTGTAAAACATCTAGCCCACAAAGGCTTATAGCCAGAATATATAAAGAACTTCTACAAACTAATAAGAAGAGAAATTATCAGCTGGGCATTGTAGCTCTCACCTATAATCCTAACACTCTGGGAGGCCAGGTCAGGTGGATTGCTTGAGTTCAGGAGTTTCAGACCAGCCTGAGCAAGAGCCAGACCCAGTCTCTACTAAAAATACAAAAAATTAGCCGGACATGGTGGTACAGGCCTGTAGTCCCAGCTATTTGGGAGGCTAAGGCAAGAGGATTGCTTGAGTCCAAGAGTTTCAGGTTGTTGTGAGCTATGACTTCACTGCGCTCTATCAAGGGCAACAGAATGAGATTCTGAGTACAAAAAAAGAAGAAAAAATGACAAATTAGAATAGAAATGTCCAATAGAAATGGACAAAATATTCAAATAGTTCACAAAACAAAGTATGCAAATGAACAATAAGCACTTGAAAAGATGCTCACATTACTAGTTGTTAGGGAAATATATATTAAATATAAGGAGATATCTCTACACACCTGCTAGAATGGCTAAAATTAAAATGCTTGGGAAATCAGTGTCAAGAAGGAGGTGGAGGAACCAGAATTTTCATACCTGAACCACTTTGAAAAGAAGGTTAGCAGCTCCTTATAAAGTTAAAACATTCACTTCCTATATGATTTGACAATTCTATTTATGGATATTTACCCAAAACGAATGAAAACATATACATACATATATATATATATATATATATATATGTCTAAACTACATTAAGTATTTAATGGTAGATTTATTTGTAATAGCTCCAAACTGGAAACAACTGAAATGTCCTAAAATATTTTAAATATAAATGTTCTAAATATTTTGAATAATTTTATAAATTGTGGACCATCATTTAATTAGCTGGTCTCCATTGTTTGACACTTAAGCCTTTGGTGACTTTTTTTCTTAACAAAAGGGAGGCTATACAATTTTATGGTTAAAGTTGTGTACGAAGCCACATTTTGTTTCTTTATGTTTTTTTTTTTTTTTTTTTTTGCAGTTTTTGGCCAGGGCTGGGTTTGAACCCGCCACCTCTGGCATATGGGGCTATTGCCCTACTCCTTTGAGCCACAGGCACCACCCAAAAGCAACATTTTCTTAAGATGCCTATTAGAAGCAGAATTTCTTGGTTAAAGATCAGAAATTTTTTTAAGCTTTTGGTATGTATATATCATATATATAGTTATTTTATTTATCACCTATAGCTAGGGCAGCTTGAATTATCTTCAAATGGCAATATTTAAAAAGCATTTGCCAATTAAAGGAGAAAAATGGTATCTCCTTGCTGTCTTCGTTTGCATTTCTTTGATTGCTTTTACCACCCCTATTTTTCTTGTCGTGGCTGTGACAGGATTGGACCCAGGAGTTTAACATGTCCAAGTTCAAAGGATGGAGTTGTAGCACACACATGGATACCTTCTGACTCTCTGCATCACCTGACCCCAGGGTCAACCAGCGAATATTGGTCCTGACATTGAACAGATCCTCAGGCAAAGGGAATTTCTGATCTAGATCCTTAGCTCCAATATATCCCTGGATAGTAGGTAGGAAAAAATACTTCAGTGCCAACAATCACAGTCCAATTTCAGACAGGTAAGACCTGGGGAAAAGGAACTAATTCACAGTGAAGGAATAAACACCATAATGGCCAGCACCCATCCTATGATCATCCCCTTCAGAAGCAAACAAATCCAAGCCTGTTAAAACTCTGATGCAGTTACTGAGCTCTCTCTTGGAAAATCATCACTGACAACAACAAAAAAGATGCTTAAGGAACATGACTATTTCTGTGTTGTCCTGCTAAAATTATAAGAGACCAAATAAATTCTTTTTGATAATTATGGAAAAACAAAGCTTTACTGGTGAGAAGTGGATTTTTCTTTTCTATAACATTCCAACCTCTACCATGCCCCTGACTTTCACTCACCTTTTCCTGGGGAGGAAGAAAGTCTGTCCCTCCTTCTGACTGAAAGAGAACCTTGAGACTGGAATTCTCCATCCAGCGCTGGAAAAAGAACGTCGTGTATTGTGAACACGAAAATTGATGAGGTCAGAACCACCCCAGGGACATGAAAATATATATTTATGTAAAAGGCAGTGAAATTTGTCTGCAATTAAGCTTTACCAAAACTCTCAAATCTGTTGTTTGGTTTTAAGCAGATGTTGAAAAGGTTTATCCTGGATTCTGTCTTTATTGATAGGATGTCTTTTGATCTGCAGCCAAATAAGAAATCTGGATGTTATTTTGGATTTGGAAATTTCCTTTAAATAAACATATTAGTTAAGTATGTAAATCTGCTTATCATCACTTCAGGCATATTGCCAGAGTGGGAAACATCTGGGGCCTGGTGTCAGCTGACTTATTAATTCACACTTAGACTATGTTTCAACCCAGGTTATTGCTGAATATTGTTATCTTGATTGCCTAAGTCAGCTGTGCCTTGACAACGGTTAGTTACAAGTTTTGAGGTTTAAATTCTGACTCATGAGAAATTCATGGAGGAAGGTCTGCCTGGGCCTAGCAATTTAGACTTCCAGCCCCCTTCAGGATTTATTTCGGAAATTAATTGTTAACATTTTGGATTATGAATGGCAGAGATCTGTGTTATTTATCTGAACTGGCCAGCATGTAATTCCAGGAAGGGATTATATGGCCTGTGCCTGATAAGCACTGAATTGGGGTCATTAATACAACTTTTCACCATAAAGCTCTCACCACTTTGTGGAAGTGCCTCTCCCTCTAGTTAAAACGATACACAATCCACTTCAGCTTTTAAGTCTAGGGTGAATCATTCTGTCCAATGAGCTGGAAGATGATGGATAGTCACAACCCAATGTTCTTACTACTATAGGTAATACAGCGTATAAATCCAGGGAGTGTGGAGTCCTCATGCACTGCTATGCCAAGAAGTGAACACCATGGAATGAATGTGTTTAGAGAGCACCCTAATGAATGAAGACTTTGCACCCAGACCCAAAAATGGCTATAGACATTGGTTGATGGAGCAGCCAGAATCCATGATCTAAGGCCCAGAAGATGTGACTTGGGACAAAGAGGAATTTCAGAGGAGCTGTGTTTACATGTGGTTAGTCCTTTCAAAGCATCTGAAAAATTTCCTTAAGTGCATTAGCTAGAATAAGTACTGCTAGGTGCTATAAACAAAGAGACTTTGAATTTGAGCGACATAAGAGAAGTGAATGTACATTTCTACCTCACATTCCCATGCACTGGGGGTCAGCAGGGGTAGGAGCGGGGGCTCTGCTCCACACAGTCATTCAGGGATCAGGCTCCTGCTGTCCGGTGGCTTTGCCACACCCAGGGTGTTGGAATCCTCCATGAGATCGGGCTGGCAGGTTGAGGGAAGTGAGAGAGTATGTAGAGATATTTGCACTACCATGTACTGACAGCCATGACGGGTTGGCTGTGGAAAGGGCCGAGGCAGAGGTGAAAAGTAAATGTGACTATCCTTAAGGCCTCTTGTTATCATGAGGTTCATAGTGCTGGGATAACAGGACCAGTTCTCCTCTTCCCCGTTCCCTACTAGGGTTCTGTCATTGCCCATATGGCCCTACTGGAGGTGGGGGATCCATGAACCATAGCTGGCATGGTTCATGGATACAGATCGACAGAGCTCTGTCTGCCCTCCAGGGAGTGGCTGCAATGAGGGAAGGGATTTCTGCCAGGGACAGGAGGAGATGGAGTTAACAGGCAAAGGTAGATTATTTATGATCTGTGTACTTTAGTGACATGAAAGCAAGGATTCCCAGTAGCCAGAGTAAAGATTCTAATTTTACCATGTCCGTTTATGTATGTGTTTGTGAAGAAGTGTGTGCTGTCATAGAGCTGGTCCTCCAGGGTGCTTTGGAGGACACCTGCTCTCCCATTGAATGTACTTGGTTGAGAACAGGGAACAAACAGTGGTGAAGGATAGTGGGGATGGGGTGGAGGTGGGTGTGGTCCACCCAGAGTGCAGGCAATGAGCCGTACCTTGGTTTGGAGAGAAATTCAAAAGCAATGATGCAACCACCTCAAAGTTGCCTTGCTTTTTCGTCATCACCATCCTCCAACAATTCTACACCACTGTTCCCACCCTAATGCCATGCCATCTAAAAGCACACCAGGGCCCTGGAGCAGTTAAACTCTGCAGTCCAGGGTGGTTTTCTGCCCCCTCTTTCCCACAGCACCCCCTCCCACACCTAGCCTCACAGGACATGGAGATTTATAAGACACAAACTCCGGACACATTTCTTGTAAAGACAATGTTTTGTTTTATGAAATAAATTAATTTAAAATAATAAAATAAAATAATATTTCATAAAATAATTACTTCCTGGTTGTTTTCTCACCCAATGTTGCATTTCTTCATTTTTCCTTTATTCAGAAAGTATTTATTGAGCCAGACACCGTGGCTCACGCCTATAATCCTAGCACTCCGGCATGCCAAAGTGGGTAGAGCCCTTCAGCTTAGGAATTCCAGACCAGCCTGAGCAAGATTGAGACCCCATCTCTACTAAAAATAGAAAAATTAGCCCAGTGTAGTGTTGGCGGGCACCTATAGTCCCAGCTACTCAGGTGGCTGAAGGACGAGGATTGCTTGAGTCCAAGAGTTTGAGGTTGCTTTGAGCTGTGATGAGGATGCCAGGGCATTCTATCCAGGGCGACAGAGTGAAAGTATCTAAAAATAACAAAGAACCCCAAGTATATATTGAGTTCCTCCTCTGTGCCAGGGCAGGTGCTGGGCATGAGTGGTAGCACGCAGACAAGACAGATAGTGATGGAGATAGAGCCAGACCAGCCAGTGAGCAAATATATAAGCAAGGTGTTTTTAGCTGGTGTGAGGTGTCCTGAAGGGGATGGGGTGGGCGGAGGGGGGGGGCAGTGAGATAGGAAGTAGTGGGGGCAGGTAGGCTGTACTAGACAGAGGTGGTCAAGGGTGACTTCTTGGAGGGGCTGCTATTTGGACTGAGTTTTGAAGGATGGAAAACAACCTGCACAAGGAGAAAAAAAAACAGCAGGGATGAGTCTGGCCTGTCAGAGGAAATGAAAGAAGGTGTTTGTCACTGGGAGGTAGGAGGGGTCTTTTGGGGGAAGAGGCTGAAGGGATGTAGGGGTCAGGGCCAGTGAATCAGTTGGAGTCAGTCGGAATCATAGACTATCATGGAGTTTGCATTTTATAATAGAAACAAGAGGGCAAATGGTGAGAATTAAACCCACTTTTGACCACTTCCCCTTTACCTCCCATTTGCACAACGACTTCCCTTTCTCTGCCACATTCATGATCTCCTTTCCAGGCTTCCTCTGACTCTCTTCTCCACCACATGCCAATTTCCTGCCTCCTCAGAGCTTCCCCGCACCACCTTCTCTTTGCTCACCTGCCCTGAGTGTCTGCTCAGGGCAGACATGCCGTATCCTCCAGCTCTGCAGACCTGTCATCTAATGAGGGTGGTTCAGGGCCTCAGTCTGACCACAGGCAGTGGTCGGAACCCACACCTGTTTGGCTAGCTTGGAGGCAATAAACCAGATTAACCGATGTCTTGGACTTTTCCTTGAGTCTGAGTGAAGTGGAGTGGGGAGGAATGAACTACCCCAGCTGGGGGAGATTACAAAGGGGCAAATGTCAGCTAGTGATTCCCTTCCCTGACCTCCACCCACCAAGCCTATTTCTCCTTTGAGTCTTCAACAAGGTCTTCTCCCCTCTGACCTTTGTGGATCTGAGGGGAAAACCAGCCACTTAAGAACTTAAAATGTAAACTCACTTAGAGTGGAGAAAGCCTGGTTATACTCTGATTAAGAAAAATAATAGTGAGTGTTCTCTCTCTCTTCCCCCACCCCATCCCCACATGGTTTGTTAATAATTGGTGAGAATCGACTGCTCAGTGTACAGATGAATTTACCTATTGATAGGAGTAGAGCAGGGATTTTCAACTGGTGTGCTGAGAAGATCTTAGGTGTCCTGTGAAAAATTTTAAAGATCATTAACTAAATTATTTTTGAAGGATGTTCAAAGCGCAGGAGGTATGTTCTTTTTTTTTTTTTTTTTTTGATCAACATAATTTAAGTATGCCACAGATGTTTAACTATAGGTTCAAGTGTGCCGTGAGATAAACAAGGTTGAAAAATCCTGGGGTAGAATGAGATGTCCATGAAATTCCTACTTTAGTTTTTTCCTTCTTTTTTTTTAAATTACAGAAATAAAGCAGCAAAGTTATAGCAATCAATGGGAACAGGATGGGCAAACAGACCTTGGACCTCTTGCCTAGAAGCAGTGTATGACTTTATTTCATTTTAGAAAGAAAAAGATGATACAGTTTCAGGTTTTTATAGAAGGAGGGTAGAATTAAGGTCTGGATTTTTCTGTATTTCCTTAAGGGAGATGGCTGAGTTTGGTTTTTTAGATACTGTGTCTCAGGAGTCCCTGTTGTCATCATGGTGATGGATGGAGAACTGTAACTTCCTGCAACTTCCAAATTTCTAGTGGAGGACCTAGAGATGACATTGGAGCCTCAAGGCCAAATATGTCCTTTGCTCTTCAAAATGTGGTTTGTGAGTCTGTCATTATTACACAGTCAATCACTAAGTATTTTTAGTCAGTTACTCAGCTTTGGATCCAGACAGGATAAGTGCTTTTTGTTTGTTTGTTTTTTGTTTTTGTTTTTCTGAGACAGAGTCTCACTCTGTGCCCTCTGTAGAGTGCCTTTAACTCCTAGCTCACAGCAACCTCAAACTCTTGGGCTCAGGTGTTCCCCTTGTCTCAGCTTCCTGAGTAGCTGGGACTACAGGTGCCCACAATCCCCAGCTAGTTTTTCTATTTTTTTTTTTTTTAGTAGGGATGGGGTCTCACTCTAGCTCAGGCTGGTCTTGAACATCTGAGCTCAAGCAATCTGCCTACCTCCACCTCCTGGAGTGCTGGGATTACAGGCGTGAGCCACCGCGCCTGGCCTAGGATAAGTGCTTATCTGGTCCAGATAAGCCAGAATCCCCGATGATGCTATCTAGGTGGGGAATGAAGACACATCTTTGATATATTAGGAATATTTTTATTTCGGACTAAAATAAAATGATAAATTACTGATTCAAATAAACAAAAAAATCCAGAGGTGGGATGTTAGTTACTGATGAATAATAAATCACCTCAACAAAATAGCTTAAAACAACTGTTCATTTAATCTGCAAGTCAGCAATGTGAGCTGGGCTCAGCTGGGTGTTTCTTCTAGCCTCATCCAAGCTCCTGCTTCACCTGCAGTGAGCTGTGGAAGAGCTGGCAGCACTGCTTCCGGTGGTTAGCTGGCTGTTGGCTGGGATGCCTGGGTTCTCCATGTTGCCTCCATCCTCCAGGAGGCTAGCCCATACTCTTCTGCATGGTGGAGGGATTCTGAGAGACAGCAAAAGTACCCACCATCACTTCCACTGCGTTGTATTGGCCAAAGCAAGTTATAAGACCAGTCTATATTCAAGGGATAGAAAATAGTTTTTTTTGTTTCTTTGTTTTGTTTTGTTTGAGGCAGAGTCTCACTTTGTTGCCCTCGGTAGAATGCTGTCATGTCATAGCTCTTAGTAACCTTCAACTCTTGGGCTCAAGTGATTGATTCTCTTGTTTCAGCCTCCTGAGTAGCTGGGACTACAGGTACCTGCAACAACACCTGGCTATTTTTAGAGATGGGGTCTGGCTCTTGCTCAGGCTGGTCTCAAACATGTGAGCTCAGGCAATCCACCCACCTCAGCCTCCCAGAGTGCTAGGATTATAGGGGTGAGCCACCGTGCCCAGCTATAGTTTTCATTCCTTAATGCTCTCAATGGGAGAATCTTCAAAGTCACATTACAAAGGGTTTGGATACAGGAAAGTGGGCGGCGCCTGTGGCTCAGTGAGTAGGGCACCGGCTCCATATGCCGAGGGTGGCGGGATCAAACCCAGCCCTGGCCAAACTGCAACCAAAAAATAGCCGGGTGTTGTGGCGGGCGCCTGTGGTCCCAGCTGCTCTGGAGGCTGAGGCAGGAGAATCGCATAAGCCCAAGAGTTAGCGATTGCTGTGAGCTGTGTGACGTCATGGCACTCTACCCGAGGGCAGTACAGTGAGACTCTGTCTCTAAAAACAAACAAACAAACAAAAAAAAAACAACAGCAAAAAAACTTTTCAATAGTTTTTCCAACCAATGTCTTGAAGGTTGCCTTTAGACAAGGCTGTATTGGGCCTTGAACAATGTGATCATTCTACTTTGTTGACGTCAGCTCCAGGCTCCTTGGATTGCCATAATGGCTGCCGCCATTCCAGCTCTCACATACAAGTCTAGTGGGAAAGGACAGCCCATCTGATCACTTTCCCAGAATACCTCATTGGCTCTAATGGCTCATTTGCTTATAATTAAACCAATCTTCATGGCCAGGAAGATGCAATACCTTAATTGCTCCACCCTTGCTCTGGGAATGGCCACTGGAAGTAGAAAGGCTCTATGCATGAGAGCAAGGGAACCTCTCAAGTAAATACTGGCAGCTCTTGTCAGAAGGAGTAATGGATACCGCTGGCGATAGTCATCATGGTGACTGACAGACACCCACAGCATACTCATATGAGAACTCAACACGTTTGTTGCAGTTCATTTGTTGGTTATGTAGGACAGAACAATAGGTTAGGGGAAGTGTTATGAATCCAGGTTCCAATCCAGGTTCCAATCCAGATCTCTAGGTACCAGATCCTGCATTTTGGCCTGAATTGTTTTTCTGACATAAAGCCTAATTCTCCATGATATGAGGAATATATGGCCTTACCTGGTGGGGCTTTTACTTTGTAATAGAAATATCACCCTGATTGATGGCACTCTGGCTTTTTGTGATCATCTTCTATGTGTTGTGGAATCAATACACTTTCAAATACTCGCCCATTCACCAAAGTATTATCTCCCCAAACTTCTTTGTCCCTGCTTATATTTGTCAACTTTACAATTCTTTTATTACTATCAAAAGCTTTGGGAAGCTACAAATAAAAGCAGGGATTATAAAAGGATTCTTATTAAAGCACGCTTTCTTTGAGGCACAGAGCACAATGCCCTCCGTTCTCCCCTTGTGAAAAGCTGTGTTTTCTTGTTTAATTAGAATAGACCTCCATTCCATTAGAAGAGGACAAGGAGGGCAGCAGGATTGCGACTGCAGGCCCCAAGTGTGGGGGGGGGGATTTATTTATTTCAGTTCCAGTCAACTTTAAGAGCTTATTGCAACTTTGTGAAATATTCCAGTGTTTGGGATGGATGAACACATAAACCACTGGGTCCCTGCCACATGGCAATTGGTTGTCATTTCCTTTTTGTTGCTGTTTTCCTTGTTGTTACTTTGCAATTAAAGCCTGTGTTGGAGAAATGCAAAGCCAAGTGCATCAATTAGGGTCCTAGCAAGAAACAGATGGCACACTCAATTTGGATAATTCGTGGGGAGCTTAGTAAAGGGACTTTTTGCAAAGATGCAAGCAGGATTAAAGGAAACCACAAAGGGCAATGCTATACCTCAGAGTCAGCCACCGTGGGGAGCTACCTTGCTTAGAGCAGGGGTTGGCAAACTATGACCCATGCACCCAAGCTGGCCTGCTACCTGCTTATGAAAATAAAGTTTTATTGAAACACAGACGTGCCCATTTGTTTACATGCTGTCTATAATTGCCTCCACATTTCAAAGGCAGAGTTGAATAGTTACATCAGAGACTGTATGACTGCACAAAGTTTAAAATACTATCTAGCTCTTTACAAAAGAGTTCGCATCAGGGGAAGGAAAGGCAAGTGAGTGCTGACAGTGCAAAATTTAAGGAAGTACGTCTCTCAGGACTCCCTACTTGTAAACCCTGAGGGTAGGTGCCTTCTCATAATACACTTTGCTTCCCCTGGTCTGGGCCTGGTTTGCCAGTGGCTGACCGAGAGCGTACCCATCAGGAGAAGGCTGCCTAACAAGGGCTGTGGCTTTGCAGAGAGCAATGCAGCCAGCACACAGTGACTCTGTGGGTGTGGAGATGGGGAACAAAACACACAACCGCCATCTCCACCTGCCTTCTAAGCCCCCATCGGCCTCATCCACCTGGAGGCACAGGGTGAAGGGGCTAAAAAGCTCTGGAACAGGTTGGAGAGAGCATGGGCAGAGCAAACTAAGGGAACTTGCTCCAGGCACCAAAGAATCACAGCCTGGCCAGATGTGGTGGCTCATACCTGTAATCCCACCCTCCAGAAGGCAGAGGAGGGCAGATGGCCTGAGCTCAGGAGTTTCAGACCAGCCTGAGCAAGAGCAAGACCCATCATCACTTAAAAATAGAAAAGCTAGCCGGTGTTGTGGTGGGCACCTGTAGTCCCTGCTATTCAGGAGGCTGAGGCAGGAGGATCTCTTGAGCTCAAGAGTTTGAGGTTAGGGTGGTGCCTGTGGCTCAAAGGAGTAGGGCGCCAGTCCCATATGCTGGAGATGGCAGGTTCAAACCCAGCCCCAGCCAAAAACCGCAAAAAAAAAGAGTTTGAGGTTGCTGTGAGCTAGGCTGAAGCCATGGTACTCTAACCAGGGCAACAGAGTAAGACTGTCTCAAAAAAAAATAATCACAGCTTGGGTCTGGGAAGGATGATGGCAGTTAATTGGCCCAAAGAAACTGCATTAAAATTAGGCAGTGAAGATAGTTACTGGCTCATTTATTCAAACACTTATTTTACCATCGAAAAGTAGGAAATTCATCCCAGGTCTGAGTTATGTAAAGACAGTGTGAACTTTGTCCTTCTCTATTACACACATTGTAATGGTTACTAAGTGATGACTCTCTAATAAAATCTGTGTTCCCTACTGTCAGAACACAGTTAATTGATCTATACCCAGAACCAGCCAAGTGCTTGGCACACAGCAGTTAAGAAATATGTATTGAATAAGCTAATTTAATAAAGAATATTTGAAAGACTGCTCTTAAAAATAGCTTAGGATGGCTGGGGGGTGGGTGGCTCATGCATGTAATCCTAGCACTCTGGGAAGCCAAGGCAGGAGGATCCCTTGAGATCAGGAGTTCAAAACCAGGCTGAGCAAGAGTGAGACCCCATATCTACCAAAAACAGATAAATTAACCAGGCATTGTGGTGGGTGCCTGTAGTTCCAGCTGTTTAGGAGGCTGAGGCAGGAGGATCTCTTGAGCCCAGGAGTTTGAAGTTGTTGTGATCAACCCATGCTACATGAAAGTCCTTTATCAGAAATAATTGGGACAAAAAGGAAGAGTTGAAATTAGGATGATTAAAAATGATACACACATTCAATTTTTTTAATTTTTTGAGACAATATCTTGTTCTGTTGCCTGGACTAGAGTGCAGTGGCATTGTCAAAGTTCAGGTTGCCAGAGCAACCTGAAGCTCCTGGCCTCAAGCGGTCACCTCCCGCGTGTTACCACACCCAGTTAATTTAATTTTACTTTTTTTTTAGAGACAAAGTATTGCTGTGCTGCTCAGGCTGGTCTTGAACCCCTAGCTTCAAGCATTCCACCCACCTTGGCTTCCCAGGTGGGCACCTATAGTCACAGCTACTTAGGAGGCTGAGGCAGGAGAATCGCTTAAGCCCAAGAGTTTGAGGTTGGCTGTGAGTTGTGACGCCATAGCTCTCTACCAAGGGTGACATAGTGAGACTCTGTCTCACAAAAATCAAAACAAAACATGGTTCCATGACATCACAAAGACATCTGGTTTATCTTTCTTGCATATGTCAAACAATGCATTATCTACGAGTTTCAATTTTTTAAAAATAGAATATGAAATCTTAGGAAACTAGAAATGTATTCTGAGGGCACTTTCCATATAGATTTTTAACAATTTTCTCCAATTTTTTTACATATTTGCCAATATTCTTATTAGTGACTTTCCCATATCCAATCTTTGTATCTAGTTTTTACAGAAGCATCTCTGTTTCTTTTCTCTCTCACATAATATTAATTTACATAATTATAATAATGAATACAGTGACAATTATCAGGCTGGAGCCTGGAATCTACAGAACTCTTAGTAAACAGCATGCACCTGACCCTGATGGGAGAACAGGACAAGGTCACTGGAGAGTGGCTCGCCTGCCATGATCCTTCAACTTGCTGGGAGCACCAGGAATGTTTTATAGGAAGAAGGAACAGTTTTGGTCAATTTGGTGAGCTGGTTGAATGGAGGTTATTTAAGAGACAGTCTTCTGTATGCAAACTATCATTCAATATTTTTGAGGTCATATTACAAGAGCCAATCCCTTAATCACTGACTTTGCCTTTCTATCCTGGAAACAACAGAAACAATTATAACAAAGGCAAATTAAACTGGACAGTAGAGCTCCTTGCAGACGACTTCCGTGAGGGTCCTCACTTGGACTTTGGTGGCGTCTGCTGGCAGTTGCATGCATCTCTTTTCCCATGGCTTGATTTTTACCTGATAACTTGGATGACTCCTGAGTTGTGGGGAAAGAGAAACATATGTACAAATCCTGACCCACCAATGTGGGACTTGAGTTGAAATGAAGGGCAGGGCTGGGGTCCCAGTGCTTCCATGGAGGAAGCGTTCTGTGTTGAGAAATGATGAGTCATCAGGAGACTGTAGCCCGAACGAGCTCTGCCACTTAGAAACTTGGGGACCTGCAGCAAGATGCTTCTATGTCTTTATTAAGTTATGTGTAAATAACGATTTATAAATATGTGATAAATAATAGCCATTCCCGACCTTTCTCATCAGAATGCTGTGAGAGAGTCTCAAGTGAAAAAAAACAAACACTACAGTGTGCAAATGTTAAATATTTCCATTTCCTGCTTCTTCCAGATTAAGAGTGAGGATGTGTGCAGTTAGGCTGCAGTAACAAGCAGCTTCAGCAGCACAAAATTGCACAAAGGTTTATGTTTTTCTCACTCACCTCATGTCTCTGTCAGCAGGTTGGCAGGAGGTCTCAGGTCAGTACCTTCACTGTTTTGGGGATACAGGCTGATGCCACTGCCGCCCTTTGGAATATTGCCAATTGCCCTGGCAGACAGAAGAAAGAAAGCTCTATATAGTGTCCATAAGCAGTGGAATATTTGACCTAAAAATTAACCATGACATTTCTGCTGGAAATTCATTGGCCAAAGCTGTTCACATCGCCTCTGTCTACTTGTAAGGAGGGCAGGAAGTATAAGTCTCCACGTGCCTTGAAGAATAAGACCTGGAGATACTTGGTGAATAGCACTAATGACAACCACATTACCCTTTTACCTCACCTCGGTTTTCTTCCTCTTTTCTTTCTTTTTGTAGAGAACATATAGTACAGCGTACAGTAAACATGAAGCCAAGCAAAATCTCATTTCTGTTACTTACCAGCTGTGTGAGCAATGTTAGTTGTATCACTTAAACCTGTTATTAGTCACCTTGTCTAAAAAAGGGTTTTGTTGTGAAGATTAAATGAAGCAATATATGGAAAATCTCTAGGAACAGAGTAGAAACAGCAATCCTCTGTTTCCTTCCTAAATTCATCACTTTCCCCTCTCTCCTTCCTTTCCATTTTTCAAATTCTCCTGGAAGAAAGGTGAAAGGTTTTTGAGTCAGGTGTGGAATGAGAAAGAAAACATTTTCTGCTTTCACTATGTTCTCTACCTGCATGCTTGCCCTCAGGTGATACGCAAACAGTGTTGGATTAAACCCTGATCACTTGAGCTCATTTCAGAGGCATCTCAAGGTGTTGAGAGTTGCAAGGATATGTCTAGCCAAGGAGTTGCTATCAGAATGCCAGAAACTCATCTCCTTAGGAGATTTGTCTGAGTCTCTATTCTCTCCATAAGGCAGTGTAGTCTCCAGTAGTCCCAGAGCTGCTCACATGAGAATTTATTTTAAGCAGGTGAAGTTTGAGGTCACTTGTTACTGCAGCATAACTGAGCCTGTCCTGACTCTTACAGATGTTAATCCAGATGAAGAAGTAGGAGAGGGAAATATTTAATATTTATCCATAGCAATTTTTTCCACTTCAGACTCACTCATAGCATTCCTATGAGAAAGGTAGGCCACTATTTATTATGTATTTATAAATTATTAGTTACTTCACAGATAACTTAAGAAAGACATGGAAGTTTAGGTGTCCTGCAGATCCGAAGGGGATCTTATAAGCTGTAGATTCTGATTCTACTTGTTTAGGGTGGGGGCTAGGGATTCTAAAGAGCTTCCAGTGCTGTTGGTCCCCAGACCACACTTTTTGAGTTACAAAGTTCTAGGGGAAAGACATTTAGGGACTATAGGCCTAAATTAGAGGCCTGGAGCTACTCATTGTGCAGGGCAAGGCTCGGACAACACACTTCTCTACTTCTCAAGATGCTGCTCTCCCCTCTGGAAGGCAGGCAACCACATAGCCCTGTTTTGAGGCTTCAGTGAGATCCTACATGTGAAAAGCTTTGTCAACTGGAAAGAACTGTGGAGTGTTAGCTACTATTAGTATCTCTTCCAGGCTTTAAAGCACTGGCTCTACTAAGCCAGAAGCAATTCTGTCCTCTTCTTGCTTTGCACTGCCTCACGCACCAGATGTTGAAGGATGCCTCGCTCCCATATGCTGTGGTAAGCACATCTCACTTCCAGAGAGATTTACCTTGTGTAACAGACAAGTGTCAGGGAAATGCAGGCAAGGAGTGCTAACTCCAGACTGTATACATGCACATTGGGATAGGGAGCATGATGGAGAGTTGGGGGGGTGTGTGGCCCCAAAGCTAAGGAAATTTGGTATAAATGGTGGCCGAGAAGGCATCTTAACCAAATAGAACCTGTTAAACCAGGCCATGAGCAGTGAGACCCTACTTTTTCTTATGGGATGCGGTGATAAAGAAATTACATAGTTATTTGAGAGGAACATAAATAAAGATTAATAGGTTAATGAGTTATTTTCCTTTCATTACTACACTATTGTACTTTATTATAATTGCTTTGCACTCATTTAATTAAATTTGAACTGGGGCCAACACAAGATAATTTGTTTTCCCTGTACTGAACAATGAGTATGCAGATTGGATGTACTGAAGCAGTAATCAGCCCTCTGTTTGCAACACTTTTCTACTCTGAGTAGACATTATAATTGATAATTTGATTGTTGCGGCACTCTGTGCAATATATTTTAAAGCAACATTAACATAATGGAAATTACGTTGTGAGCTTAATCCCGGCTTTTCTCTGAGAGGCTATCTGGCTCCTCAGTGTAGACCAGCCGAGGTCTAACACCAGCAGGGCTCGCTCTGTCCCTTTCACTTTCTTTCTTTCTCTCTCTCTGCTTCTTTCTCTCTCCTTTCTTCTGACTTCCCCTTTTCTTTCCCTTGCTTTCTATTCCTTCTTCTCTCACTTGCTCTCTTCTTTCTTTTTTCTCCATTCCTCCCTCCTTTTCTTCCTTCCCTTTTTCCTTTCTTCCCTCCATCCATCCCCAACTACATTCAGTTTTTCTTTTCTTTTTTGTAGAGGTGGGGGACAGAGTCCTGGGTAGAATGCTATGGCATCATACCTCACAGCAACCTCAAACACTTGGGCTCAAGTGATCCTCTAGCCTCAGCCTCTGAAATAGCTGGGAGTACAGGCACCCACCACAACACCCGGATAGTTTTTTTCATTTTTAGTAGACATGGGGTCTCACTCTTGCTCAGGCTCGTCTCTAACTCCTAAGTTCAGGCAATCCCCCTGCCTCAGCCTCCCAGAGTGCTGGGATCACAGGGATGAGCCACCGTACCAGGTCACTTTCTTTTCTTGCCTATTTCTGTTGCACCCCTGAAGAAAGAGAAAGAATGAGGTAGAAAGCGTCCAGAGAAAGCACTCCCAGCTGCATTTCCTGATTTTGAGAACTGTTCACGTTTGGGATAACAGGGAAATGCAAACAAGAGGCTTTCCTGCAAAACAATCAAATGAACAACTATCGGAAGCGGGCAGCATGGCAGTGGGCGCCACACTTCGTGCTGCTGGTAGACTTCAAGGATGGATCACGGGAGCTTGGGTGCTCTCTGAGGGCGTTCCTCCAAGCCAATGAGGAAAAAGCCATGGGTGTTTCCATTCATGTTTTTGCCCAGTTTTTAATGGGGTTTTTGTTTTATTCTGGACAATGTGCTTGAGTTATTTGTAGATTCTCCCTATTAACCTTATATAAATACATACCTTGTGAATATTTTCTTCCATTCCTTAGGTCAGCTATCTTCCCTGTTAATCTTGTCCGTAGCTGTGCAGAAGCTATTTAATATAATCAAGTCCCATTTATTTACTTTTGCTTTTGCTGTGATTGCCATTGTTGTTTTCTATATAAATTCTTTGCCTAGGCCAATATCTAGAAGAGTTTTCCAACATTTTCTTCTAACATTTTTATGGTTTCATATCTTACAATTAAGTCTTTTATCCACCTTCAATTAATTTTTGTGAGTGGTGTGAGATATATTGAATATCCTTTGTCTGAACTACGTCAATACTTCCTTGGAGCTGCAAAGATGTTTTTAAAAGATGCAGCCTTGATCCTTATGAATACATTCTGGGAACTGATTCTCTTTGGCCCAAGGGTTTCTGGTCCCACAGGGGAGAGTAGAAGTAACAGTCTGTTTAATAACCTGGGGTCACAATCTCGGGCACCTGTGAGGAAACTTGGTGCCCAGGTGACTTCTGTTGAATTTTCATAACTCTGTAAATATTTGTTTTTGTTGTTTGTTTAGGGAAGAAAAACACCTGTGAGTGGTTGGAAAAGACTGTGTTTGTTTTGGAAGAGCTACAGAAGGGGAGTTCTGAGCTTCTTTTGTTCTCCCCTAAACTGTCCAGGTCCCAACTTTGTTGCAAAAATCTAATTTCTTTGAAGAAAAGCCTATTCGTTGACCTCTTTGGCTCTTGCTAAGGCCCGGGCACCTGCACTCTACTCTGCTGCCGTATTTTCAACCTACCTGTCAGTGTGGAGAAAAAATGTATTTTTTTTTTTTTTTGCGGGGGCGGGGTGGGGAGCAATATTTTGGGGAAGGCAGATTTGTCTCCCTAGCATATTAATTTTCTTCAGTGAACACTTGGATGTCACAACTGGCTCTGAGTGTCTTTTTTTCTTTTCTCTTTCTACATTTTAATTTTTCATAGAAAATTAGGCAAGAATGTATTCACATACCAATTACCCAGTTCAGAAGCAGCACCCCTAAGTTTTACTCTTAATTCACTGGTCCCTTATATGTTTGGGGGAGAAGGTGTTTCAGCTCTCTCATGAGATAGACTTCTCTTAACTGGGTCTACTGGGTTTGAGTTTTTATTTTTATTTTTTATTTTTGCTTGCTTTTGTTTGTTTTTAACAAAAACAGGGTCTAGAGAGTTAAGGGTTTTTACCTTTTACCCTTTGTTAAAAAAAAAGAAAAAAGAAAGAAAACATCAATTTGCCTGGGTGGCGTGTGCTTCCTCTTGTTCACAGATTTGTGTTTAAATTAAGAAGCCCGCAGCTGGGATGTTGTCACAGCCTGGAGACACAATTCCAGAGTCTTGCATCAGCCCACCCGTGGCTCATAACTCCGGGGACATTGCTAAGGGAGCCTGCTCCCAAGCAGGGAGGTGAGGACAGCTCAGAGGAGTGCAGGTGTCAGGTACTCAGATGCACAGCCATTTCCACTGAGGGAAACCAAGGCAAAGCGCCTCCTTCCCAGTGGTTCAACCACGAGGGGGCATTGATTCCCCAGGATTTCTGTGCTGCTGAACACACGGGCAGAGCACGCTCTGGATGCCAGGGCTGGCTGCTGGCTGAGGGGCGCAGGCCCCAGCGGTCCCACGAGGTCCTTCCACCGCGCGGAGCCGGGACGCCGAGGCAGCCGGGGGAGCACTGGCGGCCTGACTGTGGCCCGGCTGGCAGGACTCCCAGGCGCATTCCACTCCCCTCTTTTTCTAGAAGGCAAGCTCCACAAAGGTGAGGGCTGTGTCTCATGGTGCCCAGCCGGATAATATTCTTGTCACGCAGTCGATGTTCATCCTGGCACTGGCATTGGGCTAAGCAAATTGCAAGATGCATCTCCGAAGAGGGACTTTAACAAATGCAATCAGTGTAATGTTAAAAAAAAACTAAAAGAGTCATCTCCCTCAGTAACTCTTCCCAGTGGCCCTGTGAGGTCGGCACTGTTATAGACCCCACTTTACGGACAGGAAACGAGGGAGAGTTACGTGACTTGCTGGAGCAGGTGGAATCAGGGTATTCACACTTGGGCAGCCCAAGCCCAACCCAGCGGGGGTGTTCCGCTCAAAAAAGAAAATTGGTTGAAAAAAAAAAAGAATATGCTTACTGCGCTTTGAACTTCATTTGAAAATAATTAATGATCTCTCAAAATTTTCACGGCGCACCCCAGATCCGTGGGTGCAGCGGCTGCTCTAGAGCCCACGGCGCCTCCGCTGGAGCCCTCGCCGTCCAGTTCTCCTCCTGGGACTCATCGGCGGGTAAGTGCTTTCCACTCATTCTTTTCTTTTCTTTTTCTCACTGAGGCTGAGCGGTATGTATTGTTACCCCCATTTTAGAGTCAAAGACTGTGAGCTTTGGAGAGATTAACCCCCATGGCGCGTGAGTGGCTCTGTTCAAACCCAGACTCCTGTTTGGCAACAGACTCTAGAGCCACGACTTCAAGATGTGACGTTTTCTACCTGGGCCTTTGCAGGGAGAAGGTGGTGTCAAAGGAAATCGGGAAAGCTGTGTCTCCTGATTCACCCCGGAGACTGGGGTGTGGGTGTGGGGGTGTGTTCCAAGGGTCGGTCTAGAAATGTGGGTCATTTAAGGACATTAGGACTCCTGCTCCCCCACCAACATCCTATCACAAGCCTGGCACAATGAAATGAGGTGGTTGCTGTTTTGTTTTTTTTGTAATAACCTTTAATAATATCCAAAGTGTTTTACAATTTATTGGCCTGAACCTGGCATAGTGGTAGGAATATGATGGGATGGAGTCAGACCTGCCAAGCATTCAGAAGCCACTCCTCCAATTCTCTTTGGAAAACTCTTCTATCTGTACTGCTGTCCTGTGCGTAGGGGCAATCGCCAGACCCAGGGCACACTGTTATTTATTGGGGGGTGGAGTAGGCAGGAGAAAAGCGTAACCCTGTGTTCCTCTGACAGACATGAGCTACTCACTAGCTGGCACTAACTGGGGACCTTCCTCTCTCTTCTGTTTCCTTCACTACCTCCTTCTCCCCTTTTCTATTTTTCTCTCCTTCCATTGTCTTTCTAGGAAAAGAAGCCTGATACAGCAAAGCAAGCACTGCAGAGGAAATCAGGAGCCCTGGCTGCAGTTAGACAGGAGTGCTGCGTGCTGCATGTGGTCTAGACGTCCCAGCACTGTGCTTACCCTGCTGGCCGACCACGCAGGCGCCTTCCACTCTCTGGACTTCTGTTCCCAACTTGTGACACAGGTGCACAAGATTATGGTTTTCAGCCTTTTCAAAAAGACAATAGAGCTTGTCCTGTTCTGGCCACCTTGGCCTCAGACCCCTTCACGGCACCTGCCTGCAGGTGCTGAGCTCTGGCTTCCTCATCCCTGTGAGGTGTGTGTTCCCCACCTGGTACCCACACTTGGTTTGTCCTACACTTATCTTGCTTCAGGATATGTAAGAAGCTAGGAAAAGTTATAAACCTGGAGACCTTAGCAGCTCCTCAAAATGCATATGGAAGGGAATTTACTGTGTGAGCAACATGGAAGATTTAACAGAAGAAAAGGCTGGCAGTAAACTGGGATTGACCTTGGATGATGGCAGAGATGATGGGTCCTGAACGTGCAGTGTCACGGTGCCATCTTACTTAGATCTCTCTGGACCCTCCAACTGGAGAGGCACAGCCCCCAGGCTCTGCTTTGCCTCCCTGCAGGATGATGAACCTGCAGTGCAGAGAGGGGATGGATTTGTGAATTTCCAAAGTCACAAAGCTGCCTATAGACTCAGATTTGTTCACTCCTGGCCAGGTGCTACTTCTCTCCACCTCAATTTTAAGACTATGTTCTCCCATTGCCTTTATCCATTTGGCTTCTCTAACAACTTGCTCAGGTGTATAGGGAAGCTGTTCCTAAACACATTTCAATAGATGAGAAATTGAGGCAGTGAAATCACTGATATGTAGTAAAAGTGGAGCAACACTGAGGAGAGAAACTGCAGAGAACACAGATGGAGAAGCATATCCTGCTCACAAATCAGTAGAATCAACATTGCTGGAGTGTCCATACTACCTAAAGTGATTTACAGATCCAATGCAATCTCCATCAACATACCAACGTCATATTTCACAGATCTAGAGAACATAATTCTTTGCTTTGTTTGGAACCAGAAAAGAGCCTGACTATCCAAAGCAATCTTAAGCAAAAAGAACAAATATGTAGGTATCCCATTTCCAGACTTCAAATTATATTACACGGTTATAGTAACTAAAACAGCATGGTATTGGTACAAAAATAGAGACAGAGACCCATGGCACAGAACAGAAAACTTATATATAAAACCATCTACAGCTAACTGACCTTTGATGAAGCAGACAACAATATATGATGGGGGAAAGAAGCCCTGTTCACTAAATGGTGCTGGTAAAATTGGATAGCCACATGCAGAAGAATGAAATAAGATTCATGTCTCTCACCACTCACAAAAATTAATCCAAGATGGATAAAAGACTTAAACCATACAAATTCTAGAAGAAAATGTTGGAGAAGCTCTTCTAGATATCAGCATAGGCCTTTTGATGAAGAAGAATCCAATGGCAATCACAGCAATAACAAAAATAAATAAATGGGACTTGATTAAATTAAAAACTTCTGCACAGCTAAGGAAATAATAATCAAACAAATTGGCATTTTCTCCCATACAGAATGGTAGAAAAATATTCACAAGCTGTACATCCAATAAAGGGTTAATGAGCAGAATCTACAAAGAACTCGAGCAAATCAGCAAAGAAAAAACTAACAGCCCCATTAAAAAGTGGGCAAAAGGCATGAATAGAAACTATTCAATAAAAAGCTAGATAAATGGCCAATAAACATTTAAAAATGCTCAACATCGGCGTGGATGTGGAGAGAAGGGAACACTTATATACTGCTGATGGAAATGCAAACTAATACATTCCTTTTGGAAAGCTGTTTGGAGAACACTTAGAGATCTAAAAATAGACCTGCCATTTGATCCTATAATTCCTCTGCTAGGTATATATCCGGAAGACCAAAAATCACATTATAACAAAGATGTTTGTACCAGAATGTTTATTGCAGCCCAATTCATAATTGCTAAATCATGAAGAAACCCAAGTGCCCATCAACCCACCCACAAATGGATTAATAAATTGTGGTATATGTACACCATGGAATATTATGCAGCCTTAAAAAAAGATGGAGGCTTTACCTCTTTCATGTTTACATGGATGGAGCTGGAACATAGTTTTCTTAGCAAAGTATCTCAAGAATGGAAGAAAAAGTATCCAATGTACTCAGCCCTACTATGAAACTAATTTATGGCTTTCATATGAAAGCTATAACCCAATTATAACCTAAGAATATGGGGAAAAGGGAGAGGGAGGGGAGGGGAGGGGGGAGGATGGGCAGAGGGAGGGTGATTGGTGGGACCACACCTACTGTGCATCTTAAAAGGATACATGTGAAACTTACTAAATGTAAAATATAAATGTCTTAATACAATAACTAAGAAAATGCCAGGAAGGCTATGTTAACCAGTGTGATGAAAATATGTCAAATGGTCTATGAAACCAGTGTATGGTGCCCCATGATTGCATTAATGTACACAGCTATGATTTAATTAAAAAATGCTCAAAATCACTAATTATCAGGAAAATACAAATTAAAACCACAATGAGCTATTACCGTGACAGAATGGCTTTTATTTAAAAGTCCAATAATAATAGATGCTAGCATGGATACAGGGAAAAAGGAACATTTATACACTGTTGGTGGGACTACAAATTTGTACAATCTTTGTGGAGAACAGCATAAAGATTCCTCAAAAATACTAAAAGGAGACCTACCATTTGACCCAGCAATCCCACTACGGGGTATCTATCCAAAGGAAAAAAAGTAATTTTATCAAAAAGGCACCTGCACTCGAATGTTTACTGCAGCACTATTCATAATTGGAAAGCTGTGGCATCAACCCATGTGCCCATCGATTCATGAGCGGGTTAACAAAGTGTGGTACATGTGTACTGTGGAATACTACTCATCCATGAAGAAGGATAAATTAAGACCTTTTGCAACAATTTGGATGGAACTGGAGACCATTATCCTAAGTGAAGTATCTAAAGAATGGAAAAACAATTTGTACTCTCATATAAATCTGAAATTAAAAATATAATTTTGTCTTAAGAAAATGGAAAAACAAACCCTACGTGTACTTGCTATTGAACTGGTGCTAACAGATGAGCACACATGTGGACAGAGGGGAGTAAAACTCAGTGGAAATCAAGCAGTGGAGTGGGGGAGGACAGGAAGGGGGAAAACCTATCCAATGGCTACAGCAAACACTATTTGGGTGATGGGTACACTTATAACCTTGAGTCAAGTGTAACAAAATCCATATATGTAGCCCAGAACATCTGTACACCTATAATATTTTGAAAAATAAAAAAGTGTAGCAGGCCCTTTTCTCTATAGTCTGATTTGAGGGATCACAGGAGAGATGTGCCTCATCCTTTTACTCTTTCAAACTGGACAGGTGGGACTCTAATATTTCCTCCCCCATTTTAAGGGAGAAAAGGGAACAAGAAACAGAGAGACCAAGAGTATCAAATACCCATCTTGTTCACTTTGCAAATTTTAAAACATCAGTCTTGTATTCTTTTCTTTGTCTCTTTTCCCTTCCCTTCCTTCTTCCTTTCTTTTTCCTATGAAAATAAAAAAAAAAAAAAAGATCCAGCCAGGTGTGGTGGCTCACACCTGTAATCATAGCACTCTGGGAGGCTGAGGCAGGAGGATCCCTTAGGCTCAGGAGTCTAAGACCAACCTGAGCAAGAGTGAGACTCCTTCTCAACTAAAAATAGAAAAACTAGCTGGGTGTTGTAACAGGTGCCTGTAGTCCCAGCTACTTGAGAGGCTGAGGCAGGAGGATGGCTTGAGCCCAGGAGTTTGAGGTTGCTGTGAGCAATGATAATGCCACCACATTCTAACTTTGGTAACAGAGTGAGACTCTGTCTCAAAGCAAAAAAAAAAAAAAAAAAAACCTAACAGTATTTTAGACTTGCAAAATACTATGTGAACTTCTTGTTTATTCTTACCAAAATACATAAAAGGCAGCATGGAATGATGAGTTCTATGTCCAGAGTTAGGATACTGAAGTAAACAGTGATACTAACAAGTTCAGTTTCACTAGGTGGCTTAGAAATGGGCTGAAAGTGAAGCCCAGATCACTTGGCGATTTCAGAACAAGCCAAGATAGATCTCTAAGAAGAATTGTTACTTTGGTGTTGTGAGCTTCTACAATGTGCCAGGCGTCTCCTGAACGCTTTATATACTAAATCTCATACATCGATGAACTGTTTCTAGATGCCACATTGTTATCCCCAAAGAGGCCCAGAATACTTCCCCGGGTCCTCCCGCAAGCCTAGCTCTGACCTCAGAGGCCACCATCCACGTTCCTTCTACCACACTGATTCTGTAATAGAAAAAAAATTGTCTATAATCTCTCCCAGCCAATAATCCTATGAGTAAGGGTCTTTCCAGCATCCATTTATTTTTAGTGACCCTTCCCCACCCCCCAGGCCTGGGGGTTTCCCACAATTCCTTGGGGATTGTCTAAAGGTCAGAGAATAGATATTTCTGGATCATTTTGCCATGGAAGAATCCTCAACGATAATAAAGGAAAGATAAAAATCCTACAGTAGCAATTGCATACTGGGATCAGTTCCTGGTTCTCTACAAATTTAGGGCTGTCAGTTTTAACGTTCCTTTGAAAGGGAGTGAAGCTGGTTTAAACTAAGTAGGGCACATTCAGGAAGTGAGCAGCCCGTGCCACACCCTTGCTGTGGAGTACCAGGAGGGACACAGTGAACATTAACCAGAAGGCAAATAAGGAAACGTCAGAGAGGTGGTGTGTGGAACAAACAGCAAGGAGAGCTGAACAGCAGCAGCTGAGCTTGTGGGCTTGGAAATCAGCCGGCTCCTGGGTTCAAATCCCTTTTCTGCTGCTCACTAATGGCATGGTATTAGGCAAATCATTTAACCTTTCTTAGCCTTAATTTTCTCTATAAATCCAGGATAATAATATAGTCCCCTGAGCCTTGTTGTATAGATTAAATGATACGTGTATGATACATAGAACAGTTTTAGGAGAATTACTGGCATTATTAAGGGCTTCATCAATGACAACTAGTTATTATAATTAAATTACAACGCATCGATTTGCCGGCCCTTCTCTCAAATTTCTTTGCTAGGCTCATGTTTCAACAGATAGTCACACAAGGGTTAATATTATATTATCATTTTTAAGCTTCTAGAATATATTCTAGAAGGTGAAATCACCTGCAATGGGACTGTATCGGCCATAAGAATGTTTCCTTTACAACAAGCAGGTGAAATCCCCAGAATCTCTGAAGAAAGAAAGTGACATGGTCACTGGATTCTACTCATGGAGGAAAGAAGGTAGATAGGAAACCAACAGGTTTTCAGAAATATTTGCAAAACAGGCTTTGGGGAGAATGCCAACCCTTGGTTAACCCAAATCCCTATTGTGGGTAGGGGCAGCCCCCTTAACTGATGTCCCACAGACATGGCAACTGGCAGAGGTTGAAAAACAACAGCCATAACTCTTAGGGAAAATGAGCTCCAGGTTTGTAAGAAGCAGCATGAAAGCTGACATGAGCCCTTCCTGAAAAGAGAAAATGAGGGTATCCGATAGACAGCCTGTGGTGTCCGCTATGAATGCGGTGATCCTGGCCGGCTACGCCAGTCTGCTGTGATGCTTGGGATACCTTATCATGAAAAGGAGATTGTGCCATTACCGAGGCCCAGTGCAATACAGTCAAAAGTGATCAGGGGTACAAAGGTCTGTGGATATTTCAAAAAGGAAATGAAAGCAGGCTGGTATTCTCCAGGAAAGGGGAGATGCCGGGGAGGGGGCTTGCCGGTGACATAGCATTCTGAAGTGAAAAAGGGGATTTGAGTTCATCGGTCCTTTCCCCTTGCTCTACCTCTGTTTCCCCGATCAGGGCAGGACAGTCCAGGGACTGTATGTTAACAAGGGTTTGTAACAGGTGGGTCTTTTTAAAAAAGACCAAAAATTTACCTGGGACCACACAGAGGAAAGAGAGAAGAGAAAGATCACATTATATCATTGCAAAAAGGAGGGCCTACAGGAACCAGGCTGATGGATTTTGGAATAGCATTAAATAATTGGAGAAAAGGAAAAAGGAAACCAAGAACTATCCAGCAAAGGATACGCTCCGGAACTGGCTTTAGAGCCAAACGCATGAGTTCACCCCTCACCCATTCACTGCGTGACTCTGAGCAAGTCTCTTAACTACTTCAAGTCTCCGGAGCAATGCAAGCCCCTCTCTCATCACATTTTTGTAAAGATTTTAAATGGTAACACATAAAAAAGTCTAGAATCGGGCCTGCCATGAAATGGGCACTCACAAAGTGGTAGCAATTATTATTGAGAGATGTGTGGACAAACACAGAAAATACTTAATACATGAGGAGGCCAAGGCACCAAAGCTCAGAGAGGTTGAGGAATTTGCCTGAGGTCACACAGCCGTAAATGTTGAAACTGGTATTTTATCCCTGGTTTGTCTGACACATTCACTCCCCATCCTGTTTCACAGGACAGAGAAAATCCTATGTACTAGCTGTGCTGAATCTCCACCTCCTTCATAGAGAAACATTTTTCTACCGAACCTAAATCATTAGCATATATTTAGACAATTTCTACACCTATGAGGGCTCTGCAGGAAAAATCTGACATATTTGGAGGTCCTGGGGAATTGAACATCCTCAAAAGACAAAATAAGCGGAGCCTGGGAACTACAGGCCTTATAGTCAGTTAAAAACAGCTCAAGACAATGGCTTGGAGAGAGCTTCAGTGGTTCAGAAGTGACTGTAGAGCTGGAAGACCCAGGGAGCTTATGCATGGATATACTCTGCCCTCAGCAAGCTTACTGTCCCATGGGGTGTCTGTTTATACACGGTGGCTATCAAGGTGGTATAAAATTGCACATGAACTTCATGGTCACCCTGTATAAGCTGCTCCTCTTCTCCGTGTAAGGCAGCGGTTCTCAACCTGTGGGTCACGACCCACAGGAACTGTATTAAAGGGCCGCAGCATTAGGAAGGTTGAGAACCACTGATGTAAGGGAAGGTGTGGCTGCCCTCTCTTTTTTCTTGCTTAAAGTCCGGAGCTTAGATTTTGTTCAGGACAGTCTAGCTCCAACAGTGGCTCATGTCTGGAACTCATTCTTTGCCAGTGAAAGGTCATAGATGAGTGTGTGGCCTCGTTGTAGACAATGACATGTAGGAAATTGTCTGCAGGAAACTTCCAGTTCTCTTTCTCTGGCAAGCGAGATGTACGGGAAGTATACTCCTCTACCGGGGCATGTTGGTGGGTGCCTGTAGTCCCAGCTACTTGGGAGGCGGAGGTGGGAGGATCACTTGCACCCAGGAGTTTGAGGTTACATGAGCTATGAAGACACCACAACACTCTAGCCTGGAGTGAGACTCTGTATCAAAAAGGAGGAGAAGGGTTCTCCCACCTCTGCTTTGTTCTTGCTTAATATGCTGGTGCAAGGATGTGATGCTTGGGGCCACAGCAACCATCTCACAATCATGAGGAAAGACTTTGCTGATTCACTGAAAATGGTAGATCAGGAAGAAAGAGCCCAGGTTCAACTGCCCTGTCAACTCTGGAAACATTTGTTTCCATGAACCTTACTTTCTTTCTTTTTTAAATTAAATCATAGCTGTGTACATTAATGCAATCATGGGGTACAATGTGCTGGTTTTATATACCATTTGAAATATTTTCATCCAACTGGTTAAGCACCTTTCTTTCTTACTTAAATATTACTTAGAGTTTCTGTTACCAGACTAATAACATGAGACTATCTTGGGATGGGACCTGTTTTGAGTATTCTTAAGTCGTCCTAAAAGGATTAGGGTTGAGAATCACTTTTCTTTCTTTTTTTTTTTTGACTGGGGCTGGGTTTGAACCCACCACCTTCAGCATATGGGGCTGGCGTCCTACTCCTTTGAGCCACAGGTGCTGCCTGAGAATCACTTTTCTATAACATAAAAATCATAAACACCTTGAGAAGTGTTAAGACTGTTCAGAAGAAGCGGAGGGACTACTTTTAGGATAGAGTATCAGTGAAAATATCTTGGAGAAGGTAGCATTTGGTTTTCTCTGGGTGGGCTGGGTGGGGTCTGGCCTTGGAGGATAAGGAGGATAGATTATGAGTAGGCAAAGGCCTGCAAAGCCAAGGTTGTGTGTGGGGAAGGGCAAGTAGCTTACGATGGGAAAGGTCAGAGATCAGACTGGAAAAATGTTTGGGGGCTGAACGGGGTATTGGGTGATGCTAAGGACTTGGGGTCTTACCCTGAGCTCATAGCTGTAGGTGATGTAGGAGAAGTTTGAGATCCAGCCTGTACCCTCAAAATGCTCTGAAAGTGACTGGGAAGGCAATAAATACTCACAGAAACTCTCAGGGACACGAAGAAGCCATATGTGACCGGGCTTCTCAAGGGATGGCAGGGACGGAGCAGGACTGTGGAATGTTAGAGGAGGAAAAATGCCAGTCAGCTTAGCATCCAACTTCCCGGGTGATACGGGATTTCCATCTCAGATGCTCTTAGGGAAGGATCCACACAAGCAGCGATTTTCAACTGGTGTGTGGTGACGCACCCATGTGCTGCAAGAAGATCTTAGGTGTGCTACAAAAACTTTTAAAGATCATTCATTATTTTTTAAAGAAGTTCAAAGCATAGTAAGCATATTCCTTTTTTTCACTCGTCTTTTTTTTTTTTTAAAAGTCATTCAACATAATTTAAGTGCTAGGCACAGGGACTCACGCCTGTGATCTCAGCTCTTTGGGAAGTTGAGGTGAGTGGATTGCTTGAGCTCAGGAGTTCGAGACCAGCCTGAGCAACAGCGAGACCCACCTCTAGTAAAATGACACCACAGTACTCTACCCAGGGCAATAGTGTGAGACTCTGTCTCAAAAACAAACAAACCAATAACATAATTTAGTGTGCCACGGAAGTTTAACTATAGGTTCAAGTGTGCCGTGACTTAAAAAAGGTTGAAAAACCGTGCACTAGACTCTGTCTAACGCCTTCTGGGACAAGGATTTCACTAGTTTGCATTCAGTCTTGGACTGTTACAATGACCACTCACTCTTTTTATTACATTATACCAAAATCTATATTCCCGTAACTTTAGATCGCTGACCCTCGTTTTGCCCTATTAGTCTGGAGTGGAGTAAATTGAATTACTGGTTGCACTACTCTGTAAGAGAAATTCATACACTTGCCTTGCACTATGTGAAGCAGGCTTCCCCGCCCTGAGCCACGCCCAGCCAAGCCTCAGTAGATCAGACAAAGTTCAGCTCACCTGCAGATGCCTAAGACCTTGTTTCAAGCCAACACAGCATCCTTGTGACAACAGTTGATGCAAACATAGCAAAAATAATAGGTTGACTCCCTTTTGCACCTGAATGCTCCAAATAGGTGGAGGTTACTATTATTCCTGCAAAATATTACCATTTTATTCTCATTGATCCCTGGTGCTGAGAACCAGTCCCTATGTGACATGCTTTGGAAACCCCTCCTTGTAGGTAATTGTTCAGTTTTTCACCCAGAACTGAACATACACTTCTCCAGATGTGGGATGCCCCTCGCAGAATCTATTAAGAACATTACTGCCGTTCAACCAAGAGGAAGTCTTTTATTACTGCCACCTAAAATTGCTTTCAAAAAAATAAACTGGTTCATTGTTGGGTCTTACTGACCTTTGGATTAATTAAAACCCCAAGGCCTTTTCCAACCCCCAGCTGCTGTCAGTCTAGCCCCCTTCCCCAGTCCCGTAATGACAAAAATGGACTTTTTTGGTGATAAATACAGATTCTATTATTCTTAAATTGTATAGGGTTGGTTTTGACCTAACTTCCTGCCTGTCAATGTAATTTGAATCCTGATTTTGCCATCAAACATACCAACCATTCATCCCTTCCCTATTCTTGCCATCTAAAACTTTGGCGAGCATGCCTGCTATGTCTTCTTCCAAATCATGGAAGAAAGATTACTGAACCCAATGGGTGAGCGTCTTTTTATGTTTTTTTTTTTTTTTTTTTTTTTTGAGACAGAATTTCACTCTGTTGCCCCGGGTACAGTGCCATGACGTCATAGCTCACAGCAACCTCAGACTCTTGGGCTCAAGCATTTCTCTCTTGCTTCAGCCTCATAAATAGCTGAGACTTCAGGTGCCCACCACAATGGCCGGCTATTTTTAGAGATGGGTTCTCGCTCTAGTTCAGGCTGGTCTTGTGAGCTCAGGTGATCTGCCCACCTCGGCCCTCCAGAGTGCTGGGATTACAGGCATGAGGCACCATGCCAGGCCAAGATAAGCATCTTGTGGCATATCTGGGGAGACCTGAGGACAGTTGCTTGGACTCAGCCAACTGCACAGTCATTCTACCCATGCTTTAGCTTGTTGTCTACAAGAATATTGTCAGTGACATGACCAGCAGCCCTGCTTAGATCAGTGTTTTATCAGTAAAGTAAGTGTATAAAAAATAATAATTGGCTGGTACAGCATGGGAACCAATATTGGATCTTAGTAATTTACCTTTTTCTTTTCTATCTGCGTATCAACATTGTTTAATCATTTCTACCTTATAATTGTCAGGAACAATAGTGAAATAATGTCTCTAGTTTTAGATAATATACCTTTAAAAATATTTATGAAAACCTTTATTGATAAAGTCCTTCCTACTTTAAGATGACGTGAGTCATCAGGGCTGGGATTTGACGTGGTTTCCTGGTCGTTGTTTCCGGGCCAGGTTCCCTGTGCACCTCCTGAGAGTCATGCTGGCCTGGCTTGCAGTTGGGAGGCCCTGACCTGGGCATGCTCTCTTCCTGCTGTTGTGAAGCTGGTTACTAGAAATTCTGCTGTAGTTACAGGTGGAAGGGCTTGCTGGGGGCAGCTCCCAGGCTCTTGGGCACTGCCTGTCCTCACTCCTGCCCTGTGTCCTTCTCACCCCTGCTGCCACTCAGACACAAGACGCCATGGCACACACCCACTGGGAACTTTCGTGTACAGAACCCAGCAGTGCAGAGGAGCTGAAGCCCTGGGACATCCTCCTTGGAGAGGCGTGATGTGGGGATGAGATGAGGTGGTTTCCTGTGGCCCCCTGGATGTCATTCAGGAAGACAAAGAAATCAGCCTGTCACAGGGCTGGGCATGGGGGCTCCCAGCAAGCCCTTCCACCTGTAGCCATAGCAGACTTTCCCAGAACTCCTGGAGGCTGAGGCGGGTGGATTGCCTGAGCTCACAGTTTTGAGACCAGCCTGAGCCAGAGCAAGACCCCCGTCTCTAAAAATAGCCGGACATTGTGGCAGGCACTTGTAGTCCCAGGTACTTGTGAGGCTGGGACAAGAGAACTGCTTAAGCTCAAGAGTTTGTGTGAGCTGAGACACCATGGCACTCTAGGGAAGGTGACAAAGGGAGACTCTGTCTCAAAAAAAAGGAAAAGAAAAAAAGGAATCAATCTATCATAAAGTCATGCCCTTCCCTGCGCAGCTCACAGCTCACACTCCCTCCCTGCCTCACCAGCACAGAAGGTCTTGCATAGGCTCTGCTTTCTAGGTAAGCAGAGGCACAAGAGTGGCCTAGCTGTGTCTATCTGCTCGGCCCTCACTTCTACACATTGACAACTTCCTACACAAGCACTTTCCCTGGTATCTCAGCCTATAAGTGGGGGCAGCCTGCAAGTGGAACCATTGAAAGTTAACGTCCTCTGGGAGCAGAGGGTGAATTCCTCAGCTTCTTCCCACTTTGGGTGGAACAACTCGAAAGCATGTTCTACTGACTGCCAGAGGTCCCCAGTGGGCCCGACCTCAGCTGCCACAATGGTAATTTGTCGATGTTCCCTTTGTTGACCTCCTTCTTTCTGTCTTCCTTTCCTACCTCTGTTTTGGTGCTTCCTGGGATCACTTCCCAAAGACATTCATTTTATTAACATTCTTGACTCTGGATCTGTTTCTCAGAGAACCCAATCTCAGGCACTGGGAAGCATGAGATCTTTCCATCATAAGAACTCCCTCCCTGCCACCACCTTCCCTTCCCAAGGGTGTGTGTTAACCAGATAGGGTTTTAATTCTTTCCTAGATTCTTGTATTCTATTCTGAGTCAAATTTAGTTAAAAACCTGAATTATCAAGTCCAGTAGAGTCATGTGTTACCATAGCATTGTAGCTAGTTGCCTGCACTGTTACGGTGGCAGAAACTCATTTATTTTTTTGTTTTTATTTTGTTAAAATGTTATTTCTATGATATGAATAAGTAAATCATACAAACAAGGTAAAAAAGACGTGCAGAAGGGTATGGTGCAAGTCTCTCCCCTCTTATTAGAGTCTGCCATTCTGTTACTAATTTCTTACAAATCTTTGCAGAAATATTTTATGCATTTACAGTTAGACACACGTGCACACATGCTTATCTTCTCTTTTTTATTAAGTGATGGAATCTTGTGCTGTACCCTGCAGACTCTTCCGGATGCTGCTTTTTCACGTGACAGTAAATCTTACCAGTAAATATAGATTTGCCTTCTTCTAAGAGCAGTGCCATTCTCCATTGCATGAATCAATTTTGTATTGATGGCTACGAAGGTAATCTCAGTTCTTTAATGTAATCTAAATCCTAACCTGATCTGAAACCTTAAAACAACAACTATTCTATTTGCTCAAAGTCTGCAACCTGGACTGGACTTGGCTGGGCAGTTCTACTGGTCTTGCTGCTGGTTATTCCTGCAGACATGTTCAGCTGGCGGGTTGATTTGGGGCCAGGCTCAGCAGGGACACTGGGGTGGCTGGGTTGCTCTTTCTTGTCCCAGGTAGTCCCAGGGTCTTTCTTTTTCCTACAAGTCCTCCTGGGCCTCTCTGCACGGCCTGTCCAGCCTCCATATAAGTCCATATAAGTTGAACTTATACAGTAGCTCAGGGCTCTGGAAGCCACTGAGCCTTCCTTGTGCTCAGAGCAGAAAGCCACCCTCACCTCTGCTGAGCTTTATGGGTTGACTCAGATTATAGTCCCAGCCTAGATTCAAGAGGAAGGAACTCTGCGAAGGTGCGTATTTTGGAAAAATGTGATTTATTTGAAGGGGAGGGGAATTACCAATTGAATAGACTACTACAAGGGGCTCCAAAAATACCAGGAATAGGATCAAGCTCCCAACAGAAGTACATTTTCTTTTAGTAGACTTATTTGGGAAATTTTGCTTGTAATTATCATAATCACACTTTTTTTTTTTTTTTTTTTTTGTAGAGACAGAGTCTCACTTTATGGCCCTCGGTAGAGTGCCGTGGCCTCACACAGCTCACAGCAACCTCCAACTCCTGGGCTTAAGCGATTCTCTTGCCTCAGCCTCCCGAGTAGCTGGGACTACAGGCGCCCGCCACAATGCCCAGCTATTTTTGGTTGCAGTTTGGCTGGGGCCGGGTTTGAACCCGCCACCCTCGGTATATGGGGCTGGAGCCTTACCGACTGAGCCACAGGCACCGCCCCACACTTTTTAATAATTGAAAATCACTAATTTACATCACAGAGTTGTAAGAAGATCTAGGGAGATCATCTCATTCTTCCCCTTCATATGACCGATGGGGGATCTCAAAATCAGAAAGGTTAATGGTCAAAAGAATTATAACAATCCCCTAATCTACAGCCCCAGGGTCAGCAGCACCTCGAATTTTTTGTTCCTCTTCTTACTCTGTCCTGATTTCCACTGATTTCCCATGTGTGAGCTTCAACCCATTCAGTTCCTGGCTAAATAAACATTTATTGAGCACCTGCTATGTTTTGGGCACTGTTCCAGAAGGTCATTGTTCCAGTCACTTTGTAATTCTAGCCTTACATCTAACAGTAGTGTGCTGGAGCCGGCTTGCACCATCTCGCGAGATCTGATTATAATTGTTCATCTTTTTCCAGCTCCAACTTCAGTGACAGCATGTTGAGAGCTAGAAATTGGTCATGGTGGGAGTATTTACATCACAATAACCAGCAAACACTGCAAATCTGGACTTTTCTTTCCTCCCTAAGGAGTGGGTTGTTAAACATTTACCATCACACCCTGGACTTAATCTTATATCACATTCTCTTTCTAGAAGGCTGAAAGAGGTTCCTTTACCACGGTGTATCCTGACCGATAGGTCTCTGACTCTTCATTTATTTATGCATTCAGTAAATATTTATTTACCAGCTCCCCTGTTCTTTATACCATGTCCACAGGGGGAAGCCTCTACTTTTTTTCGGCTAATTATTTTCAGGCAGGAATGTGGGCCTACTTTTACTAGAGCTTATTTTTTAAGAAAGCTAGTAATTCAGATTTTTATGCAGAATTGTCCAGTTTTCAAATGTGAACAACAGGAAGGCACGAGAGCTCAGGCCTATAATCCTGGCACTCTGGGAGGCCGAGGCAGGTGAATTGCATGAGCTCAGGAGTTGAAGACCAGCCCGAGCAAGAGCAAGACTCTGTCTCTACTAAAAATAGGAAAAACTAGCCGGCTGTTGTGTCAGAATCCTATAGTCCCAGCTACTCAGGGAGGCTGAGGCAAGAGGATTGCTTGGGCCCAGGAGTTGGAGATTGCCGTGAGCTGTGACACGATAGCACTGATTATACTCTGGCCTAGGCGACAGAGTGAAATCTATCTCAAGAAACAAAAAGTCCTTTGTTTTAAGGCCTCCTCAGCAGGGTCCACTTCTGTCTCACATTTTTCTCTGTCCTACATTCTCTCTGTTAAGTTGCTCTGGCCTTTATTTTGTTTCTTTCTTTTCTTTCCTTTTTTTTTTTTTTTGTTTTTTGAGACAGAGTTTCATTTTGTCACCCTGGATAGAGTGCTTTGGTGTCACAGCTTACAGAAGCCTCAAACTCCTGACTCCTGGGCTTAAGGGATTCTCTTGCCTCAGCCTCCCAAGTAGTTGGGACTACAGGTGCCCGTCACAACACCCCGCCATTTTTAGAGATGAGGTCTTGCTCTGGCTCAGGCTGGTCTCAAATTCATGAGCTAATCAATGCACCCTCCTCGGCCTCCCAAGTGCTGGGATTACAGGCGTGAGCCACCTCACCTGGCTTCATTTTGTCTCTTGAACATCCTATGCTGCCTCTGCCACAGGGCCTTCGTACTTGCCATCTGTTCTTTCTGGAACATTGCATTTTCCCCTTATTAATGTAACACAGAGATCATTTTCTCAGAGAGCCTCCATTTTCCTAGACCACATCAACCCCTCTAATTTATGCTCTGCTGTTACCGTGCTTGCTGTCTGGTAGCAGTGTGATGGCTGTGAATGTGTGCTCCCTCGCTCTCTTACTGAGGAGCGTGCCGTGGACCGACGGCCCAGCTGCCCGCTGTGCTCTGAATCCAACACCATGTCTCTGTTGAGGCCACACTTCCCAAGGGCTGCTCCCAGCCTGTGACCAAGCCCAACAGCAATACCAAAACAGGTCCATCCTCGAGAAAGTCAGACTCTTCTCAGGGGCAGCCAAAGCTGAATTTCTTGCCAGAATTTCTTGAGAACTACACTGTAATCTAAGACCACCCACCTGTCTCTCCTTCCCTCTCTTCTTCACAAAACCACTTGCCTATCGTATGGCTCTCCTGGCCTTCTCCATCCCCCTCCTCTTACTCACAGTAAATCTCTTGCATGTTTAGTCCTCTCTTGGCCTGCTGCTTAGAAGATCTCAATAACCCAAGTATCTATTATGGTGGTAAATTCCTATTTATATGTGCAACTATTATTATTATTTTTTTGAGACAGAGTCTCACTTGGTTAACCTGGGTAGAGTGCCATGGCCTCACAGCTCACAGCGACCTCACACTTTTAGGCTCACCCAATCCTCTTGCCTCAGCCTCCAACTAGCTGGGACTACAGGTGCCTGCCACAACACACAGCTAGTTTTTTTATTTTTAGTAGAGACAGGGTCTTACTTTGCTCAAGCTGGCCTCAAACCCCTGAGCTCAAGCAATCCACCTGCCTTGGCCTCCCAGAATGCTGGTATTACAGGCATGAGCCTCTGTACTCAGCCTTGTGCAATTATTTGTTTTAACTGATTAGTTTTTATTCCTTGCTCTAATTCCTCAATACAAATCTTTTAAAATTTCTTAAAAAAAAACAACTCATAAAGCATTTAGTTTTGTGCTCCCCACCCCCAGTCATATACATGCAGTTATTTGGCAATGGCTTACCTCCCCAAATAGACTATGAGAGCAAAGACTAGATTGGGGCTATGTTTGTCTTTGGTTTACCATTAAATCCTAGGACCTGTCCCAGGGCCTGGTGCACAGTGGGGACTCATGAACATGTGCTCATTTAACAGGGAATGAAACAATTAAAAATACAGTACCTTCTAAAAAAGCGGGAGATATGGTCAAACTGAAAGCTTGATAGTTATTTTTCAACTTGGGTAAATAAACAATAGGGCAACTCCAGTCAGTCCAAGTAGTCCTGGTAGTAATTTAGGGACTTAGAGTTGGATTACATTTCAGTGAACTTGTGGGAAGAACCTCTGGTTTCTCCTTCCCTAAGCCATAATACTTTGGGAGTGAAATACTCTAAGAAGTCAAGCAAATACTGTTAGAGATGGGCAACCTCAGAAGCTATAGGCAATGATGAAGCAGTTGACAAAATCTACAAAGCTTAAAATCTACAGCAACCCAGCTCGGGGTCTTGGGCAAGTCACTGTGCCTCTTCAGGTTTTGATGGTTTCATCTGTACCACAGGAGGGGTGGCCTGGGGGCCTCTGAGGCACTTCTATCTTGGACAACCCTGAAGCAGAGAGAGAGCTCAGGTGAGGAGTGATCTCCTTCTTGTTTTGTTCAGTATTCCTGTACCTGCGCTTAGGAGGCACTCAGCACATCTTGCTCAGCTGAATGAGTGAAAACCTGAATGGAGGAACACTCCTCTTTTGCCTGGGTACACACAGTTTCAGGGCCTCAATCTGTGCTGCAGGGAAGGCAGGAAGCAGCTGTTTACCTTCAAGGGAGCGGCTGGGTGATCTGCCTGTGCAAACAGCCATTTGCCCGGGTGTCAAGAGGAGCACTGAAAGAGAACAGACGTTGACCCCCCTCCTCACTGTCATGATTCAGAAATCCCAGCTTGTCTCTCTGCATTTTTCTGGGCACCGCTGGAGTGGGAGCCTGATCTTTTTCTATCCTGGCCTGGGGCCAAGCATGAACCCCACTCTCACAGTCCCACTCCTACCCTAAGTCACCCTTCTCTAATCCCTTCAGGACAAAAGTCAGTGTCTGAAGTTATCTTGTTATTGAAAGTTTTTGCCTGTTGGTGGCCTTTTATTCTTCCCCTAGAATGTAAACGCCTTGAGAGTGAATTGTCTTGTTCAAGGGCCTATCCCTGTCCCTGGTAGAAGAGTGTCTGGTACTCAGTGGGCCTCTCAGTAAATGCACGTCGGGTGGGGTGGGATGGCTTACACCTGTAATCCCCGCATTCTGGGAGGCCAAGTTGGGTGGATTGCTTGAGCTCAGAAGTTTGAGAGCAGCCTGACCAAGAGGGAGACCTATCTCTACTAAACAACAACACCACTAGCCAGGTGTTGTGGCAGGTGCTTGTAGTCCCAGCTACTAGGGTGGCTGGGGCAAAAGGATCATTTGAGTCCAAGAGTTTGAGGTTGCTGTGAGCTATGACGCCATGGCATTCTACCCAGGGAGACAAAGTAAGACTCTGTCTAAAAAAAACAACCAAAACAAATCTGGACTTTGCTGATGGAGGACTGAGGTTTGCTCCAAGGCTGGTGTAGTGCAGTTGGGAGCCTGAAGGGTTGCCTGAGATTCCCGCCCCTAGTGCTGCTCTTTGGGTTAAGTCAGCATTCTTCACGCAGCCAGGGCACACAGCTTTTAGTTTTGGTTGTAGCGCCTACTCTTACTTCATATATGTCCTTAATTCATCTCTCCTTTTATAACTAAAATACATTTATTTAAAATGCAAATTGTATGCCATGCCTATAAATGGAAACCAATGACACTTCCATAAATAGAAAGTAACCAGAAAATAAACACAATGATCAAAAACTTTGGGACCAAGGACAGAGGACAGAACTTTATGTCAGTGTATTTTTCCTTTATAATATGAGGTATTTTATTTGTATTTACAAATGTTATTTTGATGCAGGGTCCACTCTTCCAAATGCTCAGAGCATCTTCCTTGAGAATCTCAACTGTCTGTCTATGGTCCCAGCTTGCGGCATGTTCTTTCTTTGTTAAAAAGGAAAAATCACATAGGGTTCGGATAGTTTAAAAGACATGTTAGCACCAAGATGAGACCTCTTCTATGACATAAGCAGAAGGACTAAAACAGAATAGATGAGAGTATGACTTTCTCCAGGTAAATTACTGTGTATGTGTGTGTGTGTCAGCCATCCAATTGTGTCAGGTACCTTGGGTTAAGGTAGGGTCTCAGGAATCTCAGTTAAATCACCCATACACTATTTAGAGTTAAATTGCAAATATACAACTACCATTATTTTGGATTAATTTATCAGCTTAAATCATTAAGTATTAGTGAGAGTATGGTGGACAAAGCTTGTATATTAAGCCCATGTACTAAGTATCTCTTGAATAATGCAAGTAGAGAGTGGCTATGCAATCATGATTATTTTAAAATCCATGCTTAATAACTTCAATATCTGAACACCCTTTAGGTGTGCCCCTATCATTTATTTCTTTTTTCATGTTTTCCTGCCTTTTGAAATGACTGGTAGCTTGAAATTAGATGCCAGATGTTTATCAAAAAGTTAAGATAATGTGAGGCTCTGGGTAATTTTATCTTCTTGCAAAGATTTGCTTTTATTCTTAGTAAACCATTAAGGTAGAGGCAGATCACCTAATCCAATCAGGAATTAAGTTTACTCAAAGCTGGACTTTACTCTTTGTGAGGCCTGGTTGTTGTGTACATATTTATGTCTCACTCCTACTTCTAGGGTATAGCCCTTTGTGAATGTCAACTAAGAACCTGGATGCTTATTGTGGCTCATTTTCCTTCCTGGGTTCTGAATTCCCATTTTCCTCCTCAGTGTGATAAGGCTGTCAGAAGTAACCCTCATCTATTTTGCTCTTGACCACTGCTTGTGAATCAGTTAAAGGCCCTGAGGGGGAAAGCAGACTGAATGGTGAAATCACCTCTTTGCACAAGTCTTTTCTCAAGAATCTTAGTCCCTCAAGTCCTTGCTGTCTCGGTAGCTCTCTGATGACTTCAACCCAAATCAATCAAATGTTTTGTCTGGCTGTTCTAGTTGTCCCTGGGTAATGCAACAGAAAAGTCTATCATTATAGCCTGCAGATTGTATCATTATATGAGAAAAGCAAGGTACAAAAGAATATGCGTAGCATGGTTCTATATTCATTAAAATAAAAATATTAGTAATTTGTTAGAATATGCACAAGAACATTATATGAAAGAGGCATCACCTGACCATTTACATTGGTTACCTATTATGCAATATTACATTTTCTACACCACATATTTTTTGTAATGTTTAGATTTCAGTTTTCAAAAGGGTATAATTCACGTATAAGAAGAAAATAATAATGTCATTCCTAAAACATTAAGGAAATAAAAATGGCAAAACAAAATAGAAGAGTAAGTTTGCCTTTATCTTTGTTTCCTAATTTGAGAAAGTCAAGCTAGACTATAGACTATTCAGTTATATAGAAAGAACTATGGTAGCATGATAAGACTCATGTTGGCTATTACAGTAGCTTGCTCTCACTCAGCTACTGTATGGGGGGACTTCTTGATTCTGGGATTTTCCAGGTTGGTGTGTTACCTGTAGGGACTCAGAGTTATTTACTGGGTCTTTTAATCTACTTGATCTGCAAATAAAAGAGAAACTAAAATTATAGAATTCTTTCAACACTAGGAAAACATTTACTTAGCCAGACTAACTTTAACATGCAACTAATTAAAAAGGACTTTCTTGTTGGAAAGAGAGACACATATCTAGAGTGCTGTAATTTATATAAGAGCTCAATTTGAAAACTACATTCCATCATTTTCCAAGTAAATACTGAAATCCAAATTTGGGAGTTAATGCTTATATCTGAGCTAATTTTCATCTTATTGATTCTACCCGGCTTGAGTCTGAACTTTGTCTCCAACCACCTTAACTAATGCTTCTGTCATTTTGTCAGCTAAGAATTCAGCAGGTGTGTCTTCTATACCTATTCTAAGATATTTATTAAAATATTGGGAAAATTTAAAAAATCAAAATCAAGCACATAATGAACTACTAAATACTTCTCTTAAGAATTAATTAATATTTTTGTGCATGGATGTTCAATATGCTTCAAAACCACCAGACCATGGTATAATCTTATCCACATTGTCCTAATCCCAATAGAGCAGCTGTTCTCAACCTGTGGGTCACGACTCACAGGAGCTGTATGAAAGGATTGTGGCATTAGGAAGGTTGAGAACCACTGCACTAGAGCTACCAAATATGTTATTCTTATTCAAATCCTCGTGTTGAACTGATTTAGACATAGAACATAAGAGTCAGCTCTTACAGACCTCCTGGCCACAGTAGATTGGACCAAGGGTGAACACTCAAATGCAAAATGGGCCAGGCCAAGCAGAGTCTCTATCAATTTGGCAAAGAGGCGCAGATCCTGAGCCTGTCAGTTGTAGAGACCCAAATATCAGAGTCATGTGACTTGGGGCTGAGGCCACCATTGTGGGGCATTCATAATGGGCCTTACATATGCAGAATAGGGGCTGATTTGTGAGGAGAAAGAAAAAAGTATACAAGCTACAAGAAGTAGAAATTTGAGAGGTCTAACTTTATAACCTACACTTTGATTCTGTGAAATTTTTCTGTAGTTTTTAATTAAATTCTGCTTTTGTTCTGAGGAAATGTTATGGGCTAAACTATGTCCCCTCAAAATTCCAAAATTCCTATGTTAGAAACCCCGCTACCTTAGAATGTGACATATTTGGAGATTGGACCTTTAAAGAGGTGATAAAGTTAAAATGAGGCTCTTAGGGTTGGCCCTAATCCAATCTGACTGGTGTTCTCATAAGAAGAGAAAATTAGGACGCACAGAGGGGACACCAGAGGCACCTGAGCAGAGGGATGACCATGTGAAGACACAGCAAGAGGGCAGGCCTTCTGCAAGCCAAGAAGAGAGGCCAAAGGAGAAACCAAATCTGCCAACAACTTAATCTGGGTCTTCGGGCCTCCAGAAGTATGAGAAAATGAATTGTCAGTCTGTGGACTTTTGTCATGGCTGCCCCAGCAGATTAATACAGCAAGTTTAATGTGGGTTTCACCATTGTCAGTTCCATGTAGTAGAAAACTTGGAATCAACTGGATCAAAATATAAGAATATATGTGGCGGCACCTGTAGCTCAGAGGGCAGGGTGCCAGCCACATGCACCAGGGCTGGTGGGTTTGAACCCAGCCCAGACCTGCTAAGACAACAACAACAACTAGCCAGGCGTTGTGGTGGGCGCCTGTAGTCCCAGCTACTCGGGAGGCTGAGGCAGAGAATCACTTGAGCCTAAGAGTTTGAGTTTGAGTTGTGATGCCACAGCACTCTACCGAGGGTGACAAGGTAAAATTCTGTCTCAATAAAAAAAAAAAAAAAAAGAATATGTATTATTTCACATTGCTAGAAATAAGGACAAAAAGAGCTCCAGGGTTGGTTAATCAATAAGTTATGACATGGAGAAGGACCTGTGTTCTTTTTTTTTTTTTTTTTGAAGACAGGGTCTCTCACTATGTCACTCTCAGTAGAGTGCTGTGGCATCACAGCTCACAGCAACATGAAACTCTTGGGCTTAAGTGATTCTCTTGCCTCAGCCTCCCAAGTAGTTGGGACTACAGCTACCTGTCACAATGTCTGGCTATTTTGTTGTTGTTGTTGTTGTTGCAGTTGTCATTGTTGTTTTTAGCTGGCCTGGGCTGGTTTTGTACCCACCAGCCTTGGTGTACGTGGCTGGCACCATAACCACTGTGCTGCGGGCGCCGAGACACTTTTTTCTACCTTTCCCATCTTAGCATGTCAGCTTCGATTCCTTCATGCTGTCAAGCTGGCTGCAACATTTCAGGACGTGATATTGTCCAGAAGAAGACATTATTATATTGTCTTCAATGTGCCTTTTTAACATCAAGAAAACCCTTCTTAGAAGCCTTCCTGTACTCTTTTGCACATGTCTTATTGACCAGAAAGGCATCTTTGCCAATGACTACACTAATCACTAGCAATGAAAATAGAGCCATCATGAAAAATCCACCCTGGATGAATATGGTTTCAAGGACAAGGACAGGACCTAAATAAAATGAAGGTAGGGTCAAGTAAAAAGCAGAAAGACTAAATTTAGAGTGGGTAACCAAAGTGCCCCTGGTTCCCTTCACTAATGCTACCTAGACAGAAATTTTATGTATAAGATTATTATGGGAGATTTTGGCAAATGTATTACTGAAATAGTGACACCATCAATATCATTCTTCTGGCCTATCAATTTAATCAATATATATCAAGAAAAACAAATAACTTTGGATTTGCCTACTTTCATTACTGTGTGATTTAAAATTTTTGTATGTATTCTGTCATTTGCCACAATACCAATTTTACAGAACAAGAAACTGAAGCTTCGAGACTTGAAACGATCTGCACAAGGTCATACAATGTTTGCTCTTGAAACTGAAAAAATGACTAGGTGGCACATGTCAGTAAGTAGAAAGAGATTAGATACAAGTAGATTAGAGAGATAAAGTAGTAAAGTCATAGAAAACTAGGTAAGATTATGAGGACCTTGAATGTCAGAGGAAGGAGTTTAAAACTGATTAATTATATAGTAAAATCTTAATCTGAAGAGTGATCTGATGAAGTATTTCCACAAGATTGATCAACTGTTTCTAAAAACAGTTCATAAGTGGTTTAACAAAACAGCATACACAGGCCAGGCTCAATTTAAGAATCATTCATTTTCCTTTAACCAAAATCCATTGAGCCTATATTAGGTGGGAGGTCATGTGTTCAGCAATAATGATCAAGACAGATACGCCCACTTTCCACATATCAATTAAAGCCAGAAGGAGCTGAATTAATCAGGATAGGCTGTGCTACGCTGCTATAACAAATAAATACTGATATTGTGTAGGTCGATAGCACGGAGGCATGTTTTGGTTCATGTGACTTGTGAAACATGGATGTTTATCTTCCATCTTCTGCCTGTGCATTCGAGAACACTTGGCTTCCAAGGACATCACAGTAGGTCAAGAGAGATGAAGGACAAATGCCAATTCTAACTGTCTCAGCTTGGAAGTGACACACGTTACTTCTGCTTATGGTCCAGGGCTGAGAACTGGTCACATGACCCTTCACCTAACAACAAGAAAGGTTGGGGGATACACGGGCAGGGAGCATCTGAAAATTCTGAAAGCAGTAACTATGTCTGCCACAAGACTTTTAAAATAAATACCTTAGGTAAAGATCTGTTTCTTATTTCCTTATCAAGTTATACTGTGCAAGGAATGGTTACATGAACATCAATTTAATGATGACTTCTGCTTGAGGAAAAACAGCTTTCAGACTGTGTGTATGAAGGAGAAGATAAAGAATAAAAAGTCAATACTAGGGCGGTGCCCGTGGCTCAAGGAGTAGGGCGCCGGTCCCATATGCCGGAGGTGGCGGGTTCAAACCCAGCCCCGGCCAAAAAAAAAAAAAAAAAAAACCCACAAAAAAAAAAAAGTCAATACCAAAAAAAGGTGACATTTTGATTTCTTGCCCTACAGTGGTGGAGTTGAAAGAAAAGACCTTAATTTGCATCACAGTTCCTACCTGCTACCTTTGTGTTCTTAAGCAAGTCATTTAACCTCCTGAGCCTTCTTCTTCAGCTTAAAAAAGAGAATAATACTCACCTATCCCAGAAAGATGTCATGAGGATCGAAATTTAAATATATAATGTATGCAAATATCTACATGGCACAGAACTGACACACAGTGTAAACTAATTAAACGTTAAATGAGGCTGCTGTATATGGGTCAACACAAATTTGAGATCAGAACTCCTAGGCATGTTTCTTGTGGCACCTTTCCTGTAGCTTCTTGCGTCCAATCAAACTCGGCTCCCTGGGTTTCAAAACTCCATTATGTTTTCCTTCGTATCCCGTGTCCTCCCCCTACAACTTCTTGGTGTCTTATCTCACCAAGCTCTTCCCTTCAACCCTTACTCACTACTCTGCTAGACAATTTGACTTGCTGTCTGAAAATTTCTCTGGGTCTCTGAAAATCTCTTCCCACATCGCTGATTGCATTAAATAGTGGGGCTCTCCCTATCAGGCCAGTCCCTCCAGATGGACCATACTTTCTGCCCCATCCACAGCAGGACTGGTCATCTGACTTGCTTTGACCAGTAGAAGGTGAGTGGAAAAGGGACCAGAGGCTTTGAGAGCCATCACATGTTTCTTCCTTCTCTTTTTTTGCTCTGCATGAGACCAGCATGCTGTGAATAGAAACTTCTCTTCCAACTTTGGTCCTGAAATGAAGATGCGCCAAAGAGCAGCAGCTGCTCAGTGGCCGACAAGAATGAGGCTGAGAAATAGTCCTCTGTGCTGGCAATCCACCAAGATAGTAGAGGTTATTTGTTACAGAGGCATAATCTATCCAAGAGATGGCCGAGTCAACCCCAAATCCCTAACACACACACACACACACACACACACACACACACACTCTGCTCTGTAAGTAACTGTGTTGAAAACCTCCCTTTCCTAGCCTGTTTTGTTCATCCTTCTTGCCTCCCCAGAATGCTATCTACTTTCAAATGGCCTTCTCTATGAAGCTTCCTCTGATTGTCCTGCTCATAAATGATCTCCCTTCACTAACCAAACCCCATCACGTTATCTGTAAATAAATGTTTGTTAACTACATTAGTAAAGAAATGCTTCTTCTATGGTACTGATTATAATATTTTATTATTATAATATAATAACTTCCATGCCTTATAATATTTAGTGTGAACACAGACCATGTTTTTCCATATCTGGAAACTTAATACCATATGCTTAGGCACATCGAACATTTGTTGAAAAATAAATGACATAGCTTTTGTTTCTGGGTAAGATGGAATGATCGCACTGTACCCTTGTTCTTTCGAGTGCTGGCACTGAACACAGCTATGTAATGTGGTATTTGAAGCACACTGTGGGAATTCAGTTGGTAAAGTCTCAAGATTAAGAGAACTCAGTCTTTCAGCAAAACAATAGCTGCCATGTGCTTTTGGGATGCAGAATGGGTTTCTTTAGACCAACGACATGCAGCAACTTTCTTAAGTTCCTTTCTCTGGATCTGAGAATTGGCCAGCTCCACAAAGGTTAACCAGAAAGTTGGCTCTTCAATGGCTATAATTTTGTTGCTGTTATTGTTGTAGGCAGGTGAGATACCAACAGGGCTTCTGGTGATCTCTCCAGGTTTATGACTACGGTGTACCTGATAAAGGGTAGGGAGAGGCACGGATTGAAATACCCCCATGAGATTAGAAATAAAAGGGAAGGTGAAGAGCGATGGTCTATAATGCTTGGGGTGGTGTTCACATGACAATCTGTGTGCCTTAACAAATTCTCACCGGCCAGGCACAGTGCCTCACACCTGTAATCCTAGCACTCTGGGAGGCAGAGGTGGGTAGATTGCCTGAGCAAAGGAGGTCTGGACCAGCCTGAGCAAGAGCAAGACCCCATCTCTAAAACATAGCTGGGTGTTATGGTGGGCGCCTATAGTCCCAGCTACTCCAGAGGCTGAGGTAAGAAGATTGCTTGAGCCCAAGAGTTTAAGGTCGCTGTGAACTATGACGCCACGGCACTCTGCTGAGGGTGACAAAGTGAGACTCTGTCTCAAAAAAAAAAAAGAAAGAAAAAAGAGAAAGAAATTCTTACTTTCTTTCACAGTGAAGAAGATATTTTGAGGAAGAGTAGAAATTCCTTCTTGAAAAAAGTTATTTTCTCCAGAGAAAAACTAGTAATGAAAGAGTTAAAGACATGGTAGCCCTGGGCAGATAGACCAACCAGCAAACACCGTGGATGAAAAATACCAAACGTAGGTTTTAACTTAAGGTCTAGAACAGCGGTTCTCAACCTGTGGGTTGTGACCCCTTTGGGGGTCGAACAGGGCGAACGACCCTTTCCCAGGGGTCGCTTAATATCAGATATTTAGATTACGATTCATAACAGTAGCAGAATTATAGTTATGAAGTAGCAACAAAAATAATTTTATGGTTGGAGGTCACCACAACATGAGGAGCTGTATTAAGGGTTGTGGCATTAGGAAGGTTGAGAACCACTGGTCTAGAAGAATCCAGGACACTCCTGGAACTTGTTGTGGGTGAACAAGGGGGGACCAGAAAGGGGCAAAGAGGCAACAGGTAGCAGGGGCCAGCCTTAAAATCAGCCATTCAAGTTATGAGAGTGTCATTAAGGCCGTTCCACCTCAAGATGTTCCAGCCACACGCTAGTTCTGATCCACTGTGACCGCCTGGCCTGGGCTTCAGGGCGAGCCACAGAAGGGACAACAGCTGTGCTACTTCTCTGTACAATTCTAGGGGTTACCATCCACGTTACATAGGTAATGGAAGGAAGTTGCATCTGCCTTTACCACCAGTAACCTTGACAGGGAAGAAACACAGAAACACAAAGCTTTTCTTCCTTGCAAAGATTTCCTTTCTATTTGATTTCTATTATTTATAGTAGAGGCTCTGTAACTTGACCATCCAAGGCCCTGTAACAAACTGGTCAGCATACGAGGTGGTCAACATAAGGAACTAGGCCTACTATAGTGACACGTACATGTGCGTGTCTGATCTATGAAAATTAGGTCAACTTAAGGAGGGGGTCAGTGTAGGAAGGTGGTCAGCTATGGAGGTTCTATTGTATTTAACCATTCTTCCATTCCCAGAGCAAAATTCAAAATCTTTAAATATTTCCCTTTCTTCAACATGTTGTTGAAGGACAGAGGAAGGAGTGAAAGCAAAACACTTTTACCTGCTCTCTTTAAAAGAGAAAATCTCTTGTGCCAACTAACCTCAGAATTTTAAATATGAATTTCAAAAAAGTGCACATCGTCTAATCTAACTTGTAAAACATTTAATATTTGGAACATACAGCTTTAATGACCATCCAGAAGTCACTGCGGCTGGACAATGGGAGCGGCTGGACTATTGTGCGTTGGCCACAAAGCCATGAGGTGGCTCTTTCTCCGGGGTCAGGAGGTCAAGCTCCACAGCAATAATTTTGCTGAGTTTCTTTGTTATAAATAACAAACAAGGTCATTTATTTGCATTTTCTTGTTTCTAATGGCATGCATCTTCTCCCAAGGATGAACTCCATAAACAGGTGGCTGAAATGCTGGGGAGAAAACTTGAAACTCTTCCAGAAAAAGAGGGCATGTCCCACTCTGGCGAAACAGTTTGATGAGTTAGAGATTCAGTCACTGCAGGATACCCACCTGCACTGGTACTTGCAAAGCAAACACTCATCTGCTTGGCATGTCTGGATCTATGTAAATGAGGGGAGATTATTTTGCAGCTAGTCCTTGGCTGTGCTGTGATCAAACGCGATTGTTTCCCATTTCTTAAGACACAGAATCTTTATTAGACTCAGTCAGTTCTTGCCTCGGTTATTTTTACAATTTTATTGTTCTACAGTCATGAAAAATAACATGCCATATAAATGAAGCCTAGAAACGTGGATGCTTATCAAAGAAAGGATGTCACAAGAGGCTCCAACTTGGAGAGATGTTTATGTGCAGTGGTATATACCTCCGTCATGAAAGGGTTTAATTAATATCTACCGAATGATTTTTTTCTCCTTCATGCCCCTATAGCTGTTCCTTAGTGAAGAATAAAATACGGACTGATTCCCACCCATGTGCCTAGAAAGTATTGGGTCTTTAGCTTTCATTGTTTAGCCAGTGGTCTTTGTAGGCAGTGTGGTGGGGCCCCTCCTGACATAAACTGTCTGGGGCTTCCTGATTTTCACCCCTGTATAAGCCCCCTCCTCCAACACTACCTTTGTTTCTTTGGGGGTGGGGGTGGGGATCTTTTTTCACTTGAGCAAAATAAAAATTACCCATTATTTGTTTCTGGAGTGTAATTATAAACTTCATTGTACATTATTCCTGGCTTTGATGCTTATCTTGAAGAGTTCAGTGAAAATAAATTGTTTTTATGAAAGCAGAGAAACCATTTGATAAACACACTGTCTCTGAAAATTGTTCCTGCAAAAGAGGTCATTCTTTCACTTTAAAAGAAATAGAATAGATTTCAGAACACAAGCAGGACAACGGCTTAGGATTTCTGTGAATACAGGAATTTTTTCTTTCTTTTTTTTTAGAGGGAGGGTGTAAATATACCGAAAATTGCACATCTCCTGACTGAGTTGCATGTATTGGTTTCGAAAATCGCTTTATTGAAGAGTTGCTCAGGTCATAAGCAAGTACTTGCTGCATTTCATCTTTCTGGGAATGAATTCCTGGCTTGGTACTTTTTTGTTACTGGAGTTTTGAGGGTTACGAGTCCATAATTACTATATATCTGTCAGAAACTATGGGTATATCCACTCTTAATAAAAGTGATAGTCAACTTGGAAAATGGTGAGTTTTTTAGAGCTCTTCTTGTGCCCAGCAGTATAGAGACAAACAACTCAAATTGGTTATAGTATAATAGTATAAGAAGCAACCTGATATATATATATATATATATCTGAATATATATTTGTTATCATGGAGGAAAAGTTGGTTATTTTTTTTCCCACAATTTGCCCATGTTTCTGTATTTTTTGACCAAACTAAAAATATCAAAATAGCTCACATTTTCAGAGCAGAAAAGTTTGGAGTCATTGAAAACTGAAACTAACAATGACTATGCTTTGGGATTTTTTTCACACTATAGTTCCTGTGTGAAACTCTCTTGGTGATTAGTATTTTTTTTCCCTATTAATTAATTAATTAATTTTGGAGACAGTTCTCATGCTGTTGCGCAGGCTAGAGTGCCATGGTATCAGCCTAGCTCATAGCAACCTCATACTCCTGGGCTTAAGCGATCCTCCTGTCTCAGCCTCCCACATTCCCAGGTAGCTGGGACTACAGGTGCCTGCCATAATGTGGGGCTAGTTTTTCTATTTTTAGTAGGGGGGAGGGGTCTTGCTGTTGCTCAGTCTGCTCTTCAATTCCTGAGTTTAAGCAATTCACCCACCTCAGCCTTCCGGAGTGCTAGGATTACAGGCGAGAGCCACCGTGATGATTAGCTTCAGATCCTGCCCTGGGGACATGTAATGAGGGCCCCAAGGTCAGAAGGTTTCCTCTCTACCATGTTCATTTCTGTGAGAACCTTGGTAGGTTTTGACTTGATTTTATCTGCATGTGATTTAAACTATGTATAGGAAGTGTCGATTCTCTGACATGAAACTCTTAAAAATTTCATGGAGTTGCTTATATATGTAAGAATCCAGGCTGTATGGGAATACTATGGTTTATGAAGTGAAGCCAAATTCAGATATATTTTACCAATATAAGACATTAGCTGTTACCATGGGAATAGATGAGAAAAAACCTGAGCAGCTCTGGCCTTGTTAATTTCCATTTGAGCTACTGTTAATTTGTCTATATTACAAATTGCAAACAAGGATCATAATATTTGGAGAGGAGTTTTCATCACCAAAAACCCAAGAGAATTAAGCCATATATATTGTTTAACAGTATCGCCATCTCATCTGGCCAAGCAGAACACAGAGGGGTCAAGCTATTTCCACAGGTTCCTAAATGTGGGAGTCACAGTAAGATTTTTGGTTATAAAACTCAGCAGGTTTAATGCACTCCTCAAGGAGACTTTCTCGCATAATTTGGAACCAGAGAAAGGAGAGATTTAGTTTTGTCAAGATGTGTTTTTTTTCCAAAATGTAAAAGTTTGTATATTTTTTCCTTGTTTTTATTTATTTATTTTTTTTTGAGATTCTTTCATGACACCAACTATTTAATTAGAAACATCAAGCTAATAAGACTGACAGTTTTGACTCAAATCATCTAAAAACCTTAAAGGAGTTTTCAATGCTCAAAAATTGTATTTTGGCTGCACAACTGATTCCTGTGCTGCCCTTGTAAATCAATAACTGTTAGCACTGTTCCGCATGAATTCAAAGCATATTTTAGATATGTTCTTGGAGAAGTTTCTTCACATTCAAGGCTAACCTAGTATAAAGAAAACCTTTGTCTATGCCATTTCAGAAAGAAGATTGCTGACAGACGGAAAAAGGTGACACCCCTAAGATAACAAATAGCATGACAGTTAAAATGGTGTTAACTTTTTAAAAGCATCATTCTAAAATTTTTAATGGATGGGCTTCAAGTCTACTAGAACTCCTAAAATTAGGAGGTATTTGGAATGCAACGGAGAGTTGTTTGTATGTTCATAAATGAAACAACATACAATGCTAGTTTTAATGTATACGAAGGGCCTATAACAGCAGCATGCCAAAGGCCCTCCCTTTCTTTCCTCTCCCACAAGGTAGATTATTCTCCAGATCTGAGGTCCTGGATACATTCTTCTGAAATCCTACCATAACCAGGTTCTCTCTGCAAATAACATCCATTCTGTGGCTCAACGGAGTAGGGTGCTGGCCCCATATGCCGGAGGCAGCAGGTTCAAACCCAGCCCTGGCCAAAAACTGCAAACAAACAAACAAAAAAAATCCTATACTCAAACATTATTTTCTTTTTCTTCCTCCTCTTTCCCTCTTTCCTTTCCACTCTTCTTTCCTTTCTTCCTTCCAATTTTTCCTTCTGAATTTCCGATCTTAAACGCCAATTATTTATTGCAAACAAACTATGTCCCAAGCGTGGTCTGGGGCTCTGGGAATGCAGCAGTGATGTGGCAGGGTGCTCTGCCCCTTCCCTTGAGCCCTTTTCTAAGACACCATGGAGGAGCCCAGCATCCCCACACTGTATGTGAATTTGTTTTTCAGATTTTTCCCTCTAGAGCAGCAGTGGCTGTGGCATAATGGGATTTCCAGGCAACCCAACAGTTTGGGACTCCCTGTGCATGTGAGTGTGTGTGTGTGTGTGTGTGTGTGTGTGAGAGAGAGAGAGAGAGAGACTCCGATTCATAGGCCCCTTTGAGGACTTCCACATGCATCCTGTGGGATCCCCCTTTTCATTCACAGTGCCTAAAATAGTGTCTGGCTTGTAGTAGGTACTTAAGAAAATAGCTGCTGTATGAATGGAGACTGGGCAAAAACCCAACCCAACTCTGCAGCCTTCCCAAACGACCCAGAGACCAGCTCATTCTACATGGCTCAACATTGACATCTTCAGTCTCATCACCAAGTTTCCTCTAACCCCCACCCCCACGTTAAAATTTTCAATTTAGAACTTTTGTTTACCTTACACACTAAAACAAAATCATAAGATGCAGACCAAGGAATATTGTTCCCCTCTCATTTGCATCCTAACAGGGAAAGGGACTTTAAGAGAAAGACTTTTCCAAAACAAAGGCTAAGAGGTGGTGTGGAATGCGACTCGGGCATTCCTAACCCTTGAGAGCGTGGGGGCGGGGACAGGGAGTAGGAAGGTCCTCACTCAGCTCCAAAGCTCCAGAGCGCAGGGCTCTGTGGAACGCCTCAGCCCACGTGCAATTTCCACCCTCGCAGCTAGCGAGTTTCCACTGCGAAGCGTATTTGTATTCCTGATTTTGAGGTCTGATTACAACTTTAGGTTTAGTCTCTGTAACTGTGATTATACTTTCCTTCATCTTCAGTAATCAAGCTCAGATCGCTCCAGATGCACGACGAACGAGCAGAAGGTGAGGAGTGTTGAGTGTGCAACGGAAAACTCGGCTTCCCAGCAGTTTGGTTCCTTGTTAAGAGCTAACTGTAAAGAAGAGAAAAAAAAATTTCTCTTTTGGTACCCCAGATCAGCAGGCGCTGCCCCTCTCCTGTGGCCAGATCCTGCACTATAAGCCATTGTTAAATACTAATCGTGAAACTTAAAAGATGTTCTCTTGCGAGACAACAGGTGGCCACTGCAACCTCGAGCTCTGATTGGTGGAAAGGCCACAGGCGCCAGTGGCCCTGAGAAAGGGCCTCCACTTCTGCGTTTCAAGAACTTACTCAATGGGGTGTTGTTCTGATAATATCTCAGCTCACTGCCAATTTGTGCAACCCGCTGGGCCATTAGGGAGCGCCGCTGGGTTGTCACTGTTAAATGGAAACTAGGGAGAAGGGACCAAAGCTTTTTCGGGGGTAGGAGGGCTCCGAGTCACTCCCGGGACAATGTGAGCAGTGGTTCCTTCCCTGAATACACACCGGTCCCTCCTGCAGTCTCCAGACTCGGGTTTTTGCGAGGAGAAGAGCAAATACACAAACTTTCACCTCACTGAAGTTTATTTTTTTCTGCTTGGTTCCACAAAGATATTATGAGTGAAGGCAGACACACAGGTGTCACAAGCCTGAGTGTCTACTTTGGAGAACAAAAGAAATGGACAGAAACCTATGTAATACTTGTCTGAAAAAGTTCAGGCCCTGGGCCAGCTAAGTGTGACCAGGGGACAAAACTTAGTGAGCGTCCTAGAAAATGTTTCAAAATTTCTGCACGCCTGTTAAAGTAGCTCGTAGATAAACCCGGGTGGAGGCCGATCTCACAGCCTCTCCATAACGTTTCCATCTAGTGTAAAGACCCTTCCCTTCGCCAAGGCTGAAGGCCAAACTCTCAAATTAACTCAAAGTAATAAAGCCGATGGGAAATAAATAAATAAATAAATAAATAAATGTAGCTTAAAGAAATAAAGAGGGGGTGGGCGAGTGCGGAGTGGGGAAGTTAATCACCCAGAACCTTTTAGGAAAATAGGGACATTTTCTCCGTGAGAGCAGTGAATGATCCGCCTAGATCCAGTTACTCAAATGGCTTTCGAATATACACAAGAGCAAAGAAAATACGAAGAGAACCGACACGAGGCTTAACCTGGGAAGCTTCAAGTCCGCCTACCTGCGAAAGGTCAGGCCCCAACACCCCTTCTGGAAAATACCACAGGTGTACACGGGGGCCCGGCTCCCGGCTACGGGGGGACACTCGAGCAAGTTGGCTGCTGGGTTAGGTGCGCCCACGCAGGGAACATTAGAGGGGCAAGGCGGGTACGGGAGAGGGGCCCGAGGACAAACACCCACGAGGAAGGAATGGGGACGAGGAGAGGGAAGCGACGGGACGAGGGGCGGGAAGGGAGCGCGCGGCGTGGGAAGCTGTGGCCGAGGGAACCGGTGGTCGGGAAGGAGGGGGTGGGACCCACGGGGGACAGGGCTGCGGCCGGGCGGCCGCTTCGGCCAAGGAAAGCAGGGGCGCTCCGAGCGCTCCGAGACAGCGGGGACAAAGAGGACCGGAGAGGGAAGGGGGGGACGTGGGCACAAGAGGAGCCCAGAGAGGGGGCGGCCGAGGCGCGGGTGATGGGGACCGCGAGGGCCGAGAGAGGCGCGGCGTGAGCCGAGAGGGCCCGCGCGGGGCAGGGGCCGGCCGGGGCGGGGCCGGCGCGCCCGGAGGCGGTCCGGGCCGAGGAGCGCACCGGCGGGGCGGGCGGAGCGCCAGCTGCCCGCGGTGGGAGGGGCGGAGCGGTGGCGGCGCGGGGAGGGGACCGGCGGCGGAGGCAGGAGGGGTAGAAGGAGGGGAGGGGCCGGGCCCCTTGTCTCCGCGGCTCCTCTCCTCAGTCCGCCCGGGGAGGAGGAGGAGGAGCGGGGCCGGCCGCCGCCGCCGTCGCCATCCCAGCCTCGCCCAGCGCACCTGAACTCGCCGCGCCGCCCCGGGCTCCCGCGCCGCGCCCTGCGCCCCCGGCGCCCGGCCCGCGCGCAGCGCTGCCTCGGTGTCCCGGCGGGGCGCGTCCCCCGGGCCGCCTCCCGCTCTCCCGCGGCTCGCGTGGCCGCGCCTTTGTGTGCGGCGGCCGCGGCTCCCGGGCTCCTCGGGCTCCGGTCGCGGCGCCCCTCCAGCCGCGAGTCCCGCGCCCCGCCCCCGGGCGCCCCCGACGGTGGATCTAGCGGCCGCGAGGAGGCGGGCCCCGGCCCCGGCGAACCCCAACCCCAGCCCCCGGCCCCGGGCCCGGCTCCGGCATGGATGTGAGGTTCTACCCCGCGGCGGCCGGGGACCCCGCCGGCCTGGACTTCGCGCAGTGCCTGGGGTACTACGGCTACAGCAAGGTGACTGGGCCGGGCCGGGGCCGGGGGCGGCGGGGCGGGGGCCACCTTCCCATCTCAGGCGCGCCCGCGCCCCACCTCACCGCCCGCTGCACTTTCTTTGGCCTCTTTTCTCTCTACCCACTCCTTTCCCTTTGCGCCTTCGCCTCTGTCCAACTCCCTCTTTCTCCCACCCTTTTTTTGTCCCTCCACGGGCTCTCTCCTCTGCCCCTCCGCCTCTCCTCCCACCTCCCAGCCAGACTCTCCTTTGCTGCCCCAAAGAAGCGCAGAGCAGCCCGAGGACTGAAAGAGGGGCTCGCGTGTGTGATTCTTTGTTGCTGTTATTAGTAAACACGATCGCAGCCTCCCCAGTAGGCGGGGGGACGCAGGGGTCCCTGATCAATCGGTCCGGTGATCTCGTCCCGCTCCTCCCAAGTCCATTTTACCTCCCACACCCACTTGAGGGCTGGCCTCGAGGCCTCTTAGGGAAGGAAAGGCACTAACTTTTGAGCATTTCTTGGACCGGGAGTTGGGAGGGGGGAGTGCTGGGACCCCCGCAGGTGGCCCTTGTTGCCCTCCCACTGGGGAGCTTTGGACCACTGAACCTAGCTGCCCACCCTCCGGGTTAGCACAAGTGGCTTCTGATATTTACTTGTTTTGGGGGGTGGTGGTTAAGTTTTACATTTCGGGGAGGTCGGGGTTGGAGACCCCCACACCACACCCTGGGGCCACCCCACCTTCCCCTCCTCCTCTGCCAACTTCGAGGCCGCGCGTTTCAGGTGGCCGGAGGTGGATCTCAGGGCAGCCGGCGCGGCTTGGAGCGGCGAGTTGGTGCGGGAGCCGCTGCCCGTGTGCCGGGGCGCGCTGACCCCGGGTCTCTGTACTTCCTGAAGCCCCCAGGGCTGAACGGGGCGAAAACATCACCCAGTGGGCGATACTCGGAGAAAGAGCCGGGGTTTGGATGGCTTCTGCCTTTCGAACGTGGTTTTTCTTCCCCCTTCCTTCTCCTCCCTCCTCCCCCCACCTTTTCTTTCAAATCGTAGTTTGTTGATGATTGCTTGGATAACTGGAGAAATAAGGAGCCTGCTGAAGGAAAGGTGCTATATAAAAGTAATGAATAAATAACAGGAAGAGGAGGAATTGTGTCTAGTGGGGAACAGTTTGCTGTGCCCGGTGGCTGACGGAGGCTCCCGTTCCTTTCTATTTGTTTATACTCCGTTCCCAACTCCAGTGCTCAAGTTTGGAAAAGACCATTAGGTCTCTCTTGCTCGCTCCTGTGCCATCGTCCCCCGGCTCCGAGTCTGGGGTGGTGGGTCTCTATTCCGTGTGTTTTAACCCTTCGGTAGTGGGGAGCGTTCATGCCCTCAGAATTCCACGAGTGATGCCATAAAACATTTAAAGAGAAGCAAGGAAAGGCCGATCGCTGTAGCCAGAGTTAAGGAACAGTTTGTGTCCTCTGATTTTGGATTTACTCAGGTTATTAAAAGCTTTGCAAACTCCCCCACGTATGCTCAGTCAGGGACTGAGGCAGCCTAATTAAGTACGTGGTGTTTCTGAGAAGCCACCTAATTGTTCTAGTAGGGGTATTATTTATCTCCTTACAACTTAGGCAGTGTATGCAAGCCTTGTGTAAACTGGGCATGCTCTTATTTCTGGAAGCTATTACCTTTCCTAATATAACTACTTCTTTCTCTGATTTAAGATCAGCAATACTCGAATGACACCAAAATAGAAACCTATTGTAGGAATCCAGTCACTGCAATGCAAGGCAAATCTGTGTTCACTAGGGTCCCAAGGGGACTTCAAGGGACCAAAGAAATTGTGGGTGTTTTATGTATGTCTCTTTATTTCTGAGAAAGGATGTTTTGAGTTAATTTAAACTCAGAAGACTTATTTCAGGGAGGGTTTATAAAGCTTGAAAACAGGTATTTATTGAGATGCTTGTTCAACTGCAGGAGTGTGGAGGCAACTTGGTTTGCTGTCTTTTCTTAATGCGGCCATTTGCCTGAAATAACTTGCTTTCTTACTGATTTAGCAATCTGATCATCATAAGTGCTCTATGTACCCAACTTAGGAAAGTTAGATACAGTGGTTGGTATTGGTAGGAATCAAATAGTACTTAATCTAAGGGATGTTTGCATTTATTTCCTTGCAGGTGAAAATATACCAATCTTTAAACGGAGCCATGATAGTATATTTTCCTACTCTGATTAATTTCAGGAGTACAAGGCCCAATTTTATTTCCTGTGATTTTTCTTTATACAGACAATGTAGTAGAAGGGGGAGAATTAATTTTATGGGAATAAAACAGCAAGTGCTAATTAAAGGTTTATGGCATTTTGTTTCACAGCTAATTAGTGTGTCTGCAGTGGTGCTGTTCAGTATAGGTTTATATTGAAAATGTAAAGACTAGCTCACAAAGACATGCTTTTATTTTATTTGAAAATACCTAAATTATTAATCTCTCAAGACTTTTGATGACATACATTATCTTTCTGGATGGGAAATGATGGATTTCACAGAAAGTATGTTTCTGCCTTGTCTTGTTTTAATGACCATCTGGGAAACTTTAGAAGAACTCTTGGCTCAACGCTTAACAAGTGAAAAGTTAGCACTTATCTTTAAATTTATTTACAAACCGTGAATAATAGGGTTTCATTCATTTTTCTCTTTAACAAATGACCAGAATCCTTTGTATAAATTATATGCATGTGTATTATCTCTACATTCTGTGAGTACATGGATCCTTTTCAGATGTCCGCGCTCATGAAAGTGTACTCTGTCTATGGAGAATGGATGAAAGAGTTTTGAGGGTTCAAAAGTCATTGCAAGTAGAATAACTTCAAATAAAATATAGCCAGGATCATTAAAATCAGTTAATAATTCATGAACCAGCCACTGATGTATAAACTTAAAGTTATCTCTATTTTCTAAGGGCTAATTTCCAGTTTAATTCCAAGTGGAAAATCTACTGTTTGAACATTTCTTTTTTGGATGTGGCTAACATATTAAACTAAAACCTGTATATTACAACAATAAAAAGTCCTTATGCTACTCCAGTGAATTGGTGACTCCTTTGACTATATATCTGGATTTTTTCTTCTCCTGGGTTCAATTAGTTTTTTCACTAGTAAAAAAATAATATGCAGAATATCACTTAGCCTGTCAGTATTTCCAGTCCCCAAATCCAAAATCCAGAATGCTCCAGAATCTGAAACTTTTTGAGTGCTGATGTGATGCTCAAAGGAAATGTTTATTGGAGCATTTCAGATTTTGGACTTTTTGGATTAGGGATACTTAACCGGTGAGAGTAATGCAAATATGTCCCAAAGCCCCCCAAACCCTGAAATCTGAAACACTTTTGGTCCCAAGCATTTCAGATAAGGGTTATTCAACCTGTAGTTGTCAGAAGTGTGCCACCCCAAAATAAGATACTGTGTTTAATTAACGTAGGCATAAGTGAGATGAAATCATATAGTGGGTTAATAATGAACTTGGATTAAACATTTTTAGGGTTTTTCTTTTCCTTTCAAAACATGGCTATTGACTTGTGACCCTTGCTAGATTAGTTCTATGTCGTTTTTACTCTATCAGTCCCAAACTTGGCTTTCTAATTATTATGTGTGTTGCTTATCGATCACGCTGCTTAATTAAGTCATTCCAATGTTAGTGCTCTGACTCCACCTCATTGGGTCTCTCCCTTGGCTGGCTTGAAGGGTAAGAGAGACTGAAAGGCAATTTGTCATTTGTCTATCTTCCAGGGGACCAAGATTCAAAATGAGAACATGTTAAGAGGGTAATTTGATTGTAACTCTTTGCACTAGCATGAAAACCAATTTCTGGAGTATTGTATGTGGGAGTGTTGAATTTTGAGAGCTAATTGAGAGATTTCCATATCCTTTCATGGCAGGTCTTCAAGCAAGATACTGAGGCCACATAGCGAAAAAGAAATAAAGTTTTCTAAGAACTTTACATTGGGGTCATAAGGACAGCTAGTTACCCTACATGAACATAGGGTTTGTGGCCAAGAGGGAAACATACCACATTTAAAGGGGTGGCCTTGGTCAGCATTAGTAGATTATTGGCAGGCCCACATTTGGGCCCAATTATCTCTACATCTTGCAGTAATTATTTTTTTGTTGTTTAAGAGAATGGTAATCTGGACTGTTAGGTAAGATATGAATCTTTTGTGTTGGCAACAAATTAAGAAATAATTAAAATCATTATGTTAGACTCAACATGCTTGTGTGCTGCTGTGTTGTAATTTTTATCTTAGAAAAATTCATATGTGGATGAGGATTCAAAAGTAAAATTTTAGGAAGTCACTGTGGTTTATTTTCAACTGTGTGGACAGTGCTACTTTCATATCCAACTGCGTGGACAGTTGAAGAGAGTGGAGGAGAACCAGGTAACAGAATTTGTGATAAGTGTAAAGGAGACTTATGGCAGGATGGTTGGTTTCAGGTTGGTACTCGGGGCCTATTTAGAACCTTGGCAGGTCCTCAGCACTATTGATCTGGGCTCTCCTCTGCATCCTATCAAACATTAAAATGCATCCATATCCTGCATGTAATATAATGCGTCCATATTCTGCCATGTCCAAGTTGATGCGAGTTCGTGACTTATGTTTACGTTTTGTAGACATTTAGTTTCACATCCGTTAGTTAAAACCTTGTACTATAGATTTTGGTGTTGTGTGGCCAGTTCAGTTTTTCTTCTCATATTGTACACATTTTTGTAGGCCTCGAGGCCCTTGAGAAGCATGTAGTTCTAGATGTCTGGTCCACAATGACTATGGGATGAAAAAGTCCTGCTTCCCTAATGGGAGGTCTACACAGTCCCCATGTGGCCACTCTGAACAGGGGAACGGTGATGAAAGTCCTGTGCTCAGTAGAGACTAGTATTTAATTAGCCACAGAAAATGGATTTTAGCCATTTTAGATGAAGTCAACAAATGGACATGGTCTCAGTGTTCAAAGTACGTGTTGATAGTTCCAGAACTGTCTACTTTAGGTCACAAATGCAGCAGGATAGTGAATTGACTGGAAGACATGTTTTGTTTCATCAGTATAGTGTTAAAAAAAACAGTTGATAGGGCAGCACCTGTGGCTCAGTGAGTAGGGCGCCGGCCCCATATGCTGAGGGTGGCGGGTTCAAACCCAGCCCCGGCCAAACTGCAACAAAAAAATAGCCGGGTGCTGTGGCGGGCGCCTGTAGTCCCAGCTACTCGGGAGGCTGAGGCAAGAGAATCGCTTAAGCCCAGGAGCTGGAGGTTGCTGTGAGCTGTGTGATGCCACGGCACTCTACCAAGGGCCATAAAGTGAGACTCTGTCTCTACAAAAAAAAATACAAAAAAACCAAAAAAACAGTTGATAGTCTACTTAAAAATCTTTGCATATAAATCTGGATTCGAGCTTTTCTTTAGAAATACTCGTAAGTGTGGCAGCTCTGAGTCTGTATCCTTGCAGGGCATCTGCTGGGCGCCCTTTCAGATGGGCGTGTGTACCGTGGTTCATCCCATGTCCTCCATTCCCTGTTCTCAGACTCAGCCCTTCCTGTTGCTCACAGGTCCTGGGAGGTTTCAAATTTGAAAATGTTAAAAGAGGAGATGAAGTTAAGCAACAGATCATGGTCAAACATGCTGATGCCAGATTACTGTCACTGCAGAAATTACAGACGTCACCTTAAAGGTGTATAGAGTAGTCGTTGAGGTGGCAAAAAAGTAATTTGTGATCATTTTAGAGAGCAGTGTTTTTCAAACCTTAACATGTACCAGAATCATGAAGAGCTTGTTATGACATGGACTTTGGGACTTTACCCCCAGAGATTCTGATTCGTAGGTCTGGGGTAGGTGCTGAGCTTATGGGTCTGTGGACCACACGCTCCAAGTAGCCCAGTGTGGAGGGCCTTCTTAGATAAGGTAAAGATTTTGCTCTTTCTGAGTTTATCAGAGTGCTTTGGGATGTAGGTGATAGAAAATTCAACAAAACAGTGGTCTAAACCACAAAGACAATGGTTTTACCTACAAATATGTCTCTAGGTAGGCGTCTGTATTGGAGGATTTGATCATATCTTTAAAGACACTTCTTCGATATTCTTTTTATTCTGCCATCTTTGGAGTTTTAGCAGTCTCCTCATGGTCACAAGTTGGTTGCTGTAGCCCCGGACATCACATCCTCATGTGATAGCGGACAAAATAGGAAATAAGGCAGTGGTGGTGGTGCGCTGGTAGCGGAAAACCTCTTCCACTAGACTCTTGATTTCATCTTGTTGATAAGAAATGGGTTATGTGTCCACCGTGGGCTGCTTATTGGCAAAGTGGGAGGAGATTGCTGTGATCAGCTTAAACCAATCCTATGTCATCCTCTGGGTCTGGACATTGCTACATGAACACAATTTGTGTTATGTTTTGTTAGCAAGGAAAAAGGCTTTTGGAAAGACACCTGGGAGTGTCAGGTGCTCTGCGCATTTAAGAAATTTTGAGTAGGCCAATGGTTTGGTTGGAGTTGTACTTTTTGTGAAGATGGATCTGACTTTTTGAATAGTAGAGGGCCCAACTGGAGGTGGGGAGACGAGGTAGGATGTCATCACTCCATCCAGGTAAGGGATACACAAAGGATTTGAGTTGAGGAGATGTGAATTTGAATGCAAAAGAGAGGAAGGCACTCAGAGAGCATGTCAACCTGGAAGGGAGGATGAGGAGGCAGAAATGACTCAGGGTATTTGAATTTGGCCTGGATGGGACTAATGATGAGACCTGAGTAGAAGCAGGGAGGTCAGAAGAGAAGCTGTGTTTGAAGGAAAGATGAAGCTGATGTGGGATATTTGGGTGGAATATTCCCACAGAGACATGTGCTGGGACTCAAGAGGGAGTTCAGGGCTGAGGAACCAAAGTTGAAATCTTCCTGTTGGTACAAAGATGAAATGGATTTGAGTCCTTCAAGAGGGAGGAGACAGGAGCTGTAAGGGCACATCTGGGCCCTGAGGGTTAGTTGGTGTTAATTCAGCTTCCTAGTTAGTGAGGCAGCAACTGAGGACTTAGAGAATTTGGAAGTCCTACTGCACCAGGAAAATGAAGTATAAAAGGAGTATGTGTTTATGTTATGTGTTCGTATATGCATGACAATACATCCTTCCTATCTTAATAGTTATTTGGAAGGAAACGTTCTTAAATGGTTGTTATTTCATTGGGAATGGTGCAAAATTTGCAATAACATAATTTAAAACCGTATGAGCCATTTGTGAATGAAAACATTTCATGTATTTTTTTCCTTTTTGTAGGAGGTGCAATTTCAAATTGGATTTCGTGAGACGTTAATGATGTCATAAATATCTTAAGGAATCTATTTTGAGTGTGATTAATAAAGAAGGACTAGGTTTTTGCTAAGTATGCTTATAAAATTCAAATATATTTTGAAAGTGGATTTAGTGCTCCAAAAAAACCCCCAAAACCCTATTTAAGGAATAGAGGCTTTTATTCAAGGTCTGTATGAGCTTCTGACAGATCATATCTTCTCCCTTTGAGGTAGATCATTTTATTTTCTTTATTTCCTAGGTTTGTATCCTTAATCTCTTCCTCAGGGATGCCATGTTCTCTTAAAAATTATGTTCCAAGCCTGTGTAAAAAACATATCAGCCACTGGAAAATGGCCTTTCTTGTATGATTAACCTTGTATCATTAACTTTAATTTAATTTTGCTTTGTTTATGAAAAAATACCTTGCATGTCTTGCTAGTCCATAGTTGAATTGGCCAATGTCAAGAAACATTTGGATTTTACTCTAAATACGTAATTTGAATGAAATTCTGCGTAGACTCATTCTTTTGCAGAAACTAGATTTTACGCTGGGCTTGTCTATTCCAAAGGTTGCAAGTCTAATGTAGTTTTAGCTAAATCGGCTTAAATTGTTTGTGCAGAAGAATAATATTAAAGATGATGACGGGTGAATTTTAAAATTTATTTTAAGTTGATGTAGTATAACTAACTGTACCATATTGCCATTTCTACAGCTAATTTGTAAAGAGCCGGGGATTTACTGTAGAATAATAAAAATTCTACAGTTTCTTTTAAAAATCTCCTAGGTATAGGAAGTTGAAGTTTAAAATGCTGACCCGACTAGAACACTTTTATGAAATAATGTATGATTGACGAGAAGTCAATCTTCTTGAAAAAAGGTTGAGTAAAATCTAGAAATACTGGACAGTTAAAAAACATATTCAGTAGACCTGTTTTGTCACGTCTTGGAATTCCTTAGAAATTCAACTTTTATTATTTGGTTTATTTAAAAAATTCTAATAAAAACATTTAATGGAGAAGTGGTTAAAAACCATCATATTAATAAAAATGTTTCTGGCTGCAAATAAGAAAAAGAGATCAGTCAAACTGAGTTAGGTAGAAAACGGATTGTGAGTTTTGTTTCTGACATGGCTGGCTGCAGAGTCTTGAGATGTTATCAGCACCTTCTTATATTAGGTCCGCTTCCGTTTGTTTGATCAGCCAGGCGATACACTCAAGTGGTGGGAAGTGGTCCTGCAGTGGTGCCAGGTCACATTCTCCTCAAGAGGTAGAGATTCTTTTTTGCTTGTTTCAGCAACTTTACTGGATTAAGTCTCATTGGATAGACTTGAGTCATGTGCCCAGACCCAAAGTCACATGTCCATCTCAGGCATGGAAGCTGGATGCTGTGATCCTCTTAGAAGCCACATAGGCTAAGAATAGGGGGCGGTGGTTCCTCTGAGGAGAAGTAAGGTGCTGAGGTCACAGTAAGGGAACTGGGGCATGGGGGAGGAGTGTGGGGAGTGGTGGGCATGGCATAGGAAAAATGTCCATTTAAACTGCTAATGGAAGTAAAGCTTGATAATTTTGAATATTTCTAAGGATTTCCATTATCTACATTTATTGTTATTCTTTGTGGAAACCAGAATTTAGCCTGTGCTTATTTAATGCAGATGTTATAATTATCGTTTGTATTAGGAATGCACCTCTTTTGGGAGCTAAGATTACATGTGGTCTGCCTTCAAAGAGAGCCGTAGATTGGCCAGGGGCCAGGTGTGTATATATGTGTTCATGAGATTGGGTGTGTGTGCGTGTCTGTGTGTATTGATATGTGTATATAAGAGAGAAGTTCTAGGGTGGTGCCTGTGGCTCAACGGAGTAGGGTGCCGGCCCCATATGCAGGAGGTGGTAGGTTCAAGCCCAGCCCCGGGCAAAAATTGCAAAAAAAAAGAGAGAGAGAGAGAGAGAGAGAGAGAGAGAGAGAGATGTTTTAGACTGAAGCCAGTGATGTTGGAGGAAATGGTCTACATGTAGATTGGATGGGGAAGGTGGTCAGAGAGGTTTAGTATGGTGAGGAAAAGTTGCTCACGGGGGCTCTCAGGCTCACAATGCACAAGTAGGAAAAATGAGATTTTTTTTTTTTTTTTTTGTAGTTTTTGGCCGGGGCTGGGTTTGAACCCGCCACCCCCGGCATATGGGGCCGGCGCCCTACTCCGTTGAGCCACAGGCGCTGTCCAAATGGGATTATTTTTTAGAGGTAAAGGGAGAGCAAGAGAGGGAATTCCAGGCAGGGTTTGCCCTGCGGGCATGGCACTGGAGCACTGTGCTGGCCCGTCCCAGGGGATAATCTGCGGAGATGAGGCTTGTCTTCCCATGTGGGAGATGTGGTTGGTTGAGAACAAATTGTGAAGGTACTGGAATGTCTAGTGAAAGATCTGAGGTTTTATTTGTAGGAACCAGTAAAATTTATGTGTGTGCACATGTGTGTTGGCACGTTTATATGTATGATGTGTTTGCACATTGGGGGGGTAGAGCATGCATTTTGAAGAGGGACCTAATGAGACCATGTTTTCAAGACAGTGTCTGAGAATATTGGAGAGAGATTAGAGAGGCACGTGGGAGTCTCATTTCAGTCCCCTTTCTCAACCTTGGGACCACCAAAAACTGCATCCATTTTCCTTACTAAAAATTAACGTCATCCGACTTTACCTTCAAAGTTAGCTACTGAAGGGTAGGCAGATGTGATGATCACTTGGGGTTGGATGAAGATGGTTGATAAAGGGGAGGTGGGCTTTCAAGGAAGCCTTGGTAACTTTTTTTTACATAATAGGGAAGAGAGGATGGCTGAAGATTTATATATATATATATGCACCTATATACATATATATTTATTTATTTCAGTAGACAAGATGGTGGGGAAGAAGGGAAGAGAGAGAGAGTCGGACAGCGATAGGAGACTGTGAATGGGTAGGGGAATTGATTGAAAAGCTTACTCTTGCCGACTCCTCCCACCTCATTGCTCAACCACTACTCCCTCCGCCCATGTGTCTTAACTGCACCAGCTTCTGCCAGTCCTTTTGTACTTGCTGTTCCCTCTATCTGGAGCTGTCTCCCCAAAGATTTTCACTTGGGTGGCCTCTTCTTAGCATTCATATCTGAGCCCCAGTGTCACCTTTAAGTATGTATGACTTGACTCTTAAAAATGTCATGCTATCTGAAATATCTTTTCACCATACCTCCAGTTACTATCTCCTACCCTCATAATTGTATTCATAGCATGTCTGCCCATTTGAAATTTTTGCTTATTCATTTATTCATATGTTCCTTGTTTATCTCTTTCCACTGGAATGTAAACTCCCCGAGGGTAGGGACTGCGGGTCTGCTTTGATGAGCACTGTAGATCTACCATCTAGAAAAGGTCTTGGCACACGAAAGAAGATGTGACAGGAGTGAACTAGAGATAAATAAAAATACTGTGGAGCAGAAGATCTGGGGCAGTTTACTTTAATCTTTGAATAAACTTTCGACGCTTGTAGGAGCTGGGAATGAAGTGGTGAGAATCACTTCTGTTTTTGTTTTCAAGGAGATGGCCTGCAGTTGTAATAATCTCTGTTACAATTTTTGTTTGTTTAGTTTTTGAGACAGAGTGTCACTCTGTCACTCTGGGTAGAGTGTCATGGTGTCAGCCTAGCTTATAGCAGTCTCAAACTCCTGGGCTTCAAGTGATCCTTCTGTCTCAGCCTCTGAGCACTGGGGAGGGAGTACAGGCACCTGCCACATGCCTGGCTAATTCTTTTTTTTTTTTTTGAGACAGAGTCTCACTATCTTGCCCTCCATAGAGTGCTGTGGCATCACAGCTCATAGCAATCTCAAACTCTCGGGCTTAAGTGATTCTCTTGCATCAGCCTCCCAAGTAACTGGGACTACAGGCGCCCACCACAACAGCCAGCTATTTTGTTGTTGTAGTTGTCATTGTTGTTTGGCAGACAGGTGTATGTGGCTGGCGCCTAGTTACTGAGCTACAGTTGCCAAGCCACGCCGAGCTAATTCTTGCTACTTTTTTAGAGATGGGATCTCTCTCTTGCTCAGGCTGGTCTTAAAGTCCTGAACTCAAGGGATCTGCCCGCCTCAGCCTCCCAGAGTGCTAGAATTACAGGTGCAAGCCACTGCGCCCGGCTGCTGTTAGAAGTTTTTACGTTTCAATTTTATTTGTAATTTTCTCTGTTAACTGTGTTGGTGGCAGAAAAAGAGCAATGGCTAAGCAGCTGATGGGTGGGGATCTTCCCTCAAAAGGAGTGGGAGAAGAACACGGGTGGAAAGAAAACGGGTAGGAGATATTGAAGTCTGAATCTGAGAGTTCAGGCTAGGTAAGAAGACGAGGTGAAGGAAGAGGAGGCCAGGAGGCAAGCAGAGAGGAGTGTCACAGTTGGGGTTCAATTCACATGTAACAGGAAGAAAGAGTAACTCGGAGGAGAGCCACAGCTTCGATGAAGTCCACGTTCAGCTTGTTTTCCCCTAGCCAAGTCTAGAGAAAAGTGGTCCAGGCCTGCTGTGGGCCGCTTCCTAGATACCTGGGAGCTGTGCTGCTTCTAGCTTTCAGATGGCCCTTGTTCTCGTGGTTCAAAGTTGAGCTCCAATGTCCGTGGACCAGCCAGCAAGGAGGAAGAAGGTGGTCCAGGCAAATGGAGGTTTCCGGAAGCTGTCACATGCCATTTTGCTTATATCTCACTGGCTAGACTGAGTCACACAGCCATACCTGTGACTGTGAGGTGCTCAGGACATGTAGTCTCCATTGGGGCTGGCCGTGTGCCTAGCTACATACTCAGCTCTGTGGAGGGAATGATTGGCTAGTCAGGGACAGGGGTGTGAGTGAGTGCCGGTTGAGCTTCAAGAAACCCTTCTCGGCTGTCTTTACGTCTGAGGTTCTGTCTGCAAACTGTAGTACTCTCTTTTTTCTAAATGTCATTGTTTTAGTGTCCATTTGCTGCTTCTGGGAGGATCTTCTTTTGGAGAGAGAGACACTGTGATAAAATCTGTATCTTTTTAGTCTTTTTCTTTTTTTTGGCCGGGGCTGGGTTTGAACCCGCCACCTCCGGCATATGGGACCGGCGCCCTACTCCTTGAGCCACAGGCGCCGCCCTTTAGTCTTTTTCTTTAGTTTTAGAGTTTGATTTTGGGCCTAAAATATTTATTATTGGGCCTAAAATACCCAGTGACTTACGTTGTTCTTTGCAAGAACTACAAGTCATGGGGTCCTTCTTGTCATTGATGACCTTCATTTTAGGTCCAAATTTCTCTTTTAGGATTTTTCTTAAACTCTCACAGTGCTGTTTCTCAAGTCCTAAGTGTTGGTAACAAAATTCTGAGCTCTAGTCTGTCTTCAGTCAGCATTTTTTAAAACTAGAATTAAAAAAAACAAATCGATGGTTGTCCTTTTTCATTAAACCTAGTTTCCCTCTGCCTTCTGCTTCTCTGTATCCACTGGCCCTTTTCATTAACCCTGGACTCTAACCTTGACTATGAGGGCATTGTCAGCTGCTCCTGCCACTGTTCAGCCTCCTGGGTCCCCTCTCCTCCATGTGTTTTGGGTCAGCCTTCAGAGTCTCACTTCTCAACCTTGGGACAACCAAAACGTGCATTCATTTTCCTTACTAAAAATTAATGTCACCCGACTTTACCTGGGCTGACGATGGCATAATCCTTTTGTGCATTTGTTTATTCTCTTGGAAATTCTCTGCAATGCATAATTCAGATCTTCCCTGCTCTTTTCAAGGCCCGCCAGACCAGCCCACCCTCATTCTTAGATGGGAATTCTGATCTTCCAGGTTATGAGGAATTTGATCAATCTCATTTGTCATCCTTTCTCTTTGTTCCAGGCCCAGGGAAAAGCACCTTCTACCTGTTGGGATAAGTCCTTCCAGGTGTTTCATTTCTTCCTACCTGTTGTACATTCTTGGTTCTGGGCGTGGCTCCCATCATTCCTGTATCCTTCCATTCTACCTTCAAAGACGCCCAGATGTTCTGACCTCCACTGAGATTTCCCAGTCTTGACTTTATTGAGTGCCACCTGTCTTAACACAAGTTTTGCTGTCTCCTCATTCCACTCCCATTGTAATATCCTTCATACTTTTGTTTACCTAGTTTTTTTCCCTTAAATAAATTAACGTGAAATTAAGACTACTGCAAATGGAAAATCCAATGCCTTCCACACATGGGAGAAAATCCTAAAAATAAACAGAAGGGGAGTAAACAGTGTTATTGAAATCTCACTGGAGACCTTGCTTGCCTAAGGCTCTGCTCTCTGTTTGTTGAAAAGGGAGATTTGCAAGGGCTAGGGAGGTGGAAGACAAGCTCCCACCAACCTGAGACTTTGTCTTTGATTTTATCTGAGGGGTTGAAAGGGAATTCAACACAGAATGGCTGTCTCAAGATGTAATTAAATGCTCTTCAATGCCTTGTCTCTGTACCTCCTAGAGCAGTGCTTCTCACACTTGAAGGTGCTCCTATCTGGGAATCCGCATAAAATGCAGAGAGTAGGCCTGAGGCTGCTGGAGAGTGGACATGGGAGTGAGTTCCCAGACCATGCTGAGTTCCCAGACTTGTGGTTGTAGAGTCCTACAGAAAGGGCTATCCACATTTTCACTTTTCCTGACTCCGCAGAGCCCCCACTGAATGATTCTTCCAACAAGTAGTCTTTATTTATGGTCCCATGTTTTGCCAGTCCCTCCGTAACACCACGTCTGTTCCTCCTTGAGTTACTGACCCTCCTGTCCAGTGAGTTCCGCCTTGCCAGACCAAACTTCGTTCATTCATGCAAAAATATGGGGGCCTGCTTTAGGCCAGAAGCTGCAGTAAGCCCTTCGGTTGTACTGAGCTGAGAACTCCTTGCGGTCCTTCCCCTGCCCTGCTTCCCCGGTGCTATGCTGCTGATTGCTCCTCTTCTGCTTGGTCTTTTCTTCCCAGGGGTTGGGAACTTCCTCTAAGAGGCTTGGCCTCTCACTCTTTTGCCTCTGTATTTCTTTCCTTTTTATGCAGATCCTGTTTTGTGCCTTTAGCTGTTCCCTCTCTGGTGATGTTTGTATCAGTTATCTATGGCTGTGTAATAAACCAACTCTCAATGTTGTGACTTAAAACAACCACCATGTATTTTGCTTCAGCTTCTGCAAGTCAGCAGTTTAGATTGGGCACAGATGGGTGGTGATTCTCCTCTTGGTTTCCTTATGATGTTTGCAGTCGTCTGTGGGTTCGCTAGGAGGCTTTGCTTCTGGACGTTGGCTGGCTGTCAGCCGGGCCCCTGGTTTCCCCAGCATGTGGTCTGTCACCTCCAGCATGTTCACCCTGGCATCTTCTGAGCACGGCAGTACCCTGGAGCCTCTGAGGCCCCGAAATGTCACACCGTTCCTTTCACATTCTGCTGGCCAAAGCAAGTCATCAGGCCAGCCCGGATTCAAGGGAAGAGGAAATTAGTCTTTTTGTTGATGGGAGGGGCAGCAAAATTACCTTACGAAAGGGGGATTCAGGGGGTGTAGAGTCTGGCCATTTTTGTAAGCTGCCCCAAGACCTCAAATCTTCATCCAGCTTGCTCTACTTAATCAGCTCCCACGTGGCCGTCACCACTTCCCTGTCTGCCATCGGTGCGAATCCAACGTAAGCCAGGTGACATCTCGTGTGCCTCCTGCTCCAAACTCCCCTGTGAGTTTTCCGTACTCTCAGAGCCATGTTCCTTTCCGGATGCAGAGCTTTGAAGTCAATGCTGTTGGCCTCTTGCAGTTTCTTCATGCATCTTCCTTCTTCACTCTTCTTCTGTGAGCCCGTCCTCCTCCTCCTCCTCATCCTGTCAGGACCCCTGTGTGGTGGGGTCCTCTCTGCCTCTCTGTACTCTTAATTTTTCTCACCATGAGTTGAATCTAGGCTCTGCTTCTGGGTATCAGTCTAAGCTATCATTCTCCTTCTAAAAAGCATTTACAATGGCTTGTCTTTGTTTTTAGCAATCCTTTTTTAGACTTGCCACCTTCATTTTTGCCTTATCTACCCACCGCTGGTATTATTTACTTAAAATCTTTCACACTGACTCACTTTGTATTTCAACTTCTTAACTTTTAAATGACAAATAAGATGGATAGAGAAAACTGTGCACAACTGAAGTGTACAGCTCAAAGATTTTTTACAATCTGAACACACCCACAACTGCCATCCAGATTATGAAACAATCACTGTGAAAAGTCCCCTGATGTTCATTTTCAGCCCGTACTTCTCACTGTCCCAACTTCCAATACCAGAGAACAGTTTGCTTGTCTGGGTGCTTTATGTAAATGTAATCATACTGTAGATAGTATTTTGCATCTAGCTGCTTTTATTCCACTTTACATTTGTGAAATGTATCTGTATTACTGCATGCGGGTTTATTTATTCGTTTATTTATTTATTTATTATTTCAAATTAATTTTATTTCAAATTAATCATCCACTTAAAATACTGTGTGATACTAATCACCTCTGCATAGGAAGTTCATCTTGCCAGTGAACTGCATATTACAGTAAAAAGTGATCTCGCGTGGTTCTTGTGTATTTTACGTTGTGTTTAGTGCAATGCCACAAACCATAAATAACGCTCTGGGGTCCATAGGAAGGCATTAATAGCAATGCTGGGAGTTCCCCCAAGAAGTCCAGATATTACAAGAAAAAACTGAATTGCTTAATATGCAGATTGACGTTTGCAGCTGTGGTAACTCTTTTCAGACAGACCAATCATCTTGTAAACAGATGACATGGTGTCAATACATATAATACCCATTTTTTAGATCACATTGTTCTCACTTCCAGGGTAAAGTTCCAGTTGTAAAAGAGGCCCTCACCCAGGGGGTGTGTTATACACCCTCATAATGTGCAGGTTAGGTGAGTTCCTGCCTCATGCCCTCCCTCCTTTTTAATTTATATCACTGTGGTATACCGACAGCCCTATATGGCTTGCAATGTATGAACATTACCTGTACAATAAATGCATAACTATTAAAAATCTTAAAAAGTCCATTTATGTACTACTTAAGTTAATCTAGGATGCAGATAGATAGTGGGAACACCGGCCTTCAGGGTTAATTGCTAAGACCTCAACTTTACTTTGAAGGCACTCCAAAGCTAGTATGAAACTTACCACATTAAGCAAAAACACATTTTTTTGGAAAACAGCTGATGGATTTTCTATCAGGGTCATTGTGACAGTCATAGCAGTGGTTATAGCTCAGTTTCACAAACTAGGTTTGCTGCCTTTAGTTTTTTGCACCTTGCTTAGATTTATTAGTTTTTAAAGTTAGCTGTTTTCCATGTGACTCAAAGCCCAATTGTTTATAATAAATAACTTTTTGGTGGCATATAATATTGGTTTGTCTGCATTAATCATTTTGCAGATATCCTTTTTTTTTTTTTTTTTTTTTGTGGTTTTTGGCCGGGGCTGGGTTTGAACCTGCTACCTCCGGCATATGGGACCGGTGCCCTACTCCTTGAGCCACAGGCGCCACCCCTGCAGATATCCTTTTAATCTTGGCTTTGGCTTGGTAGGTTTCTAATTGCCAGTGGGGTTAAAATATATTAGATATTCCCCCTTTTTGTGGCTTGTCTCAATCCTAGGTTTCTAGAAGACATATAGTTATGACTATGTATTTGATCACCTCGGCTCTGTTCTTAGTTTAGACACTTTGAAAATGGCTGAGCTTCCGGCAGGTGGAAAGATGGCAGGTGCAGTTAGCATATCCCTTCTTCCCTGTTTCTCAAGCCTGTGCACGCACCAGGGTGGATCTGTGCAAGTTCAAGGCGGAAAACCAAGGGAAGGAAAAAGTAAGTGCAGTTAAAGGGTGAGTGTGAGAGATGGTAACAGAAGGTAAGAAAGAGTGCCACAGAGGAGCGCGATCTAGAAGATGTGTGAGGGAGAAAGCCCCAAACAGCCTCCAGTTGTAGAGAGGGAAAAAGAGGAAGGGTGTGTTTGAGAAAATGATACCCGTTGAATCCTAGGTTGATACATGACTTTTGAGGACAGACAGTAATACCTCACTGCTTGATTCCAGCTGCTAATAAAATTTCCCATTCTAACACAACCTGTGTGTTAGAATTCAACTTCCCAACATATTTATTCCTGATGATAAATCTTACCATCATAGGCCAGGTACACTCTGGGAGGCTGAGGCCAGTGGATCACTTGAGCTCAGGAGTTTGAGACCAGCCTGAGCAAGAGCGAGACCTTGTCTCTACTATAAATAGAAAAATTAGCCAGGTGTTGTGGGGAGTGTCTGCCTTCCCAGCTGCTTACTTGAGAGGCTGAAAACAGGAGGATCCCTTTACAGCCCAGGAGTTTGAGGTTGCTGTGAGGTAGGCTGAGGCCAAGGCCTGGGTGACAGTAAGACTCTGTCTCAAAAAAAGGAAAAAGAAATAGAAGAAATAAAAGTTTTGGAGAATATTCCAGAGAAGATCAAGGCATCCAGATAACCTAATCTGATGAGAGGCTCTGCCACACTCCTGAGAGAGCTGAGTGCTCTGACGATGTTACGTGCACCCCCACTCACAGTCGCCCCCACCGGCTCTTTCTCCTTTACGGACCACACCGATTGGTGCTTCACTTTGCATGAAGAGGAATTATGAGGAATAGTTTTGTGGACACCCTTTTTCTCTTTTGGTTTTGTTTAGAGGGTAGCCCCTTCCATCTCATGGTGTCCATTTCCATGATGATTTACCAAAGAATCTTCTGGGGTCCCTATATCAGAAAGGGCTGAAAAAAAAAATCCACTTAGTTCTATCTTAAGAGTATTTTTCATTTTGTCATTCCTGTTCTTTCTTTGCATTGGGTCTAGGAAGCTCAGAGTCAAAAATGAAACTGTTTAGCAGCTGTTCAGAACCATAGGGTTTGCATTCGTGGGCGCTAGTCATCCAGACTTTATTAATGTAATTTTACTTTTTATTTATCTTGATTCTCATAATTATTACCTCTCTTTTAAAAATTAAATTTATTTATTTTTTGAGACAAAAATGAAATATATTAGAAAGGTCCCCCTACTTCTCTTGTGGAGAAGAGCAGATTATGAATGAATACTTGAAGTACTTTTATAGTGTTTGTATAGTGTCCAGAATACTGTTCATATTTAAAAGTTTCCACATTAAGAAAAAGTTAAGTTTACTGAGTCAGTACAGTAAAACTAAAAAAACCCCAAACTCTTAGCTTCTCCCCTGTGGGTCTTTTTGTAAAGGTGAACACAAAATTTCTCAATTTATAGCACTTGCTAGAGTTTATTTCTTATAGGATATTTCCCCCAGAATTATAGAATCTATCAAAATGATAATAGTAGGAACATTGGTTCACTCTCTGACCCTTTAAATTACTGTTGGTGCTATCTGATCATTCAAAAAGCATTAGTTCCTGAAAGTTGACCTCATGACATCATTAGCATCCTTCTTAATTTTACCTAAAGACTGTGTTAGGGTAACCCTGGCATCGGGTGCCCACTGCACCTGTTGTCAGGTGTCCCCACATACGTCCCGATCCCTGGTTATCTCCCTGTTGGGTGGAAGGCATCTCTGCACTTGCCCAGGGCGTTCGTCCTTTGAGAAAGTACAGCCATAGTGGCTTCAGGACTCCAGCCTGGTCCTTGTGCTGCATGAGCCCTGGTCAAATGAAGAAAAGCTGTTGACCTCTTGTAAAACCAGCCACCCTCTAAGATCGTTTTGAAAGTGACTCATGGCCATCCACATGTATTTTACCATTGTTTTGGGGTCAATGTTTTGTTTAATCCGTTTCCTGAAAATGGGAAAATTTCACTTTGGTAACTTTGGAAAGCAGCCTAACTCATTTCAACTTAGGCTGTTGTTGGGTCTGATGGGTTTCTGTGACTCCAAATATCAAGCAGTTGGCAGGCTGGCAGGGAACGCGGGAGGCACCAGGGAAGCAGGGTGGCCTCTTACTTAGTATCACGATTTCTAAAACGGAGATTTAACTCTGCTGGGTGCTGAACAGTGGTGAGCCAAACATACCAAGTCCTGCTGTAGTACACACTTCCTAGGGGGTTACAAACCCACCCACTCCATAGGGTTATTGTATGTAACAAATAAGCTTACCCCCTAGAGGGTAATGGTAGTATTTACAACATGGGATTGCTGTAAATATTGAGTGTCATTCTCTGTAAATTAAGCACTTCATTAATCTTATCATTATCATTTTATTATAAGAAGTGTTGCCTTAAGATCAGATCAGTTTCTTAACATACGGATAGATTTCTAAACATAGACCATGGGAGAAACATCTCACTTCAGAATATCTTATATTTTAACAGAACTATTTGGGGGACTTTATACCTGTTCTTTGTTTAATGTATAACTTGAGCAGGGTTTCTTAATGGCGGCACTGTGAATGTTTTGGATCAAATAATTCTTTGTTGTGGGTGACTTTCCTGTGCATTGTAGGGGTTCAGCAGCATCCATGGCCTCTATCCAGTGGATGCCAGTAACACCTGCCATTATGACAACCGTATATGTCTTCTGACATTGCCAAATGTCCCCTATTTGGAAACTACTGAGCTAGAGGAGTATTTTGGAAAACTTTCTCGTTTTGTCATTTAGAAAGTGCTAACTGGGATGTTATTCCTTTGTTACAAAGGGCATTTATCTAAATATAGGGCAGTTATCTCTCTAGGGCCTGATGGAGCTAAAAGGAGCCTCCGTCTCTGTGTGTTCCCCAGAATAGCTAAGAAGGCCAGTACTCATTCTGAGGAATAGATGCTTAGTAGGGAAGGAGGCTTCTGGACCACGTAAAATAATCTACGCTGCCTTGGCACCTGCCAGATGTCTTCTTTTTTCTTCTCCCTCTTTCTGTTTGGAAATCTCTCTACCTTTTACGTTTACAAAGCAGTGTGATAGAGTGTGTTGAGAAGAGGCCTGTGCTCATTAGAGGAAGTAATTGTCCATCAACTGGGGAATTGGCTTAATTAAGGCCCACCTATGTCCCTGGGTGCTGGAATAAGTCACAAAGCTATTTAGAAGGAATTGTTAAAATAATTCCAACAACCGGTTCTGTGCAATAATTATATTAAAGTAGCAAATAGGATCTAGACGTCAAGGGTTTTGATTTCTTGCCCCATTTCCCCCTGATATTGTGGGGATACACTCAAGTTCATGATTTCATGTGTTTGGTTGTTTCCATTATATCTGTTAGCTATTTTTTCCTTTTTAAGTCTTGAGTCATGTGAACCTCAGGTCAGAAGTCTTTTCTTCACTCATTTGTTCCTCTGCTGCATGTGGCCTGGATCACATCAGCATTGAAGGAGCAGTTTGGTCCTTTCTAGTCTGTGATTTCCAGGGAGCAGTGACCTTGTGTGCTTTGTTTTCTGTTGTATCTTGGGTACCCAGGACTGTGCCTGGTTGTGGGAAAAATCTTAATAGGTAACCCGTTGCAAGATTTATATGCTAATATTTAGTATTCTTTGCTTCAAGATTCCCTAAGCCGATTACACATTTTTGGAACAATTGACAGGATGTCTTAAGCAAGCCTATAGCCATGTGTTTAAAAGAATGAATTCCAAGAAGATGTATTGTGGTGCTGCAGAGCTTCCCAAGCAATAAGTCACAAAGCCTACCTGGTAGATCCTTCCCAAAGCAGTTGTCCCTGTGACCCTGTTCTCTCTACTATGCCTGGAATTCCCAAAGGAAGGGGCTGTGCTGAAGACAACAATGTCCCCTCTCTGGCTCTGATCAGGGTTTTATTGTCAGGAAATCCCCCTTTTCAGGGCCTTCATTGTCTTCATCCTCCAACCAGCCTACCCCTTCCCCCAGCCCCTGCCAGCCATCTTTCTTTTTTTTTTTTTTCCTGAGGCTTTATGGAAATGAAAAGTTGCTCTTCTTCACAAAAAAGATTGGGGGAGATAAAGTGATTAACACTTATTTTGTTCAGGAATCCATCCGCGCTACCATCCTTGAACACTCATTTGGCTTGTTGGAGGGGTAATCTCTTTCAGAAACATTGGGCAGAATTGACCAATTCATTATGTATGTAAGTCTGCTTAAGAATGTTTAATTCAGTGTGCCCTCATCTCCTGGCTTCGTAATCTCCTGCCTTGGCTATTCTCTTCTCTTTGAGTTTCTGCAACTCATTTCTTCCCTGATTATTGAAGCTTTCCCTGAACATTCCAGGCCTGGTCGAATCTTGATGAATAGATTTATGAGGGGGGAAAAATACCATCCTCTTTTAGTTGGTTGTTGACCACCAGATTGTTGCGGGATAATTAAACTTGGGAAACTACAAATTTAGGCAGAAAAGTATGAGAATACTTAAGCCAATGGGACTGTTAGAGAGCGTCTTAGAGGCAGTGGGAAATCTTATAATAAGTAGCTAGTTTGGGCAATGTGGGAAGTTCCTAAACAGCCAATTGGGGAAGGTCTCGATTAAAACAAACAAACCCGTTCGTTATTTATGGGCACGTCGGTATTTGCACTGTTTAAAAGCGGGAACAAATAATTTAATGGTGAGCATCTTTCAGTGGGATGTGTTGACATTTTTTCCAATTCTACTTCTTTTTGGGTTTGCTAGGCAGTTTTCCACTGAAGTATTACTGCTGTTACCTAAAACAGAGAAGAGAGGGAGTGCGTAAAATATAAAAATATTGGAAAAGGTTGGAAAAGTGTGTGTGTGTCTGTACATGTGTTTGTGGGCACCTGCACCCCACAAGACTCATAAAGACTTCCCAGTAGTGGAGAGAAGAGTCCATCTCTCAGTGTTTGCCTTGGTAATCCGTTCCCTACTGTCTCTGGTAGCAAAGATGTAATGGATGAATTCATAACTGCTTGATAGTAGCCGTTGATTTGAAATTAGCGGGTGCCCTCTGGATGTAGATGCAAAAGTTACTGATGGCAGGATGCCTGCGGCTCAAGAAGTGGGCAAGTGCCTGAAGTCGAATTTTATTATTTTATTTTATGTGTGTTATAATATCTCAGAGCAGTGGTTCTCAATCTGTGGGTCGCAGATCCCTTTGAAACAATGAAAGTCCATCCTGCATATCAGATATTTACATTCATAACAGTAGCAAAGTTACAGTTATGAAGTAGCAATGAAAATAATTTTATGGTTGGGGGTCACCACAGCATGAGGAACTGTATTAAAGGGTTGTGGCATTTGGAGGCATTAGGAAGGTTGAGAACCGCTGTCGTAATCATTTAGGCAGGCCCTGTAGACTCCATGTAAGTTTTCTTTCCATTTCCTTTCCAGTAGGAGAGCTTTAGGAAAAAAGGATAAAGAAAAAGAAAAAAAGAACAAGAAAAAAAATCATTCCCCCAACTTAATTAAATGGATCTTTACTTAAAGGTACACAGTGAGCCCTCTGCCCCTGAAATGCCATTACCCTTTGCATTCACCAGAAAGATTCTCCAGTCATTTTATGTCCTGTTCCTGATGAGGTGAGATGCGATCAGCTGTCAGGTCCTAAACATTTATTTAAAAAAAAAAAGAAAATAAAATAACAACAACAAAATAAAGCACACTCTCTCTCTTTCTCTTTTCCCTCAAATGTCTTGCCTTTTAGATTTTTGAAACCAGAATATAGCACAGTAGATTTTTCTTTTATAATTATCACCCTAGCTCAAGAGACTTTCTGGGGAATTTGACCATGACAGGAGAACGTGGGGTGAGGGGGTAGGTGTGCCAGGAAAGGGAGAAGCATCCAGCAAAAGTGTGAAGTCCTAGAAAGGCAGAAAGTGGGTGTTCTTAGGAGACCAGAGGGTCAAGGCCAGGTTTTGAAAGGTCTTTGCCTGGTGAGTGTAGAGTTGAGACTTCATGTTCCAGACACTTTTAAACTGAGTGTGCTTCAAAGATCATGGTGGTTGGGAAAGAATGGGGAGCCAGAGAGAGGGAGGAGTGTCCCTGTTCTTGTAATGCCAATGAGGCCCTTTCAGCCACAGAAAGGGCCTGGAAGAGTTCCTTTCCTTCATGTCTTGTTCAGAGACACCACAATCTCCTCAATTCTCATTAAGAGACTTTGTAATTGTGCACACGTCCCTGTGTGATGGGAAATCATTTGCATTTACCGCTCCGTACATGTAAATCACAGTAATTTTAGGAAGAATTGCAAACATCTAAAAAATCCATTTGAATTCATTTCTTGAATTCCATCTTTAATATATCCTTTTTTTTTTTTCAGGCAGTCTAATGTCTTATCAGAATTATTTTTTAAAACTGAAATAGACCACTTTTAGGCCCTATTGGATTCAGCGAGTTATTAAATTTCACATCTTCCAGGGTTTATTTTCTTCTGATGCCATAGTTCAAGATAATGTTTTTTTAATACTACATGCAGAATTCCAGAGATTCATAATAGCTTATGACATCTTAATGTCCACAGTGACATTCCACTGGTCATATCCAACTGTGATAAACAGCTCTACACTCTATAAAAGATGACAGTCTCTAAGTGAAGGCAGGAAGATGCAAACAGCCCCTCCATCTCATGAATAATGTTACAGATCCTGAATGTTAATTTTGAAGAAGACACATGCTTAAATTTAAAGTTTATGTCTTCAATTCCCAGTTCTTTTATTCTTCCAGGAAAAAAAAATATCAAGCAGCTATCCTTTAAATGAATTTAATGAACTGCAAAGACTGACATTTTCACTATAAAAGTCACACTTCATTTAATGAGTAGTTAAATATTGATGCTGTATTAAAATACAGGCAGAATAAAAATGGCATGATGGATTTCAATATCGGAATTCAGGGTTCTTTTATGTTGAAAATTTCATGAAGTAAAACAAAAAGTCTTGTTCATCAGAATGTCTTCATAAACACAAATATTCCAGTGAAATAGAATATTAGCCCACAGTATATAAATCCCAGCAGGTGAACTGAGGCAAGTCTTCCTTTTCAGCATTGGAGTCTAGGTCCATCTTTGTAGTCAAAGGATCCAATGATGTTGAATGTGGTTCCCGTTTTCCATGGGCGGGATTGGGGTACTGAAATTATAGAAGGAGGGGAATCTAGTTTCTTTGAACTGACCTCCTTGAATAAGTAGAAAAAAACAACTGGGTGTTGATGAGTTGGTTTTTTTTTTGAGAGAGTCTCACTATGTCGCCCTTGGTAGAGTGCTGTGGCGTCACAGCTCACGGCAACCTCAAATGTGTGGGCTTAAGTGATTCTCTTGCCTCAGCCTCCCAAGTAGCTGGGACTACAGGTGCCTGCCACAATGCCCGGCTATTTTTTTTTGCTGTAGTTGTCATTGTTGTTTAGCTGGCCTGGCTGGGTTCAAACCCTCCGGTTCTGGTGTTTGTGGCCGGGGCCCTAACTTCTGAGAGGCGCTGAGCCGAGGTGTTGATGATTACTCTAGACCAGTAAGTGAGCTGGGTCATCCTATGACTCCTCGGCTCCGAGCTCTCCGGATCCATTCAGGGTCCAGGCTCAGGCTGAACTCAGCAGTGGGCTTCATCTCCTTGACATCGCCTGGACCTGGCACGCTCCCACCTCCAGGCTTTTGGTTTACTTCCCTCTGCTTCTAACACTGTTTTGGGGGTATTTTCACGGCTCAAGCCTCCTCAGCTTCTCCAGGTCTCCCCTGGGCTGTCCTTTTCTCATGGAGGCCTTTCCCTGCCCCCCTGCTCTCCAAGCTCTCACTGTCGTCACGCATGCTCTGTGTTTTTATTTGTTGGGTTGTCCTTTCCCCCCATGCTAGAACATGACCTCACAGAGGCAGAGTCTCCGCTCCGTGTTCAGTGTGTTTTCTCCAGTGCCAGGACTCTGTTTGCTACTGAGGAGGTGAGAATGAAGGGAGAGAAGTGTGTGTCGAGGAAAAAGTGAGATTGATTGCAAGGGGAATGTTCCCCATGGCATTGGAAATGGGACCAGATAGGGAAGAAAGAAATCTGGGTTGTAGACTGGGAGCCGCCTGCACAGACAGGGTGACCAACTTGTCCCAGCTTGTCTGGCATTTTCCCAGTTTTAGCTTAGAGACCCGTGACCTGGGAACCCCTTAGTCTCCCAAGCTGGGATGGCTGGTCATCCCGTGCTCAGAGAGCATACTCAAAGGCATTGGAGCTTGCAGAAGGACAGGGCTCCCCACCCCGTGTGTCACAGGTGGCTGGAAGGTGATACGCGTCTGCGGCTGACCTACCTGTGTGTAGGAGACTGAGCACTGGGGTGAACAGGGGAACGTGGGCTCCCCCAGAGGACATGGTTGCAGCTCCACTCTGGCCAAGAGTAGCTCTGAGGAATTAATGGTAGGTCCATGTTGTCTGAGCTCCTAATTTTCCAAAAAGGATCAGAAATGTGTTTCTGTGATATTTTAACATTTTTAAATATTGGCACTAATTGGAAATTGCCTACGGATTGTGTACAGCCCCATGGGCTGCCTTGTGGTTATCTCTGATGAAGTAAACCCAGACTTCGTTCGAGGCCTACACACCTAAAGTTTTAGTGCTAAGTGAAGAACCTACATTCTTCACTTGACCGTCTTTTGTGGTTTGGAGAAAAGAGATATTATCAATAAGAAATATTAATAAGAAGAAATATTATTAAGTACAGGTTTTATGTAGCTTACACAGAATACTGTTAATACTTGTGAAATATTTCCAGGAAGTATTCTAAGGACTGTACATGTGTTAGTAAGTTTAATTTTCAAGAACTCTACAAGGTAAGTACGATTAATGTCCCAGCTGACAGGGGAGGAAGTGGAAGTGTGGCTAGGATGAAATAACGTGATGGGAGTGGCAGGTGGGAAGTGATAGAGCTGGAACTCAGACTGAGTACAGAGGCTGCGCTCTTGGCCATGCACTTTCCAACTTTGAGTGAGCGGCAGGATCGCCTTGGAGGGCTTGTTCAAACCCACATCCCTGAGCCCAACACCCAGAGTTTCTGATTCAGTAGGTCTGAGGTGGGGCCCAAGAATTTGCATTTGTGACAAATTCCCAGGTGTCGCTGCTGCTGCTGAGTCCTTGGGACAATTCTCAGGCTTCCTGCATCCCCTGGTGTTGTGCCCACACAGCTGGAACCTGCCCTCGGTGTCTGCATACTCCGCTGATAACAGCGCCATTGACACAGTCAGCCATACACAAGGCAAAACATATTTCAAAGGGGTTATAAAATTAGGTGGGTTTTATATAAAATGCAGCTCTTCTGGACTCCTGTGTTCTTATTCCATTTTAGGGTTCCCCCCCCCCCCCGAGTGTTGTGACCTCTGTTTCCAAGCAGCTGGTGGAGAAGGCAGGGCTGGCCAGGGGGTGAGCAAACGCTAGGATGAGCTGGCTGGTCTGGGTACAAGAAGCTGGGCAGGTGGTGCTGGGCTTTTACCATTGGTGGGGTGTGGCTTGATTTTTAGCTATGAGGATATGTTTTTATACCACATTGAATTTGAAAGGGTTTCTTCTTCATTTTTCTTTCAGTTTCTCTTACTGCATTAGGGAGAAAATCTCAGTTTGGTGCAACTGTGTCTTTTAACACCCAGTACTTGCTAATCTCCCCTTTTAACAGAAAGATTGACAAACATGGAGGTGGGGAGAGATAACATGTAGGACCCAGTTACAAACCCTTCTGTAGCTATTGGTTTGTAAGAATTAAATACATTATTTTTCATTTATTTATTTCTTTTCACGGTTATGTGCTATTGAAGGCAAAATGCTGGTTTTTCACTTATGATCTAAAGTGGCCTTTTGTTAATAAACAGGCACATGTTTTAAAGGCAAAGGCATGAGTTAGCTCTAAATAAAGGCTCCCAATACTGTACCTTATTCATAATTCCAAAATTCAAAATGCTCTGAAAAACAAATTTAGAAAAAGTTTATGGCAACACATTTGTGACAAAACCTGACTTGAGCTCACATGAGATCGTTCTTTATTTACCTTCCATTATGTGAATATTCAGATAATATGTTTTGCTGCAGAAGTGTCCATATAGTTGATACGGGGCTGCCTCAGACCACTGGAGGTGTTGATGGAATAATGGAATATGCGCTGTATTACTTTTCTGCATCTTAAAAACTGTCGACTGTAAAACACATCCGGCTCCAAGACTTTGGATAAGGAAGAGCATGGACTTGCTTTAGATGACCAGTCCACGAAGGGGGTATACAAATAACTGAAATTTGGCCGACACTGATCCGGGAGGAAGAGCTATAGTTTGAGGTGGGTCTATCAATAGGATCAGAACACATGTAACATCTAGGGCTCCTCAGCTTTTGCTTGCTGCAAAGAGCTGGCAGGGGTAGCATTGTACTTGTTAAGAGGCAAGGCATTGTATTTTGTGTAAAATCAGGTGCTAGTAAAATCAACTGCCAAGACTAGTCTTGGTTTCTCTGAAAAAATTACAGTATAATACATCACACTATTTTATTGGAAAACTGAAGACATTTCAACCAAGAGCTTGATTTTAAGGGTACATAAAAGATTTTAAAGGTACTTCAGAAGTTTTTAAATGCACTAATTAGTCTGATGGATCTGCTTTTTATGTTTGGATTTTGTGTACTGACCCTTTATAGAATTGGGTCCATCTGACATGTGGTGTCTGTATCCGTATTCTGATTTTCTTTGGCTAGTGGGGCTTGTATTTGTACATCATTCAATTACTAATTTCTTCCTAAGAGTTGATGTCTGGTTTTGCTAGTGATTGCCCAAACAACATGCCTCTTTCTTTTTTTAGGTAGCTAGGATTCACTTCTTTCACCCAACCCCATCCTGCAGAGGGACAGGGCCACTGCATAGGTGGCTCCGAGAAGTCGTAGTGAAGGGGAATTAGGCCCAGCCTAGCTCCCGGAGCCAGGCACCTTGGTGAGAGCTTTCCTTACCTGATAACCACCTACCTGAAAGACCTAATCTTCTGGTCAGGTTGGCTGATGGATCCCCGTAGGCTAACTGATAGAGTATTTTATCAGTTTGTATGATAAACGAACCAGCCCTCACATTTCTAGTTTAAATAAGATGAAAGGGACTGGGAATAATGAGGTGTAGATTTGAATTTAACATGCATGAGCTAATGTAGTTTTCCCAGGCTTTAAATGATTTGTGGCCTCCAAAATATTTGTAGATAACTAAAGACAGGTTAGCCTGTCCATCTGTCCTGGGCATTTAGCTCTAGAAAAGGTTGGTTTTACATGCCGTAAGCGATGCTGTGTCCCTTTGATCTTTTTGGCAATAGTTGTCACATAAGTCATCCTCTCTGTGAAGAAGGATTTCCTGATACCTGACCTTTTGCCCTCTGTACCTTCCTCCAGCCTCTAAATCCAAGCCCATTACTCACAGCCCTTTTGTGTTTACACTTAAGTGTAAATTTTGGTAGGAAAAAAAAAAAAGCAGTGATTTTTGCCCAACCACAGAATATTAATGAACACTGAAATATGATTCAAATCAGAAACATACCCTGTTAGAGATGAGAGTGTTTGGGAAAGCCGTTCACTAATCATCATGCTTGTAATCTGGGGGAAATACATCAAGCAAAGTAGTTGTTCTTTTTATTGATGTTATTGAGATGAAGATTAAGCCCTCAATTCCAAATTGCTGGAGACACTTCATCTGTGTTCCAGATAGCCTTGCGTTTTCATCAAAGTAATGTAGATATTTAAGAAATACGTTGCTGACAATTCTTGTAAATATTAGAATTCTGTATGAGAATATTGATATTAAAGCTGTATTAGGACTGATACCATTAGCAGCAATATAGAGAAGATGTTTTATTAAATACTAATTTCATATGTTATTTAACAAGTAGCTGGCTTTGAACACATTAATCTCTCTTTTTAATTCAAGGTTGATGGTCTGGGTCTTACATATTGTATCCCTGAATAGGCCATTCAATAACTATGCAAAATATCTATTTCTCCCATGGGTATTTGTGCTTTGATATATTCTGATCCTTATTAAATTTAAACAGGATCAAATTTATACAGCTCTGGCAGAGATTTATTAAAATGCACTGAATGGACAGCTTGTGGGAGCGCAGTGTACTGTAATAACATATGCCTTTTACCAGAGAATAGTAATTATTGAGAATCAAATAAATCTGTAGGAGGTTAAGTATATATGGAAAAGATATCAATTGCAGTTCTTCAAAACTAGGCTGAAATATTATTTGAAGATGTGTTACTGTGCAAAATAATGACTCTCATCCTTTGAGAATCTAAATATTTAGCAATGTTGGAAAGTTCAGGTTTTTAGGGAGGTTTTCAATTCCAAAAAGGGGGGTAGTTCAACATTATCAGAAGTGTTAAATGTATTTAGTATACTCCATCTGTAGAGGCACCTGTTTTTTACTTTGCCCTACTTTTTATTTAAAAAAAAAAACACATGTATTATCCTGTTTGCAAAATATCATTTTTTTTTGTAGTAGAAATTCATGTCTCTCTGGGTTGAGGATTTGGGGGAGTTGAAATATGGTTAAGACTCAAACTATCTAGTATTTAAAAATACTATATCATTCTTTCTTTCTTTTGGCTTTAAAAAATTTCAATATATTAAGGGGGTTCAAATGTTTTTGTTCACAGTATCTTTTATAATGCTCAGGTCAGGGCTGTCGGGGTGCCCATCTCCATTAACAGAGTCCACTGTATCTGATAAGTCTATTTTTTCTTCCCCTCCCTTGATTTCCAGGGACCTCTACATCCCTTTCGTTGTTCATTTGTCTTGCCCTTGTGTACTTTCAGAGCGGTCTCGGTGTGTTTGATCACACGAAATAGTCTCAATTTAGTTTTCTTGGGAGGGCACTGTGGAGGCCAGTTAGCATTTTTAATCCTGAACTTATAGGTGAGGTGCATATGATCTGTCTGTGCTGCCAGAGCTCTCACGGCTGTAATATTTTGTCCTTCATAAAATATTTAATTATGTTACAATCATCATTATTAGTGCTTTTCTCTTCTCCTATTTATAGACACCCTTGTGGGTGGACTGGGCACCACCAAGGAGAAGGGAGCTATCACTGTGACAAGAATATTTTGCCCCTACCAACGATCACCCTGGCTCGCCAGTATATCCTTACTCTTTTTTCTCTACCTAATCCTTTCTAGGAGGGAGGCAGAGAGAGGCCCGGGTGAAGGTGGGCCACCCTTCTTTCCTGGTCAGAATCATATGAATGTCAAATGAAGGGTCTGAGCACCAAGGGAATCTTTGAATGATGGTATGTAGGGGAAGTGAGTTAACATACTCCCAAGATTCCCTCAATTCTGTCTTCAGTTGTATTCAGCAAAGGTTAAGTGGGTAGTTACGGCAGGGGGTGGGAAGTGTGTTTTCTGTTCTATATTATGGTGTCTTACCTTACCAGTGTACTCATTATTCCTTAAGAAAGTCTCTCTCTCTCTCTCTCTGTGTGCGTAGTTTTATAGGAGAATCACTATTTTCTTATGCTTTATAGCATTTTGTTGGGTCGCCGTTAGTATTTGAGTAACTTACAATGTTCTAGGTAGATAATCTATAGGAGTTATTGTTAGGTATCATGGTATACCAGAATCTTGAGTTTTTTTGGGGGGAGGTGTCAGATATATTGATAATTTATATACAATAAAATTTTAAGTGTGCAAATTGATAAGGTTTTTTTTTTTTTTAATTTGAGTCAGAATCTCACTGTGTCACCCTGGAGTTGAGTGCTGTGGTGTCATAGCTCACAGCAACCTCAGACTCCTGGACTCAAGTGATCCTCCTCCCTCTGCCTCCCAAATAGCGGGGACCACAGGGGCCTGCCATAATGCCTGGCTATTTGTTTTTTGGGGGAGGGTAGATAGGAGTCTTGCTCTTGCTCAGGCTGGTCTTCAACTCCTGAGCGCAATCATTCCACCTGCCTTGGCCTCCCAGAGTGTGAGGATGACAGGTATGAGCCGCTGTGCCTAGTCCTACTTAATAAATTTTGACAAACATAAAAATAAAACACATTTAATAATGGATAAATATAGGACATTTCCATTCCACACCAAGTTTCCTTGTGCCCCTCTGTGGTTAGTCTGTGACCCCAACCATAGGTCTGATGTCTGCCTGATGTATATGATACACAGTTTTGGTTATGTTGACTTAGTTAAACCAGGGAGTATATAAATGTTTAAATATACCCATGTTGGTGAACCTGTAGGGTTAGCATATATGTTTCATTATTTCTTTAATCTTTTACTACATTTCAATGACATTAAATCAGTGTGAAATTTGAAAGTTATTAATATTTCACATTCAGGATTATCTACAACACCAATGGATGAACTCAAAGGCCCTTTCAATGCTGAAATAAAAGAAAAACCCAATGTGAGGTACTGTTCGTATTTTAGATCTGCTGGTTCAGAAGATTGATTATAAAAACAGTTAAAATGATAATTTATAAACTTTTTGGATGCCAATTAATGCTAATGCCAACAATGGAGAAAACAGAAGGCTAATATATTTTGCTATAGGTATCTTTAGAAAGAAAAAGAAGTCAAGAAAACAAAAAGAAAAAATCAGCTTATGCCGTTTTTCAGTTTATTCAAATTTATAGAATAACACGATCACTGGCTTCATAAGCGCAAAGCTCTTAAGTCGTTTGCAGTAACAAGGGCATGTTCTAGGGTGGTCAGAACTTTTGTTTGCACCTGGTGTTTCACTTGATCACTGACTAATTGAGTGATAATGATTGTTATTTTTAAACTAAAGTATAATATCAGAGGAGGATGAGAAACACAAAACACCCTGTTTCCCAGAGGGTGTAGGGAAAATATTTCTAAGTGGCATGATAGAATTGTTGAAAGTACATTCAACAGTCAGTTATAGAAGCTCAGAACCTAAATCATGGAATGATTTATTCTGCAGCTCAAAAAATTAGACTTTTTTTATTTCATAAAGCTGGAAAATTCAAACAAAGAAAAACTAGATTTTGGACACCACGAGCCAGGGTTAGGAAACTATCCTATGTGGCTAAACATGATTATTCAGGACCAAGGACAAGGGCACAGGCAGGCCTTTCCCCACTTAAATTTTTTTTTTTGTTTTTTTGTTTTTTACTTTCCTTTAAAAAATTTTTTTGTTTGTTTTTTACTTTCCTTTTTGTTTTTGAGGCAGAGTCTCATTCTGTGCCCTGGGTAGAGTGCTGTGGTGTCATCATGGCTCTTAGCAACCTCTAATTCTCAGGCTCAAGTGATCCTCTTGTTTCAGCCTCCCAAGTAGCTGAAACTACCAGCGCCCACTACAATGCCCGGCTAGGCTAATTTTTCTCTTTTTAGTAGAGATAGGGTCTTGCTCTTGCTCAGGCTGGTCTTCAACTCCTGAGCTCAAGCAATCCACCTGCCTTAGCCTCTCAGAGTGCTAGGATTACAGGCGTGAGCCCCTGTGCCTGGCCTTAAATTTTTTTGTTTTTTTAAAGATTCATAGCTATGCTTTTAAGTTATTCATTTACTTCATTGATTCCTTCAGAAACTACCTCTCGAGTATCCAGTATTGTGACAAAGTGACATGGAGTAGAGCTCTGCTCTCATGCAATTTGAGTTCTCTGGGGTCCTTTTGCAGTTAGGGCTGGTGTGCGAATTCCCTTCTGGAGTGTGGTTCTTCCTTCAAGGTAATTCTTCTATATAAATACTTCCTGGGTTCTCCACCTGCTGGTCCTCTACTTCCAGCTCTATTGAACTTGGTAAAACTGTTCTTATCTTAGCTTTTACAACCATATTGAGAAAATAATACCTGTTTTTCCTGTTTCTTTCTTCCATTTGTTGTTTTTTTTCTTTTTTAGTTTTTGGTTAGGGCTGTGTTTGAACCCACCCCGTGCCCTACTTCTTGAGCCATAGGCGCCGCCCCTTTCCTGTTTCTTAAATGGTTTCTCCAGTGATGAATGGAGACTTATATACACAGGGTAGTGGTTGAGTACCAGTTGAATCTTGTTCCAAATGAGCATGTGGAGATAGGTTTGTAATCACTGGCTCCAGAGCTGTGGTTGAAATGATTCCCAAAACTCAAGAGAGGAAAGGCAATATTTAATTTTAAATAAGGTATATATTTAGGCCCCAATAATTTGGAATTTGTTAAACTTGTATATTTGAGAGGCAGTCCACTCACAGTGGAAGAACATGAATTTGGAACCTACTCTGTGTACCCTAGGTTTGACTCCACAATTGCCATTTATTAGTTTTGTGCCTTTATTTACATGATTTAATATCTTTGGACCATGATTTCTTCAGGTAAGGAGGTAGTAATACCTACCACAAGTCCATTTTAAGGTTGAATGTATGTAGCATCCTGAAAAATACATCTTAAATTCTCTGCCCTTCATTTTCTTCAGTGGTGGATGATTTTTAATGGGTGTTTTTTAAACTTGGAATGATTTTTTTCTGTGCAAATATTTGTTTAGGTTGAACTTTTCCAAGTCAAGGTTTTTTGGGGAGCAAAGAAAGATCTACTTCTAATATACTACAAACATTTTGATTCTTTGATTACTACTGAGAAACTTTGTGAATGGTTTAATCTAGGCCTCTCGTCATCATTATTATTTGAATTTCTCATTGAAGAATGAATATATAAAGTGCACAAATTGTTAAGTCTCCAGCTTTAAGAATTTTCACAATCATTAATTATTTTCAGTGAACCAAATAAATAGTGAACTTCCCCTTATTTTAAAGATTCTACATTTTAGATTTTTCAGTTTTAGATTGGTCTTTTCCATCCCAATTGTAAGTCACTCTGCCTGTATTACTCAAGGTTTTAGCTTCAGAACTCAAGTAGAAGCAACACAGAAAAACGTTACTTTCAGTTTGGAAAGGATTGTAGGTACTCTGTTAGCAACTTTGCATAAATTATCCCATTTTAATTTTAAGAGGCTTCAAGTTTCTCTGTATTTCAGTTTTCATCTCATTTAGTTTCCTGTAATTTTGACTATTCCTTTACCGTTGCAACATTTCTAGTTGCATGAATATTTGGGAAGTAGGGGCCTGGTCCTAGGGATTTCTGCATACTGAATACGTTATCATTTTTATGATGAATGTACCATATTTCTCCCCAAATTGGTTATCATAGCACAAAATGTTTGTAGAACAAAGGAGTAACATGTACTACCTGTTTTGGAAGATGGTGCTCGTGATGGAGATGGCCCTGAGTGGGCACGAATAACTTTGAAGGACCTGGTGCCTTTCCTACAACCTGTATCTTTAATTTTGTTCTTAGAGTAAGGCTGTGATTTTTCAGCCTTTTGTATCACCTGTTTTATTTTAAACCCCCCAAAGAATTGGTTGCTGTTTATTTGCATTGTAGCCATTCTTCCCTTCTGTTCCGCCCCTGTGGTACACAATTTGATATTATCCTATACTTACATGTGTTTTGGCACTGGAAAAAAAGAAATTTGATCAACTTTTGGATGTGCAAAATGGAATTATTTTAAGTATTATTTATTCTTTCTGCTTACCTTGCTCACATCATATTCTCTAGCTCACTCTTTGCTTTCTAAGCTCACATCTAAACAGTGTTGTTAGAATGGCCCAAAGTGATTTACAGATTCAAAGCAACTCTTGTTCAGGTACCAACATCATTTTTCACAGATCTGGAAAAAATAGTTCTATACTTTGTATGAAATCAGAAAAGACCCCGAATAGCTGGTGCAACCTTACAGAATAAGAGCAAATTGGGAGACATCACTTTACCAGACTTCAAGCTATACGAGGTTGGACAGTTAACTTCCCAAACTCATCCTAGAAAAAGTGCTACATACCTCGTAGTTGAATATTCCGTCACCTTCAAGGCACTTCCCTTGGGAAGCTATGCACTGACACCAGTGCTCAGTCCAGAGCAATTTGAGAACTCTTTTTCTGGAATGGCCATGAGGGCTGTCATCACACAAAGTCTGAACAACAGTTAAGTTCACGAACTCGTCCTAGAAAAAGCACGACGTACTTCATTGCTGAATATCACTGTGGTTACCAGATAGCCAAGGGGAGTACTTCGAAGGTGTACCAGTACAAGTAACCAAAACAGCATGGTACCAGCACAGAAAGACATAGACCTCAGAGATGAAACCATTCATATGTTCTCATCTCGTCTTTGACAAAGTAGACAAAAAACATACACTGGGGAAAAGAATCCCCAGTACTATTCAATCCACAGTACTGGGAGAACTGGGCAGCCACCTGTAAAAGATGGAAACACGATCTTAGCTTTTGTGCTACCTTAGCTTGTCTTCTGCTCTTTATTTTTCTTCTCTCTCTCTCTCTCTTTTTGACATGTGAGATACGTTCCTGAGTCCGGCTTTTCTACCTCTTTCTTCTGCAAAGAATGCATTCCCAGCTGCCTGTCAGGCCAGCTCCCTGCCATTTGTATCTTAGTGTTAGCTCCTCTGAGAAGCCTTCCATGTTTTCCCTTTCAAAAGTATCCTGCCCACCAAGTCATTTTAAGTCCCACAAGCTTAATTTACTTCCTTCATTTAAAATTCCTTCTGGGGCGGCGCCTGTGGCTTAAGGAGGAGGGCACTGGCCCCATATACCAGAGGTGGTGGGTTCAAACCTGGCCCCGGCCCCCCCCCACCAAAAAAAATTCTTTCTGACTGCCATCAGCGGTCTTTCCCCTCATCATGGGCATGTGGGTTGGCCTCTTTTGTTGCTGTCGGCATCTTGAGCTCATAGAATGGGTCTGGCTTGGGATAAGAAATACGGCATTTGCTGCATGCCTGGATGTACGGAGCAGTAACTACGCTCTTAGTAAATAGTTGGTTGGAATAGCTCTGGAGTAAAGTTCTGGTAACAGAGCATTGCTGTTTGGAATCATTTTGACTGGGCTGAACACTCAAGCCATTAGCTTCCCAGTTCTTCCTTTAGAAACCTCTTGGTACTTTGGCAACTATTTCTGGGGCAAATTTTTTTTTTTTTTTTTGTAGAGACAGAGTCTCACTTTATGGCCCTGGGTAGAGTGCCGTGGCCTCACACAGCTCACAGCAACCTCCAACTCCTGGGCTTAAGCGATTCTCTTGCCTCAGCCTCCCGAGTAGCTGGGACTACAGGCGCCCGCCACAATGCCTGGCTATTTTTTTGGTTGCAATTCAGCGGGGGCCGGGTTTGAACCCCATACCCTCGTTATATGGCGCCGGCGCCTTACCGACTGAGCCACAGGCGCCGCCCACTGGGGCAAATTTTTACTCCTTTCATTCAGATGAAACAAAATCAATTCAAGCCAATATTTATGTGTCTTTTCCAGACCGTGTCCTGATCTCTGGGTTATAATAATAAAAATACCTTGCACTTGTCGTGATCAAACCCTCTTAAAGATGAACCTGTAAATATAGTCCAACAAATACAAACCACAGGGACTGTTCCTCACATTTACTGAGGGAGGTGGGAATGTCATTTTTAAAATCGGGGAGTAGGGGCCATGGAGCCTGAATGTGGAATATCTGATTCCAAGTTCCCCTCCCCACTGTGTTCTGCTGCCTCCCTCGGGGGCTCTGAACTTACCCAGTTAGGCCTTAGCTATACTGCGTTCTTTGAAATTATAACTATTTGGGTCAGAGTCCCCTGTATTCATTCTTTCCTACAGAAGCGCATAAGGAAACTGCAGATTTATATAGGAGAAATAGAATATCCTAATTTGTGAAGCTTTCACCACCTATCAGAAAGTATTTTAGCTTTACCTAACAAATGCAATCAGTGTAACCTGGCTTATTGTACCCTCAATGAATCCCCAACAATAAAAAGATTAAAAAAAAAAGTATTTTAGGGTACCTTCTAATCCTCTTCTTTCGTATGACAAATGCTTTACTGTTTCTGTTTAGTATTTTGGACTCACAGCTTTTATAGTATCCACTTGTTCTGATTAACTATGATTGGTATTCGCATGTCGATGCTCAGATGGTCATGGTGTGGCCTGTGGGAGTCCCTTTGAACTTCCTCCTTGGTCTTCTCAGCATTACCCTCAGGCATTTTGTTTCTGAGAACTACAAGAAGTTCTTGATTTTGGATCTTGATTTTCTTGTGTCTCAACACATGGACTTAGGGACTTAGCTATCCTTCAAGGAGCTCTGATTCCTTTCAACAGAGATTCGTACTAGGGCTCAGAAGTTGGGTGCTGGGAATCATATCAAATTGTTCCATTCAGATGTTTCTGGAGGGAAGTAATGACTCCCCCAGTTAGGCCATTAAAATGCAGAGAGCTTAGAAAAGTTAAATTTTTTTTTTTTTTTTTTTAGGGTCATCAGTTCAAATAAATAGCAGTTTCCAATTTAAATCTGGCATTACTAAATCCATTTTTATTTTGTTCTAATATAAATTTTTCATAAATACTTCTGTTCAGCCAACTTACTCTAGATTTTAAGGCCCTAGTCCTAAGTATTACTTTGATTCTTTTCTTCCCTTTAATCTTGGTGTCTCATCCATCACTTTACTGCAATCGTTTTGTCGACACAAATATTTTGAGATTATCCATGCTTGCCAGAGAGAAAGGGAAAGGTAAATAAAACACCTTACCTTTACTTTTGTAAGTGACATCATTTTTTCCTTTTAAAACTAAGGCTTTTATCTTTCTTCTTTCCCTTGGAAAAGCAGCACGTATTTTTAGAGGTGCAAGGTTTCTAGGAATTGGGGGGATAGAGGTGATCCTGTACTTAGAAACTCCATCCTGATCCCGACCAGCAGCAAATAGCATGTTTCTAGGAGAGTAGGAATGGAAGCTCTTTGAGAATCATCGCCCCCGTGCCTTGCCGTGTACATTATTGTACCAACTTGAGAGCCACGGGTGTGGATCTTAGACTGTGGACTTGATAATTCAAACCTAAAGGTCAATTGCAAGAGCAGAACGGCTAGTATCAGTCCTTACATTTAACGTGGAATATGTTGGTATGCTGCAAGTTTGTCTTAACCAGTACCTAGCTCTCAGCATGTTTGCATGTATCTAAACATTATTCATGTTTGTGTGTGCACACGTACATGCACCCAATCAGCCACATTGCATCATCTGGAGGAACTGTGCGTGGGCTTGAGTGATTGGCAAGTGTGAAATTGAATTTAATATGAGTTTCTCTGTCTTAGGTAAAATATTTGAAAGAACGTTGATAGCGAAAAGCTGTCTCGCTTTGGAAAAAAATTGCTTATGCGTTTTGGGAACAAGAGGTCTGAATGTTAAAATTTCACTTAAATGGCAAAACACTTTTAGAACTACACAGAAGAATCTGGTTTTAGTGGGAAAACTTTAATTCGTCTGTAACACAAAGTACAAGTTATTAATTGCACCAAAGATAACATGCTAATTAAAAGGTTCGCGTATGGTTGTCAGAGGTTAACAGTGCACACTGACAGACTTGGAATAGAAACTAATTATATTATGTTCTCTACAAGGAGTATTTTTATCCACGAATGTAAGATACCTTATTATAGTACTGTTTTTTTTTTTTTTATTTTAGCTTGGGAAAAAAATCTTCTAGATGTTCTTTGTAAAGAAGCCACAATGATCAGCCTTTAAACCAGCGTCAAAGCTTCATAAATAGCTTCACTTGAAATATCAGCTTCCAGTGTAGTGATACAGATAATTCCAAAGAAGTATTTACTCATATTTGTGGTTTAGAAGAAAGATACAGAGTAGAACCTAGAACATAGCCAGGATTTCTGGAAATAATCTAATGTTCCTTTTTGAAATGCTTTATAAATAACGATCATCTTTTGATGGTTCCTATGTTAGAGGCTTGGTCTGTGCATTCTTTAATTGCATTTTATACATTTGAATTGTTTTCTATGTATAAATGTATTTCTCCTGCAATGATTTGTTAATTTAGTTTTACATATTTCTGATCTCGGTATAAGTGGAATTATTTTATGCATTTTCTTTTCTGACTTGCTTTTCCCCCTTCAATATTATTTTTATATTTGGAGGTGGGTGGATCACCTGAGCTCACAGGTTCAAGACCAGCCTGAGCAAGAGCAAGACCTCGTCTCTAAAAATAGCTGGGCACTGTGGTGGGCACCTGTAGTCCCAGCTACTCTGGTAGCTGGAGGCAAGAAGAAATTGCTTGAGCCCAGGAGTTTGAGGTTGCTGTGAGCTATGACGCCACTGCACTCTACCAAGGGTGACAAAGTGAGACTGTCTCAAAAAATATATATATTCTCTTTATAGTATTCATCCAGGTTGACACATGTCTCTGTAGCTCTTTGTTTTCATTGCTGTGTACTATTCCCTGGCCTGAGTACACCACTTGTGGGCATTTAATTTGTTACCCCTATTTTGCTGTTATGATCAATATTCCTGCAAACATTCTTGCAAGAGTTGCATGTCTTTGAAGTGGAATTCAGGGATTTTAGGCTACATGCTTGACTAGATAATGCTGTTTTCCATGGCAGTTGTACTAATTTACATTCGCACTCAGAATGCATTTGGGCTATACATTTCCTCTGTATCGGCCTTCACAGTAATGTCCCTGGGTATTTGGATGATTAATTAACTTTCTAATGAAATCAAAGGGAACATGTTCTTAGGAAATGAAAACTTATAGAAGTCTTGCTATGGTAGCATATTTCTTTGCTTACAGTGTTTAGTCAAAAGTGCTCAATAGTTTTGATCACATATTAAACATATTCAGCGACAAGCCTCATGTCATTTGTAATATTGTCATCATTACACAGATGTTACGCCTTCCCTGTGACATAGCTCAGCCATCTGATTTACCTTCCTTTCTTCCTGCTGCCTACCATGATTTGAAGCCATTGTTTACTTTAAAATAATCTGGACATGCTGTAGGAAATGTAATTAAGATTATAGATGCACTGTAAAAATTATGTCCTGTATTTCATTTCTCAGTACCTGACTTCTAAACAACCACTGTCTTGGGTTGTTCGTGGTATTCCTTTGCACAGAAAATATGGAAATAATTGAGTCTGTATCATTTTCCTTAAAAGATGTTTTTTAAGGTACTGCGGCTTGGTTGTGGCTTATTTTGCTTCCTAAATGAGGCACAAACAATCGAGCATATTTGTTAAAGTGAAGATTTCAGTGACTCCCGGAAGGTTTTTCTTTCTGAACCTGATCACAGGAGTAACCTGCATGACCAAAAAAAAAAAAAAAAAAAAAAAGACAGAGAACTGATAGTCTTTGAATTCACTTAGCCTGCAGCAGTTCTTTAATACCGCTAGCTTTATTTTTTAACCTGAGGATTTTGACGGCTTCTTTTACATAGAATTTCCTTGTGCTGTGACACAACTGGTAGCATCCTTCTTCCCCTTGCTATTCTTTGAATAAATCGATCATCTGGGAAACGATCAAATTCACTTCATAACTCTGGCAGCTGTTGGCCTGTGTCTCCCAGGTGTCACATGTTTCCCAAGTGTACCCCGTCAGGAAAGTGAAGGGCCACACGGTTTAACGTTGAATGCGAACTCCGTGGTCTCATCCCTTTTGAGAGTCGACCATCACTTCTTTGGCAGTTGTGTTTGAGCAGAATTCAGATCTCTGTGGGTGACTCATCAGGGTTTCCAGCTTATGGAAAACATTAGCCTCTACGATAACCTCTTTCTAGAATTTGACACAAACAATACTCCCTTATAAATGCTAGCACTTCTTAGATGAATTGGATTCAGAAGGACATTCTAAGGAGAGTCGGAGTTCTAAGGGGGAGAATGTTAATATGTGATTTAATCGCGGGTTTTGATCTTTGAAGTAATTATAGGTGGTATCTCATTGTTGGAGGCTCCCCAGAGATTCCCCCACCCAGCACGGGAGTCCCTCTTATCTGCATCTTGACCGCAGCTTCTAAAGAGTCCTGATTACTTTATGAACCTGACCAAAATAGTCTTGAGGTGGTGAACAATTTTTGGTAGTAGGAGGCTGGCTTCCAGGACTCTGTGGTTCTTTCATCCTCCAGAGACGCTTCCTTCTTTCCAAGAAGGACCATGACTCGCCAAGGCCTTTGCTTTGTGTACACCAGTCCCTCACAGCATGTCCAACCTGTCTACCATTCAATCTGATACACGGGCTGGTGGCTTGGGCTGGGAAGACGATGTTGACTGTTCGTGTTTTGACTTCTCATCTGTGAGAGTCTGTGTTCTGTCTTCTTTCTTCACTTGGACTTGCCTCCACCAGTCAGGGGAAAATGACCTTTGATATCTGTCTTTTGTTAGCTAGTCCCCTGGACAAGTGTAAGGGAGCATGAGCACTTTGTTCTGTTTCAGGCATCAGCCTAGTGAAACTTGAGAGAAACCCAGAGGTACTTTGTCCATTGATTGTTTTTAGTGTGAGAAGAGTTTTAATTATATTGCTTCTAAAATTCTTGGATGTCTATAAAATAGCTTAGAGTTTAACATTGAGCCTCTTCTACGATGATTGCAATTTTCACCAGGAGCATCAGTTCAGGGCTCAGTTAATAAAATTCGTCATGAAGTTTTCATATAGGTTTAGGTAAAAATTGAGGCTTTCTTAGAGATTATTAATTCTTACTGTGATGTAAAATGATTAGCTAGTTGAATGTGGTTTTGACGGATTTTGTAGTATCTGGAACTTGGGGCATATCCATGAGGCCATTCTCTGGAAGCCAAAGCAGTTAGTGATTTTTGTGGCAAATCCAGTCATCAGCTTCATGAAAACCCAATCTAGTTGTATTGTCTAGCATAATCTGTAATTATTCCTATGCTTCCAAATTGTCAATCAATTTGTTTAATGCTTAGTTTGGAGATTGGCAGTTAGAGTTTATTATAGCTAAAGAAACAGCAAACAAGTAATGCCTCCGAAGAAATGGATCAACCAGATGATTATTTTTATTGGAATGCAAGGTTAATACAATCAGAACTCTTGGTGGTGCAGATTAATCACTGAGCGATTTGATTTGATTGCTTTGGTTCTTAACTGCATTGATGACTAGCAAGAGAGTAGTGAATTAGAAGGTCTGCGGAATGCTAGCCAGGCCTTCCGTTCCCAGGCAGTTCTCTCCTTTCCTGATTTTTCCATCTTCCTTCCTTCCTTCCTTCCTTCCTTCCTTCCTTCCTTCCTTCCTTCCTTCCTTCCTTCCTTCCTTCCTTCCTTCCTTCCTTCCTTCCTTCCTTCCTTCCTTCCTTCCTCCCTCCCTCCCTCCCTCCCTCCCTCCCTCCCTCCCTCCCTCCCTCCCTCCCTCCCTCCCTCCCTCCTTCCCTCCCTTCCTTTCTTTCCTTTTCAGACAGTCTTACTTCAGTGCTACAGCTCACAGCAATCTCAAAATCTTGGGCTCAAGGGATCGTCTTGCCTCAGCCTCCTGAGTAGCTGGGACTACAGGTGCCCACCACAACACCTGGCTATTTTTAGAGATGAAGTCTCACTCTTGCTCAGTCTGGCTTTGTACTGGTGAGCTCAGGCCATCCACCCGCCTCGGCTTCCCGGGGTGCTAGGATTACAGGCATGAGCCACTCCGCCCAGCCTTCCATCTCGCTTCTTTGAAAGACTTCTTTGAACGCATCTCCAGGGACTGCTGCTCCTGGGGACTTCTCTGCTCCCCACTCTCCTTCCCCAGATCAAGTCCCTTGCCTTGCTTTTGTGTCTCTTCCCAATCCTTTTCCTTGTCCATCCCATAGTCCCTAAGAGTCTCCTTTACCCCATTAGTGAAAGAAGCCACATTTCTTCCATTCTTTAGATCACGTCTGTGCTTTGGAATGTTGTCGTGTGAGCCAGGGGAGCGTGTGCACCTGACTGTGCTCTCCGACTAACCTGTGTCTGTGTGGCCCTGTGTGCATAGACGGTTTCTCGTCACTCTTCATTGCAGAGCTGGGGCTTCTTAAGGGAACAGCCTAGGCTGTTTCTTTTCATCCTCTCCCCAAAAGAAAAATTGTTGCACAACCAGGAATGGTTGGCATATGCTGCCCTCATGTTCAATTTTGCTAAAAGAAATGACTTAATCCCTGGATTATCAGGACCGATCATGCTGTAGTGAATATGAAAGTGATGATTCTGTTGGAGAACAAATTTTAGAATATGACTCTTTGGTCTTAAAAATAACAATAAAGCAGACTTCGGAGTGACGTGTACTTTTTTAACGTATTTATTTAAATTACCCGACATGGTGTACCCATTTAAATCATATGACTGCATGTCATATGGGAGCAGAGGGAAAAAATAAGTTGTATGACACGTTTGTTCTTGGAATATTGTTTTGTAATATAGAATCTGGTCAATTTACAATGTTTATTGTTACCATAAACACATCCTTTCATTTAAATAATGTTTTAAAATAACAGTTTTTTTTTTTTAACAACAGTTCTTTTTAAAAAAAATGTTTCTTATTTTTTTGGGAGTTGGAGAAAAGCAGATTATATAGACTTTTCTCTAGCAAACCTCTCAGTATAGTTTAAATATTAACTATTACTTCCTGTTCCCTTTCTGTTTTGGAAAATGTTAGAAGATTCAGGTTGTACTTTAATTTGGAAACTAAGGTACAATTTTGCCACCTCCCTCCCTCCTTTCACTTTTTCATTTGCTCATTCAGTGTTTATGCCAGCATTGTGCTGGGTGTTTTTATAATATCATTCGTGATAATATAGAAGCAAGTTGATAGCTGTCCTTGTGATTGGGGTGGGGTTATGCATAACTGCGTATCCCCGGTCTAGACATTGCTGTGAGTGACCCTCCGAGGTCAAGACTGTCATGATCTTGGTTTTACGAGTGAGGAAGCTGACGTTAGGAGTTGGTGGGTCACTTGCCCAGTCACAGAGCTGACCTGGGCCCACGTCTTCTTGGACTCCATAATCCAAACAAGGCTCTTCTGTCATTCTACATTTTAGTACTTTCCAAATTTCTTTAATGAACAACATAATTTTTATGGCAGAAAGACCCTAACAAGCATTTATCTTACTCTGTTGCCCTGGTGTTACAGCTTGTAGCAACCTCAAACTCGTGGGCTCAAGTGATCCTCTTGCCTCAGCCTCCCAGAGTGCTAGGATTACAGATGTGAGCTACTGTGCCCCGCCCTGTGGTTGCCTGTTTTTGTCAATAAAGTTTTACTGGAACACGGTCACACTCCTTTGCTTCTGCTTTTGTCTGTTTTCTGTGGTTGCTTTCCTGCTGTGTCAGATAGAGTTGGGTAGTTGCCACAGAGACTGGATGGCCCCTTGAATCTAAAATATTTACTTTCTTTGTTTTTACATTTTTTGACTGGGGCTGGGTTTGAACCCACCACCTCCGATATATGGGGCCAGCGCCCTACTCCTTTGAGCCACAGGTGCTGCCCCTGTCTGGTCTTTTAAGAAAAAGTTTTCCTGGCCCCTGATTTAAAGTAGTATGCATTGTTATTGTTGGGTTTATACCAACAAGCCGATATTATACTTAATGCAAGAAGCAATATTATTTGACGGTCTTTTAAAATTTCTAGAAACCGAGTTACCAAGTATTATTATTCTTTAGGATATCATGAAATCCTAATGTTGATTTCTCAAAAGAAAAAAATAACTAATATTGAAAAATACTTCCTCTACTCTTAAAATTTTGTTAAATGTATTTGAGAGAACTTTCTGGAATTCTTGATTTTGACGAGATGGTGATTTATTTGGTTGAACTTCTATATAAGAACCTTAACTGCTTTTTATTAAATAAGGCAATGTGGATGAATGGTCCTTGTCCTTCCATGCTATTGAAATATTTTCTCAATCTGTGCTTTTTGTTGAGAATAGACTTTTACATTTTAACTGAAGATTATTTCCTTTATTTGAAGGCCCGTTCTAGTAGGTTTGGCCTGTGTAATATTTATTGCTACCTGTCTTGCTGGGAGCTAGTTTTCTGGCTAACACAGAAAGGTAGACATTTTAGAGATGGAAACGAAACTTGAAGTATGGAAGAGGGTGGCCTTTTCCATCCGCGTTAGATTTTTCTATTTTTTCTACTTTGAAATCTTGTTCCTAAATGGCCATAGCTTTAATTTTTGTGTTCCTGGTGCTGTACACAACCTGACAAATAGAATGTCCTCAGGAAAGGCCTGTTCGTCTTGTTGTAGGCTCAGAACTTTCAAGGAAAAAGAATGAAGTTGCAATACATCAGAAAGCCCACATTTTGCTTTGCTATCTGGGAAAATGCCACCACTTTCTTCTGTATTGACATGGCTCACGTTTTATTTGGTGGGTATTTAAATTACAGGAAACCGAGATGCCCTCCTTCCCCTGGCCAGTGCCTCCCTCCCTAGATAATTGCAGAATGGTGAGCAGTGTCCTGATTTGCTACTCCAGGAAGAAAGGCGGAGGGAACCTGGGTTGTTGGCGCAGTTGTCTCTTACAGATCATTCTACCGAGGGAAGGTTGTTAAAAGAAATCTGTTTAAAATAGTGGGTTTAGGGCAGTAGCTCGCCTAGTAGGTGGCCCACGTAGCTCAGAGAGTGAGCATGAATTAGTATTGGAAAAGAAAATATTAGTAATTTTCTCCCTGTTTTCTATCATCCTTTTCTATTATAATTTTTGGCATATTTTGAAATATGCATAATTCAGGATATTATGATATCCTGACATATGATATATGATAAATATATCAGGATGGTGGTAAATATGTGTGTAGCTTATAAATGAATAAGCCTGCTCATGTTGGAGGTGATGCCCTTATTTTTAAGACAGACACTACAGTGGCTCTCAGTGTAGACTTTGGGGTGCACTTGCCTGAGTCGTCTTGAGGCTTGTCTGTTCCTCTGTGGAACTGGTGTAGTGAGTATGTCTGTTTTGATTTTTTTTTTTTTTTTTTGCAGTTTTTGGCCAGGGCTGGATTTGAACCCACCACCTGTGGCATATGGGGCCGGCGCCCTACTCCTTTGAGCCACAGGCACCGCCCTATAAAGAAATTCCTAATGCCTGGGTCAAAATCCAGAAGTTGACATCGGGATTTTTTTTTCAGTTTCTGGCCGGGGCTGGGTTAGAACCTGCCACCTCCAGCATATGGGGCCGGTGCCGTTAGAACCCGCCATCTCCAGCATATGGGGCCGGTGCCCTACCCCTTTGAGCCACAGGCACCGCCCGAGTATGTCTGTTTTGTAGGTCGTTGTAAGGAATTAATGGGAAGAACTTTGAACTGTGTCCTGCACATGGTAAGTGATATGCAAATGTTAATTATTATTGAAAGTCTTTAGTAGAGGTATGTAACAAAATAATTGAAATAATTGGAGGCTACATTTAGATTTTAAGACTTCAGAATCAAACAGTTCTTTTTCTTCGAGACAGAGTCACACTCTGTTGCCCAGACTAGAGTGCCATGGTGTCAGCCTAGCTCACAGCAACCTCATACTCCTGGGTTCAAGTGATCCTCCTGCCTCAGCCTCCTTGGTAGCTGGGACTACAGGTGCCTGCCAATAAGGTTCTGCTAATTATTATTATTATTATTATTATTATTTATTATTATTTTTTTTTTAGTAAAGATGGGGTCTTGCTCTTGCTCAGGCTGGTCTCCAACTCCTGAGCTCAAGCAGGCCTCGTGCCTGGGCCTTCCAGGGTGCTAGACCTTCAGATACTTCTTAATTTGAGTCTAGGCTGTCTAGTTTGTGACTGCGGACAAGTTAACTTAACCTCTCGAGCTTTGCTTCCTTAGCTATAAATGGGGATGGTAATAACAATAGCATATTTTATTGAGTAAGACACACATTTTTTTTTCACATTTAACATGTCTGTAGTTGGATTATATCTTATAATCAATAGTGTCTTAGATTTCATGAAATAATTCGTTTCTGCCTCATGAGGTTGTGAAGGATGAATCCGATGTTTGATGGTCAGCATAACGCCCAGCATGTATGAGTATTAACTGTCACTATTGTTAAGGTACAGGGTGTGCATTATTCTAAAAGGGAAATGAGAACAGAAAATGCAGTGACAGTAGCTGGAGGGTTGGGAGATCAGCCCTTGACGTCTACTAGGATTATAGATTTCCGCCTTGGCTACTCTTGGAGGTGGCTCATCGTCTTCAGCTTGGGAAACATGGCAGCATTTGAATATTGTCCCGAAATTGCCATCTGATATTTTTAGTTCCTAGGATTGGGTGCTGATGGGATGGTACCCACACCCTTCAATTTTCAGGGTATTTGTTGATTAGAATTCTGTGCCAGGAGTTAAGGCCGATGCTGAGGAGTGCTGTGCATGGGGTGCACTTGTTTTGTTGATGTATTTATTCCTTGGCTTTTGTTTGAGTCATGGCTGCTGCCTCACTCAGTAACTGAGATTTTTAAACACAATGTACAGATGTAGGGTAAAATTTGATGTGATGTGACTTCCTTGGCTGACGAACATTAGTATGCTTTTGGAAATCTCTTAAATACATCGTCATCGCTCTTATTTGAGGAGAAAACCACAATAAGCATTTCCATTTTCAGTCCTATTATGCCCTGTCTGCAGAGATGGACAACTTTCGGGCCAACATCAATGCCCTTGTCACCTTGGGTCATAAGCAGAAATTCATAGTTGTTACTTTGCAGCCAGTGGCTCTTGTGTTCAAGCCAAGATTGGTGCCGATCTTGGCTTTCTGCTTATGTTAGGTTGCTCACTTTCAGAGCCCAATGGAGGACTGACCGAGAGCTTTTGAAGAGGGCCTTGGAGCCCATCCTTGCATCTGTTGCCCCCCAACCCTGGTCTAGGCAGGTGTATATTTGAAGCCACAGGGAGGACATGTTTTCAGCTCAGTGGATGCATAGAAACTAGATGTGCCCAAATCTGCCAAGTGAAAGTATCATGAGGTGGGCCTTGGATCCTTTCAGAGTGCTAAGGAGGAGACTGGTTTAGAAATAACCATAACGAGGTTAGCATCCTTTAGTACCCTTATTAATCTGGGATGAGGGATGAGGATAAAGAGGTCCTTTGACCTAAATTCATGGTCAATTTTGCTTAACATTTTTTTGTGTGTGTGTGTTTTTAGAATCAGTTCTAAATATCTGATTCTGGAAGTGATAGCTTTTTCGTACTCTGGCTAGCACCATCTCATTTATGTTTTTTTTTTTTTTTTTTTTTGAATCAGAAAACCTTCCATTAATACTGTACTCAAACACAGCCTTCATTAACCTTATGAGTATCTGGAACACTTGCTATAAAGAAAAACAAAGGGAATACCTCTCACGTAATTTGCAAGGACTGTCTTTTGCACGTCATTTCGAAGTAAATGCCGCCTGGCTTCATTTGAGCAGCTGTCTGCGTTGCCGAGGCTCTGGTTTGGAGCACCTAATTCCCTTCTGTTGCTTACTGGATTTCTAATTTTTCCCCTGTGATCACAGTTATAAAACCTAATTTCCAGGGGGTCTTGTGAATCGTATTAGTAGCTTTGTGTTATAATAGCAATTTTATATTGCATTGGTATTCATTTTCACTATTACGGAATAATCAAATCAGCACCTCTCTTATTATGCTGTTGAAATAGGAAATAATGGGACTGTAATGTAAAACTGCTAATGTGATGAAACTCGCTCATTGTGTTAGGGTAAGGATGTCCTCCTTTCTTGTTCCAGCTCACTTGAAACTGTGATTGAGGGAGGAAATGGAAAGCATTTCTACATCTGTGATAAGCCCTGTGTACATCCTTCATTTGAATGCGTAATTGTCTTGTGATGGCTCAGGGGGTGCTTATTCAGGCACTCGGGGGCCTTCCCTGCCTCCATGGTGCTGCACCAGCAAGCAGGATGCTGCCTGGACCAGTTCAGCCCCTGGTTTCCCTTTACATCACAAGTAACAGTGGGTATCTCTTTGTTTCTGGAGGACTTTCTCGCACCCTCCTTCATGCTCATCCCGGGCTTCTTCTGCCTTTTTTTAAACATGAAGAGCACATTTAGGCCACATTGTTAGAGAGTACCACCCCCCCAGCCCAAGGTTCTGATTTGACAGGGATGTTGGGAGGCAGGTCAAGTGACACCCTAATGAAGATGAATGAAGAGAATTCCTGGTACCAGGATCACGCGGGGGCTCCCAGCCCAGGTTGTTGGAAGTGTGATGGAATCTCATCGCTTCATTTGTCAGTGTCATATTTGGGCTAAAAGTGAGCAGTATTGTTCTCATTTCTCCCAGATGGATAGGTCAACTTTAATATTTATTGCTCTTGTAGAACATTTGTTTGATGTATTTCCATTAGCTAGGCAATAATAGAAAAGCGGTGGGGAGAAACATAAAACAGTTCCCTTCCTATTCAGTTGAAATACAGTGTACACTAATGTATAACTACGGCCTGAAGTACCATTGATTTTTTTCCCCCTTTTGGTTGATGGTGTGATTGTATATATTAAAGATGATCGTAAAAATAATGGGGGGCAGCACAAATATGATATGTACTGGGCCAGCATGGGGGGCTACATTGTGTTGTCTTGATTCTCACGATTAGGTCATATAATTAGTGAATTTCTCTCGACTGTATATTAAATTCTTAGCCCAATATCATATTTTAGAATGGGGAATAATGTGCAATAGATCGCATCATCCTCTGGGTTCTACGGCGAAGCTCAATAAAGCTAGAATTTTCTTCGCATTACAGAGCAAATTGTTTTCAGTTGTTGAATAATGTTGATTTTTTTTTCTTTCTGTCTTTGTGGGAGAAAACATACCTTGTTATAAAAAAAATCCTCCCATATATTTTGAATATATTAAAGACCCCAAACATCCTAAAAAGATCAGCTCTGCAAGGACATCGGGGTCCAGATTTATTAGTTGGGGTTCGCATTTTGCAGCAATCCGAACACGGGGGTGTTATTTTATACCTCGGAACAAACCTAGTTGTTGGTGAGGTAGGTGTTGTCTTAAGTGCAAAGCAAACATCCTAGCCATATGTTTCTATAATTTAAATTAATTTGGTACAGTCATACTGTTAATCTCAGTGACTTGTTGATTGGCATTTTGCAGACATATTTCTGGAAGGCTCCCAATACCATTTTCTGCAGCCTTTCTGGCAGTAGCAAAGAGCAACATTTCCACAAATTGGAATCTTGTACAGCACTGGGAAGCAAGCCAAGATTTAAATTAGACAATAACCTCTGCTCTGTATACAGCTCCTATTCTTCAGCTGTAGGCAGAATGATTTGTTTAATACAGTCAGCCCTGTAGCATATAATAGACTGATATATGAGTCACTCCTTGGCAATGTGTGTTCCTTAAATTTATATAGATTGAACAACTGGTTGGTAATGTACTTAGTTACAGTTGTACAAACAATAACTATTAGCAGGGCTGAAACAGGCCTGGGAGCGCTGCACTGGGCTGGTGTTTCTGAAGATCCTGACGTATTGCCGATTTTTAGAATAATTCCCCTTTGGAGGCTAAGGGAGACTATTTCATAAACATGAGTGTACTTTTTTAGCGAAGTAGCAATAAAAGTTTTATGTTATAGTTTTTTGTTTCTCATTTTCTATTTGTTTAAAATTGAATTGGGGAACCTAATTTGCTTCAAAAATTAAACTCACCATCAGTCTACATTTGGGGCAGGATAATTTGAATGCAGGGGTTTTGTGGGTCGTTTTTTTCCCCTAAACATAAAAGAAAAATGTGCATTTCTTTTAAAAGAAAATGATAGAAATAGGTATTTTCCAATTTCTTTTTCCAGGTTAGACTGTTGCTGGCGTCAACTGTTCATAGGTTGAAAGAGGCCTTTTCTGCGCAACAAAGATCTTTTCTTAAGGGAAAAGCTTGTGCTCCAAGTTCAGTTCATGTTTATTTAAAAGATTAAAATCATTAGACCAGATCTCACTTTTTTGTCCAAAAGAAAATTGATTTTGCTTCCCATAATAAAAGTGGGATCTGAAAGGGGATATTCAGGAATACGCAAATGGAGGCGAGGTAGAAATCTGTTTGTGCAGCTGAACAAAGCAATTCTGTTTTTACCGCTGCACATTTACTTAGCCTTGGTGTGAAAATTTCTGAACAGAATTGTCACCTGTCTTTTAGAAAGTACTTCTTTTGTAAGGCAAAGGGGATCATTTTTGATCTGAAACGTTTTAATGCTTTTTCTTCTTTTTTTCTAAACTTCTGCCAACTGGAGCATTTATAAAATAATGCGCCCTGTAAATATTGAACAAGACAAAGACATCTTTCATAACAGTTTATAGTATGTTTCGTGTTCTCACTGGAAGCCAAGCAGTAGTTAGTGGCAAATGATATGCCAATCAAAAATTATTACTGCAAGTATAACCTGGTATAATGCAGTATCTTATCTGGAAGTGTCAACTTGATAGAAGCCAACTCTTTGTCTTTTAAAGTTAAGCTCTTGTTTGCCCTCAGTTAATTCTGTCTCCCAAAGGCTCATTTGAATTGCATAAAGGATAATCTGCTTGACAGTTTTATACATTTAAGCAATCTTGATTATATGGTATTTTACATGTTTTTAAAGCTCCAAGTTACTATTTTATTTGGCGTTTAAGTCTTTAGTTAGGAAAGCGTGAAGGAAGCTGATAGGTAGACTCTGATACTCGTGCAGGACACTCAGTAGAGGCCGGGGTAGCACCTCTCTTCGTCTCCGTGGTGAATGACAGTCAGAGTTCGTCGTTGTGAGGGTGGGTGGAGGTGTTTTTTCAAAATGGCTCACACCAAAATTCTAGTGAGAATAAGTGGAAAGAAAATGTACTATCCGAGTTTCACTATACTAAAATAGAGATTTGTAGAAAATCTTTTGCCTTCCTCCTCATGACTTAATTTGGACAATTTCTAGATTGAATTTTGGGGGGAAATTTCAGGATCAAGTGCCTCGTGCAAAAATTAGGAGAGAACAGTGTGTGTGGGTTGGCGGTAGTCTGGGAAGTCAGGGGCTCCTTAACACACAATGGGGGCAGTCAGAGCACCTGGTGTCCCTTTGGCCAGCTTCAGAGTCTAGGTACACTTAAGTTAGAGAATAGCTTCTCTGAGATTCTGTACCTGTAACCAGAGGAGAAAATAATAAATACTTCCCTTATAGGGTTGTGATCAAGGTGTAATTACTAAAACAGCAGTAAATGTTACTCACTGTAGGGCTAGTGAGATTTGGAAAAGCTGCCCGGGGTGGTGGTTTCAAACCTCCTTTCCTTTCCTTGTCGCACTGGTCCATAACCATTAGTGGAAAGTCACATGACTATCCTTTATATCCTCTGAAGAAGTGAATTTTGATGAAGGTTCAAGGCATCAGGGTATTGCATTTTGGGAAGACAGGGAGCTCATCTTTCCTAAAGCACTGTCTGAGCTCTTGACTCCTTTCAATGTTATATATATTATGATGTCTAAAGATAAGAGAGGTTTCCTCACATCTCATTATCAACTCATTGTCAGAAATCCCACAGCCATCAGTATTATCCTATATTCCTGCAGATGAGGAAATGGAAACTTAGAAAATTTAAAGACCCTGTAAAGAGCTTAGATAACTGCAGCTAGTGGATGGGATTTGAACCTGTGTCTCCTGGGACTGCAACCCTCTGCCCTTTCCAACCACGGCAGGCAGTGTCCTTATTTTTAGAATATTAACTTCTCCTCGGAAGATCGCCCTTCCTTGTATGATGCTGAGGACGGTCTTGTAAACAAGCTCATTGAACCCTGCTGACCAGTTCATTTCTGAAGATTCGAGGGGTTTCCTTACCTGCTGGTGTACGACACAGGCGGGGACAAGAACTGCAAACGCGGCTGTCCTACAAGGTCGCGTCGTCAGCTCGGTGAACGGACTTGGCATCTGATGTAAGAGTTCTGAATGAATATTTATCGATGGACAGATTGAGTGATGTAACCAAATGCAAGCTAATGTAATACAAACAATACGTAAGTGTGGACAGGATGGTTGAGTGGAAGTTCCTCGTAGAGAGATGGATTCGATCAGAGATTTGAAGGGCAAGAAGGACACAGAATTATCCAAGAAATGTCGAGTCACTGAGATGGCTTTGAGAGACATGGAAAGTAGAAATGAGGACGGAGGAGAAGGCGGCTTAGTTAGAATAGCCAAACAGCCGTAACAGATGAACCCAACATGAGTAATGAGGTAAACGTAAGTGGAGGTGTACTGTCTCTCTCCTCCCCTCCCCTCCCCTCTCCTCTCCTCCCCTCTCTTCTGCTCTCCTCTTCTCTTACAGAGGCTCACTCTGTCATCCTCTCTGGCATCATAGCTCACAGCAACCTCAAACTTTTGGGCTCCAGTGATCCTCCTGCCTCAGCCTCCTGAGTAGGTGGGACTACAGGTGCCCGCCACTACGCCTGGCTAGTTTTGGAGATAGGGCCTCACTCTTGCTGGTCTCCAACTCTTGAGCTCAAGCAATCCACCTGCCTTGGCCTCCCAGAGTGCTGGGATTACAGGTGTGAGCCACTGTGCCTGGCCCAGAGGTGTATTTCTTGTTGGCTTGTTCAGTTCACAGTTGTTTTGGTTGGCGGTGGAGGAGGGACCCAGGCTGATGGAGGAGGGACCCAGGCTGATGGAGGAGGAACCCAGGCTGGTGGAGGAGGAACCCAGGCTGGTGGAGGAGGAACCCAGGCTGGTGGAGGAGGAACCCAGACTGGTGGAGGTTCTGCTGTCTCCTAAGTGCCAACATCAGCTGGAGTGGAAGGAGAAATAGAAAATGGAGAGGCCCACACCTGTTCACCTGCTCTGGCCCCAAAGTGAGACACCTCCTTTCTGCTCACAGTGCACTTGGTGAAGGCTAAGTGCCTGTCCCAGCCGCCCAACCAAAATGCAAGAGAGTTAGAAACAGCCAGTGATTCTATACCATGGAAGGAGGAGCATGACTTAGAAAATAATTAGCTGTTGCTGCCGCAAATGACAAGCAGATTTGTTTGTCAGTATGAGAGGATTCTTTGGGGGAGCTGGAAGAAGAGATGATAAAATTATTCTTAACACTTACAGGTGAAAGGGCTATAGGGGAGTTTTGGATTATCAGTTAGGAACTATCTGTTCTCCTAAGATATGAAATTCAAGCCTTTCAATATTGGTGGAGATAAATGTTTAAAGAGCACGTGCCCTCAGGGAGCATTATAAACAGTGAAAAGCATCAGGAGTGTTGACATTGCATATAAGGAGAGTGGCAGGGACTGCAGTGCCCTCTGGGTAATTATGAGCTTAAATGGGTAGGAGTTTGGGAAATAGTCACCACCTTTCTTCCCAATAAAGGGGAGACTTTCTAGAAAAGGTGGGACCTCAGGAGGTGGTGGCAAAGGCTGTTTGGGTGAGAAGGCATGTTCTCTAAACTAGGCATAGTTTTTAAGAAGATTCTTAGATGGATTGGGATAAAAATGAGAAGATATTGAGGACCTTTTCTCAATAAAAGAAAAAGAGGGGTTAGAACAAACGAGAATATTTAGTCTTGTTGAATATTTATAACCGATTGTCTCTCTTTATTCTTACCAGTAAGGAATTCTTTTCAGATGATATTGGGTGTAAAATGTGCTTTACTGCTTTTCATCACGCTGTAGTTTATTTATACATTTATTTTTTTAACCTCTCCCAGGAAGTCACCATTACCACTTTTATTTTATGGTCCAATTTATGCATATGCTGAACTGGAAGAGAAATTGTGGCTTTCAGCGTTCCTAAAGAGCTGGTTTCTGAGAGGAAGAGGGCTGGTGTGTACCTGTGGGTATTTGGGTGTGCGTGTGAGGCTGTGTGTATGGAAGTGTGTGCTCAAGGTTAAATATCTCTGAATATTGCGTTACGTCTCTCTCTCACCTGCACACTCTTCTGCACAAGCTGCTTGAAGCACCGCAGTGGAGCTCTGCTGCCTTCGCCCCAGTTCTCAGCCGCCTGTTTCTTTTTCAGAACTGGAGTCCTTTGCGGATATGGACATTGACTAAGTTCAGGGACGCTCGGCTCTGTCCACTTGTTCTGTGTTCAGTGGAAGTACAAAGTACATGTTTGTCTCACTTTTGAGCATAAAGGAGGAAAAACCCCACCTGTTTTGCCTTCAGAGAAATCTTTTTGATCTCGGCGTTCTGAGAAGGAAAGCTGGAGTGAACGGCTTTTTTGCCAGTTGGGTTGTCTGATCTTCCTCGTGCCTCTCACGAAAACAAAATTGGGAGTTGAAAGACTCCACTGTTGAGGAAGAAAAGAAGGATGCTTTTTCATCATCTTGCAAATGAGAAGCAAAGATACAGTTTTTTTTTTTTCTTTCTTGTCATATCCGATAACACCTGGTAACATTTGGAGCCCCACCTCTGTTGGGAAGGAGAGAGTGACTTAATTTTGTTTGGTCATCTGTCTTAGGTCCTAGATACAATATATGAAAATTTAACTTTCTCATTAACATACTATATGAAACGAAAAATTGAGGGATATAGTTTTTTTGGAAGTTTTAAAAGTGACTAGCAGCATAGCACTGTTGGAAAGTTTCCCAAGTGTCAACAAAGTAATTTTTATATCAAAGCTCATTGTGCAGACCCATTTTGTAAAACAGGTTTGATTTATAAATCAAGGGACCAGTGTTTGAAAGTCAACCGTTTTTGTTATAAGGGGCTTTGCAGAGCTGTCCAGACTGGAGGTCTTCAAAAGCGAAGTGCTTCCTGCTGCTCCTGGCCGTGTGGCTTGTAGCCCCCAGAACAGCTTAGTAGGTGGCCCTGGGTCCCTTCTTTTATGAGAAGCAAGAAACCATCAGAAAAATGGTAATGAAATATTGAAACATAGCTGACGTGTCATCTACTCTTTACTGTGCTTACGCTTCACTTTCCTTTCTGTAGGGATGGAGACGACGCTGGGAATGACCATGGGGCCATTAATTAATTAATTATTAATTATCATTAATTATTCAGAGGGTATTTATTTAGCACCTACAGCATCCCCCATAGTGTACCTGCTGCTGACATACGTCATTTCCCCATGACCAAAAGGATCACACTTTCTTTAGGATGGACATAGTCAGTGGGCGGGCAGGTACATCTGCCAAATAATTACCTGAATACATGCAGAATAGCAACCTGAGGATCAAACAAGATTGTGCCCAGGGCTCATCCTTGGCACTCCATACTCTGTGAGACTTCCTTGTAAATATTTCACAATAAGCCCTTTTCTTCGGTGACAAATACAAATGAAAAAAACATTGTTTCTGCTTATTTAGTACACATTTAAAGAAACCAATCGTATTTTGTGATAAAAGGCCTTGGTATCCACAGGGCCTGGGGTGAGGAGGGAGGGCTCACCATCGGACTCTAAGAAATGACCCCACGGGGCATTTCTGCGGGGGAGTGGAGGGAGGTGAAGGGTCCCAGAGAGAGGCACACACCAGTTGACGATATGAGACGCGGGGAGTGGAGCCAGGGAGGTAAGGTGGTACGGGCCTGTGAATGGCCTTTTTCCTCAATGAAGAAAGGAGTTTGCAGCTAGCTGCTTGTGAGTAAATGTGGAAAGATTTTTGGGGTGACATGTATGGTTAGACCTCCATACTGAGGTGCTAGCCCTGACTGAGAACTGGTTCCCTGATTTGTGCTGAAGCCATGCTCTGGGGTACAGCGGAGTATTAGAAATCACATCTTAAGTGGTCTCGGTGAGGAAAATGCTTGCAGGATATCTTTCAGTTTAAAAAGTACACTAAATGTACTTTTTTTTTTTTTAAACTGAGTCTCACTCTGTTGCCCTGGCTGGAGTGTCATGGTGACATCATTGCTCACAGCAACCTCAAACTCCTGGGCTCAAGTGATCCTCTTGGCTCAGTCTCCAAAGTAGCTGGGACCACAGGTGGTCACCACAAGGCCTATCTAGTTTGTGTATTTGTAGTAGAGACGGGTGTCTCACTCTTGATCAGGCTGGTCTCGAACTCCTGAGCTCAAGTAATTCACCTGCCTTGGCCTTCCAGAGTGCTAGGATTATAGGTGTACGCCACTGTGTCTGCCTGAAAATCCTCTTTCAAAAGGGGAATGGTTTAAAGTGTCAGAGGAAAGATGATCATTTGGGACTGAGATACTCTGGGGGACATCTCCACAGGATTTGGTAATGGACGGACTGCGGTAGACTCAACGGCCACAGCTCAGTAGATAGGCTAAGCAGAAAGATCAAGATGAGGAGCCAGACCCGCCATTGGTGGATTTAAGGGAAGGAGGTGAGAGATTCCCTGGAGAGGGGCTGGTGATGTTTGCTCCCCTGTGCCTGCAGATGAATGGGATTTGAACATTCTGATGGGTCGAGGAAGGGGACAGGGCAGTGGGAGAGGCTGCAGAATCACAGGCGTGGTGAGCTGATGGAGCTAAGTCTAGATGGGGTGTGGGTGGGACTCAGCACAGGTGGAAGAACGTTAGAAGGTGCTTGTTTGGGGTGAGGACCCAAGAACTCTGTCTTCTTAGTGAGAGACCAGGTTCTCTAGTGGAGGAGTGGGTGGGGCCTGGGACAAAGTCGAGGGGAGGAGTGAAGCTTTTCAGTAGCTGAGAGATGGGACTGGGAGTCACGAGGGACAGCTGCAAGCTGGGAGAGGCTCTGCTGATGTCAGAAACCTACGAATCCAAAACTAGTCGGGAGAGACTGTTCACGGGTGCTCATATCTCCACTGGTTACTAATCATGTGTGTGTGCCCCCCCATAATGAGCACTCAGTACACATTTGTAGATTTGCAGACTTCTTTTTGGCCTTCTTCGTAGAACCCCAGCACTATGTCAAGATGTGAATCCCTTTTCCTGCTTTACTTTTGTGACCTTTGTTTTTCTTGTTGATAGTTGGTATTTCTTACTCCACTAAAAAAGGATTTATGCAAGAATGAAAAATTAAATCCAAATGCATATCATCTCTTCTGTGGATAAAGCGTCATTTGTAGTTAGTCCTACAAAAAAGTGATAGGGGAACAAGACGGTCCTTGCCCTTAAGAAGTTTCGAGGGTCCTGGGGGATGGAGCAGAGGATGAATTAAGTATTACCAGAATAGGCTGTACCATCAGAGATGGAAAGGAAGAGCTCGGAATATTCCAAAGAAAGGGACAGCCAATCTGGTGGCAGAAGAGCTGGTTTGCACTGGACCTTGGCGTGGGTGTGGAGTTTCGGCAGCGACTGCTGTCTAGGGGCAGGAGTGTTTTGGATGGAGGTGGGCAGTGTTTCAGTTGGAGGAGACGGCCTGAAGTTGGGAAAATGTGGGATGTGTTTGAAAAATAAAATACATACCCATGTACATCTACAGATAGATCCATATGTGGAAATTACAGTTAGTTCCTCGTTTTTAGGTTTGGGTAGTTGGCAGTTTACCTGGGGTAATAGATCTGACAGGACTCCAAGGGAAGCAGGAGAGATTCAGTGTGGGTCAGTTTCATTCTTCACACATACCAGAACCAGGGAAAACTTTGCTTTTCCCCACTAGTCATTAAATACTTGATTCCAAAAATCAGAGATGTGTAGGTATGCACTTTGCTTCATAGATTAAAATCATTAGTTTAAAAGTGCCCAGACATCAATATTTATCAAAACCAAATTGCTTTGAGGCGTGGTTTCAAATTTCATTAGCAATGTCCTCAAGTTTCCAGTTAATATTTCATGCATTAACTTTAACTGCAAACTCTGGAATGATTCTGTTGTTTTTAAGACATTATTAAGAAGATAAAGGACAATGACAGTTTCAGGCTCACAAATTTGTTGGCCCAGAACAGAAACAATCCTTTAATCCTGTTGCTTTTTTTTTAGTTGTTGTCATTATCTTATGAGCATACTGGATAATTTCTCATATTTCAAAGTATATGGAGGGATAAAATTGGGGGCAGGGGCACTTCCTGCTCCAGACACCTGTGTTTAACTTTGAACTATTCCTATTTCAGAATTATTAGGTCTTGAGTTGAAAACAATTCTATATCATCTCCTGTTACATGACATTTCCTGGAAGGGAAAGGGTACTGGCAAAGTTGATTTTTTTCATGATGATGGGAATGTCTTTTTCTTTCTCGTTTTTTTATCATCTGTGATGGAGAACAATATGGGACCGAGGAATAAACTTGGTGCTTTGCACGTCACTACCAGAAAACAGCAGTTTCCGGGATGTACAACTGTTGTCGTAGCTCATAGGTGAACAAGGCCTTCTCACTAACCCAAAAGATGTACCTTCAGCTTTATTATAACGAAATCATTTCTGCCTATTTGTTCTAAGGCGTTTTCATTTACAGACGTTTTTGGATTCTTTTATCTGCAGAGGGATAATTTATGTGCTAAGGGCACGATGCTTATTATTTTCCCCCTCATAACGAATCAGGATCATATGGCGGGCCCTCACCGTATTTTCTTGAATAATTCTTCTTTAGCCATGGCAACCTGTCTTGCCCTCAGCCACTATTCTATACTCCCACCAGAACTGGAGTTGAGCATTTGAGTTTCTTTCGGGTATGGTGCTGTGTAAATGAACATCTGTCTGTCTTGTCTTCCCAACTCCTTGAGCGCAGCGGGTTCCGTCCCTCGCCTGTATTTCTGCCCAAAGTATCGCTGGTGTTATTAAACCAGGCAGGCAGATTTCAGCCTCAGGGTACTTCAAGCTCTCGCAGCAGTGCCCACGGGTGGTCTTTCCCCACTGAAGACTTCCCTTTCTAGGCTTCCTTCCTACACCCCTCGCCCCTCTTCTGCTGGCTCCTTTGCTGGACCAAAATCCAGGTCATTCAATGCTGGAGTCCTTCCAGGTTCTCCTCTCTTTCTTCTCTCGCCTCACTCTGTAGTTTCTTCCTGCCCAGTCTCCTTTATTTATGTTCATGAATTCATTGTGTACCTGCCCCAGACTTTCCTGTGAACAACAGATAATCTCTTGTCACCTCAAGCCCCCCGTGTTCAAAATGCACCCACGATTCAGCCCACTGCCCAGAGACTGCTTTCTGTTCGGCTGTCCCTGTGTGGATGAATGGCATTGCCACATACACAGTGCTGCCAGCCCAGAACCTCGGTGTCCTCTCAGCAGTCCCTTCTTCCTCACTCCCTCAACTCGTCATTGTCAAGTCTAGTTCAGGAAAACAGTCCTAAGAAACCCCCGGGATCCCTCCTCTTCTCAACTTTTCCTATCTTCGCTCTTTCCCCCACTGTTGCCCCCAGAGTCCACCTACCATTACCTTTCACAGCGCTGTGTACTTGGTGGGTGAGGTTTAACCTTCCTTCACTCGCTGCATTCATGTATGTGTTCATTTCATCTATGATTATTTGATTGTTATCTTATTTCCCTGCAACGGGATAGATGCTCCGTGCAGGCAGGGACCATTTCCTTTTCCTTCCCCTCCTTCCCTCCCTCCCTCCCTCCCTCCCTTTTTCTTTCTTTGGGGGTCATGGTATCTTCTCACTACTTTAGCAGACTTTCTGGCCCATAGGCATTAATCAGACTATATCTGTTACAAGAATGAGTAAACGAACATTAAAATTTGATTTTTGTTGTTTGTACGACTTACGTTTATTGATGTGCTTTTATGCTGATGGAGATTAAGGAACTCCTCCTTGAGCAGTTCTGTTGTAAATATGTATTTTTCTGACTGCAGAGCTGGTTGGTGCTAATGGTAGAAAGGCTAGAAAGCACTGAAAAACAAAAGAAGGAAAAATTCTATCACATTGTATATATGGTTTTGAATCGTAGTTTTTAATTATATCATCATTTATATCATTCAATTATATCATCAATTATATCGAATTTTGTTATTCGAACGAATGTTTAAAATAAAATCGACAGATTTGAGACGTACCATCTTTCTAGAATGTCTGTCTTTGATGCTCGAAAACTCTTTGGGAAAGACCTTGTTTAGTTAAAGAAATTTCTCTAAGTACTGGAGCCCATTAGGTTTGATGAACTTTAGGCACCATTTAAAATATATTACATTCTGTTTAGTGTCAAAAGCATGTTTTCTGCTTCAGTAACTGCTGCCACTTTATAAGCATCTGTGTTGTCGTCTGGACCTTCCATCATACTCAGGTTTTTCAGGGTCAGAGCGTGGAGTCCTTGGTTAATATTTTCCACAAAGCAACACGCTACATGTAGTTGGAGGTGACCACAGAGAGCATGAGAGGCGGGTTCTCCACTAGGAATGAAGTCTTTTCTCTCTACTTGCCTTGCATTGCAAACTGTCCTGTGCAGTAGGAAGCAGCCTCACCTTCTCTCCAGCGATGGGATGGCTGGGCATGCGAGGGTTTCATTTTAGCACTCATTTTCCAAAGGCAATGAGGGGAGTGAGTATCCAGATTGCCCAGTGCTGGGACGCGGTAAGCACCTGGCTTTTTCTCAGCTCATCTTGTCAACTCAAGAGTCAAGAACTTCCATGTAATATAACACATTCCCTGTTATCTCTAGGTGGCTTATTTTTTCCAGGGAGGATTCTGATGTTTTCTGTTGAGAGCTTTCCTTTTATATATACCCCACCCCCTTTATTTTCTAGTTGTGCATTAGAATATTCGACTTCACCTCTTTATAAAGAAACAGTGTAGTCAATCTGCATCGCTTCTAAAGGCCTGGTGTTTCTGTGAAGGGCGTATTTGGGGTGTGGTGCGTTTAGCACCGTGGAGAAGGGAGCAGCAGCTTATGGCCCGTGCCAGATGGACATCCCTCCCGGAATCTGTTACTTATCCCAGGGGCCCTGTTACACAGGGTTTATTTTCAATATTAATCTTGATATGAAGGCAGCTGCAGTTCTTAAAAAAAAAAATCATACCTCTAACTTATTTTTATTACGGCCAAAGAAATTTATAGATCAGCTTTATAGGTGGATTCTACTTTTTCCCTTGGTTATTAACCAGCACTGTGGAATGTGTAGTAATTTTCCCTGTGTGCCATATATATATATATATTCTTCCACTAGTAGCAATGAGAAAAATAATTCTTTTTTGTTTTTGAATAAATGGAGTCAGTGTGTATGGTAATATGTATACTTTGTGTAAGAGTCCCTGTGTATAAGGTTCTAATATTTTACTTTAAAGTTAAGCAGTATGCCTCCCCCCGCCCCCTTTTTAAGCTTCTAAGCAAGCATTCCTTCCTCAAATGTGTTACATTTTAACTGTGGCACGTCAAGAGGGTTAATAAATTTTTAGATAGTATTTATAGCGTCTTCAGCTTAAAATGCAGCCTAACTAATATCCCTTTGTGATCGTGCAAAGATTTTTACATCTGTTCTGTATCCCTTTTGGTCACTTGTATTTACAACTTGATTTGCCTAAGTACGGTTGAGTCACTCTTCTAGAAGAGAATTTGGTTTTTGCTGAAGCGAGTAGAATTTAATATGTGATTTTAGAAGAGCAGCTTATAAATTGCTGTATAACCACATCTTTTTAAATTTGTGTAAGGAAATGTTAAGGTAATCTTGAAGGCATTCGTATACAAAATGACTGTTCAGGATCCCGAGAATAAAATGCCTCCCTTATTTTTAGGAATCCTGAAATTCATGTTTTGTTTCTTTTTTATGAAACGCTAAAATAAATTTGAGCTGTGTAGCAGATTAACCTTGACATCGTGACTGAATTCAGCGATTTGTCTTCAAGATGAAAACTAGTGGCCCCCACTTTGTAGGGATTTTATTGTATTGTTATGTGTAGGAAACCATTAGCCAAATACTCAAACTATTTAAAGCAATAGATTTAGAAAACAAAACACTCTTCTTATACCATAAATATAAAATCTGAAGTTACAGGTTTGGGGATCGTTGGTCAGGAGGAATGTGATTTCCTGGCATCCTGCTCTTAACCCTCCCAGACATAAGATTTAGACCCTCATGTGGGCCTTTTCCTAGTAAAATATTTTAGATAAACACAACTGGTAAAATACAGAGAACTAATGAAAGCTATATGATCACCCATCTGGTAAGAAGTTGTCCCTACAGAATTCAGGCAATCATAAAATCACAGAAAAATGTATGTAATCAGGATATTCTTGCAGTGTGAGCAAAAGCTCTCTGCCACTGCACTGTAAAATACTAGCCTTGATGTGTCTGCTGTAGCTAGCCATAGATTCTTACAATTTCTTATCAAGTATCTGAGATTTACTCTTAAGCCATGATAGATGTGAATGAGTAGAGCCCATAGGTAGTCTTGTTTGGTTGAAATGATTATAGATGATACATGCTTCTGAACTTCTTAGCATTAATGATTTCTGAGTTAAGTAGGCCTTAGGTATTTGGCTTATCAAATGTGGTTGGGAGGGGAAAATAAACACATCGAGTCACTTATAATGCTTAAGGAAGAATGGATAGGTTTATTGATCTTTTAAAAAATGTTAACCTTAAAGGAACATGTTGAACTATTTCTATTTCTTGACTTATCCTTTGCAGGAAAAAAAAGAAAGCAACTGGATATTTATATAAGTGGAATGTCTCATAGCTGACAGCTGGCAAATTGATACGTAGTTGAAGCACATCTAATATAATCCTTAATGGGAGTCAATAATCTTATAAGTAGATATATCCAACAGTGGTGTAATGCCCACTTGAGAGAAGAGTATGGAATGGGTTTGGATAGTGTAGAAGCAGTGACCCTGCAATATGTATTTTAAGATACTTTGCATATCTCTATTTATGCTGAATGTACGGATCGACCTCTCGTTAGGGTTTCTCAGTCACCGTTGACATTTTGGACAGTACAATTCTTTGTGGAGGCTGTCCTGTGCATTCCTGTATGATAACCAGCATTCTGGCCTTACTCACTGGATGACAGAAGTCATGTTAATAAAAACTCTCTCTGGAGATCATTAAAAGTCCCCTGGAAGGGGAGGATACCCCCAGTAGAGAATCACTGATCTGTAAGCCTCATACTTATGACCCAATACATGACTTTTTATGCATCTACGTATTAGCATATTAGATTTGGGCACGAATACGCTGTGGTTTAAGAGCACTAAATTTTATACTTTGGAGATGAAAGAATGGAAGACAATATAGAAAGTTTTGAATGGAATTCATACTAAATCATAAATAGAGGGATTGATTGAAATAAGAGAATGTGTGTTTTTACCATTGGTTAGTACAGTTTGGTTTATGAGTTAAAGACTTTTTGTAATTAGTTAAAAGATTTTCCTTTAAGAACAGTGAGGAACATTTTGCTTAATTTGTTGTTCTTTTTTTACGCTGGAAATTTCATGATTGTGAAAGAAGTAGTGCCCGGGAGGCTTAGTAAGGAAGGGTGTTGGGTGTAAATATGCTGTGTCATTAGAGGCCTGGAAGTTTGCTTTCCGCAGAAGGTCTCTGAGGTCCGTCTGTCATTCGATTGCAGCAAGAACTACAAAATCTGGTCGTACAAGGAAAATAACTCAGATTTGTTTTTTGTATGTGACTTTTTATTTCTATTTTGTTTTAAGGTTTGACAGTGCTTTGGCAAACCATAATGGCAGTGGGTCACCTGAATTTGATGTGGACTGAGTCCTGTGCACCAAAAGAAAAAGGGCTTAGTGATATGTGTCTTTAACCACATGGAAGCTGCCATGTACCCCTGAGGTTGATGCTGACGCCACTGCATTATAGTTTGAGTGCCAACGGTGTGCTAAGCCCTGGTGTTGCAATGTCCAATGAGGCACAGCCTCTGCTCCCATGGAGTTGAGGAGAGAGACAGACACCAAAGTAGATCATTTTGGCACCGTGTAGAGTGACGTACCGGTTACCTGGGAGCTTGAGAAGGCCGTTTGCCCGGGTGTGGGGAAGGTAGTCCCAGGGAAGGCTTATTTATCCAAGGAGTTATTTCTTGAGCATCTTTTTTTTTTTTTTTGAGACAGACTGTCACTTTGTCATCCTGGGTAGAGTGCTGTGGCATCACAGCTCACAGCAACCTCAAACTCTTGAGCTCAAGCATTTCTCTTGCCTCGTCTACTGAGTAGCAGGGACTACAGGCATCCTCTGGAATGCCTGGCTATTTTTAGAGATAGGGTCTCACTCTTGCTCAGGCTGGTCTCAAACTTCTGTTCTCAGGCCATCCACCCACCTTGGCCTCCCAGAGTGCCAGGGTTACAGGTGTGAACCACCTCACCCGGCCTTGAGCATCCTTGAAGAGGATACCTGCTATGAACATCAGTGGAAGTACTCATTATAAACTAATTCACACTAAAGTGTCCATGGCAGATTAAGAGCTAAGTGGGTATTCCTCCCAATGGTAGTAGAATTTATCATGCATGGAGTCATAGCCCTCTGTAAAACCAAGGAATGTCCTGCCAGTCATGGAAATTTGCATGTTTTACTGACCTATCTTTTGGGCCAAAGAGAGGTCTTTCCATTTCTTCTAGTGATATCAAAGACGTAGTCAACTTTTCTTCCATCTGGACGAACAACTACTCCGAGCTGTTATATCTCATTTGTAAATTGCTGTTATTTTATAGGGGATGTCAACCAGTTTGCTAAATACAGTAGAAGATACAAAGAGTAGACACCTGGAAATTACAGTCTGAATCTTTGTCTCCTGCTATCATGGGCCGGTCTTCTCCTTTGAGTTCATTCTTCCTACCACCACGTCAAGCCATGCCTCCCCACAGCACAGTCTATACTTGCAGGTTCCGGCATCAGCCTTCCCTCTGTCTTCTATTCTTAGAATGATGCGTTCCCATTTGTCCATCTGCCAGCTCCACTTTCATGACATTAGGTCTCTGCCCAAGTAGTTTTCTCTACCAGAGTGCTTTTGTTTTATGGCCAACTCCTACACATCCTGCAAGACCCCACTCAAATGGCCCCTCTTGTTTGAAACCTTCTGCTGACTTTCCAGAGAGAGCACTTTGCATCTATCCTTCATATAGCACCTGTCATGTGGGTTCCTATCTGGTTCTTCTTTCCATTAGAACTCTCCTTAGGTAGGTCTTACTCACATTTTAAAACCAGTATCTACTATTGTGTCTTCTATATAATAGGTACTTAATAAGTAATATATGAAGTGTTTCAAAGACCCATTTATTGAATTTCTGACATTTATCCAGCACCTCTTCCATATGAGACGCTTTGCTGGGGGGTTTGTATTGTCTCATCCTTCTTATGCAGCACAGTCCCGTAAGTCCTGTCCTTCCTTCCTTAGAAATGAGGAGACAGAAGTTTAGATTGGTAAACATGAAGCAACTTACCTGATGACACTTGAGTTGTTAGTGGTAGTTGGGATTCGGGCTTGGATCTCCCTGGGCTCCCTCGCTTCTGTGTTCACCAGGTACATGCGGAGCACCTGCCGTGGGTCAGACAGAGGACACAGCACTGAACTAGACAAATGGACTGACCATTCTCATGTGGAGATCTTCAGCAAACAGACAAGTAAATGTAGTAAGTTGGTCAGCCATCAGTGAGTTTATATCCAGTGAGATATAAAGGAGGGGATGGGGCCGAGACTGAGGCGTGCGGGTCCTGTGAGTGGAGTGTCGGGAGGACTCGCTGCCCAGCGGATAGTGAGCAGAAACCTTCAGAAAGCCAGGCTGGTGGAGGGAGTGGTTCAGCCACATGGAACGGCAGGTGTGGGGCACTGAGGGGCAGCCAGTGTGGTGGGCCTGGAGCTGAGCCGCCGGAGCAGCCCTCTTAGCAGGGAATTTGGAGAAGGAGGCAGCAGCAGCTAGATCTTGCAGCGCTTGGGCCAGTGCGTTGGCCTTTTAAGTATCTTTGAGAAGCCATTGGAGTTTTTTTTAGTAGTAAAACTCTCTTGCACAGCCATTTAAACTACAGCAGCTTGTAAAGCAGATATACTTGGTCTGTTTTGGTTTCTGTGTGACTCATTGAAATGTCACCAGGGCCATTAGTACAAAAAGAAAAAGTGGCTTTATATGCACTAACCCATTTAATCCTCAAAACCTTCATGAGGCAAATATGTTCTTATCCCTGTCTTATAGATGGAGAAAGTGAAGCACCGGGAGGCAAACAGTTTTGCACGGTGACACAGCCAGCAAGGAGCTCAGCTGGGATTTGAACTTGTCCTTAAGACAAGTGGGGTGGCATGCCTGCCATCCCATGGCTCGTGTGGTGGTGGGACTGGAAGTCTCAGCCAGCTGGTCTGACTCGGGGTGAGGGGCATTCCAAGTTTCCTTCTTCCTGCTGTGGCCTCTGTCCACCCCAGACACTGGCAGACTCTGCCGGCCTTGACCTCACTGGGCTCCTTGCCCCAGTCTTGCTCAATGCTGACCTCCTTGTACATTTCAGATGATTTATGTGTTCAACCGTGGGTTTTACCTCTCCCTCTACATCATCCTCCTTCTAACAAACTCCTTTCTGGACATCCCTATTTTAATTAATATGTTTTGAAATATTCAGGTTGGACTTCAAGGCCCACCGGAGTCTGGCTACCCGCCGTCTCTCCCAGCTTGCCTCCCTCTCCTGCAGGCAGACGCTCTCTGCTTTGGTCTCTGAACAGAGCTTGTGCACAGTTCAGTCTGCGCTTCACCCACTCCCTGCCCTTTGCCTCGGTCTTCTCCTCTGCCACCTTTTCTTTGTTCGAGGTTTGGTTCTCTGAGAAGCCATTCTTTTGTGGCTCCTCCTCTTAAACTTGCAAGCCATTTTGCCAGCAACTTGGCCCTTAGTTTGGTACCTTTTTTTTTTAAGACAGTCTCATGTTGTCACCCTCAGTAGAGTGCTGTGGCGTCACAGCTCATAGCAACTTCAAACTCTTGGGCTCAAGTGATCCTCTTGCCTCAGCCTCCCGAGCAGCTGGGACTACAGGCGCGCGTCACCATGCCCAGCTGGTTTTAGAGATTGGGTCTCGCTCTAGCTCAGACTGGTCTGGAACTCCTGAGCTCAGGCAATCCACCTGCCTCGACCTCCCAGGGAGCCATCGGGCCTGGCCTGATCTTTTTTTTTTTCCTCTCATCACACCAACTAAATTGTCCCTTAAAATCAACACTCGAATCTTCTGTTTCTGTATATCTGGAGATATATTCCCCTAATATGTCCTATGAATTAACATCCAATAGGGATTCAGTTAAGAGTTGGCAAGGTTTTGGCAGGAAGAGGGAGTGATGTGTTACCATTGGCATATTTTTGTTGGTGTCTGTTTAAGGAGAAACAGATCCCTTCTTTTCCCATTCTCTTGAATACTGCTGATAACTGGTTATTGGGCCCATCCCAAACATGGCTCCATGTTTGCTTAAAAACAAAAAAACAAAACCGAAAAATAAAAACTTGATTCTGAAACTTTAGTATCCTCTTTTCTACTTATATTTGTTTTTATGATATTAAACGAGTGCAGTTGAGTTTGAGAGGGTTTTTTCCCCCCTTGTCGCTTTTCACTCGTCCAGATGGTTATGCGATTCACAGACGCAAATGTGTCCAGATCATGAGAATCCAAAGGCCTCCGTGTTTGAGTGGAGTCCATATGGTTAGGTATTGTTGTTCCTTGTGTGGGTCCTCAGAACTTGCTGAGAGAACCAACAGTGGAATTTGTCTTCCCTACTCCATCTGATCTCAGATGTTCTCATCTTTTTCTCCTGGTGACAAGGGTAAGGGGGGGATGTCGTCACCTCACAAATGTTTGCATTTCCCCGCAAACAAGGAAGGTGAGAAGAGATTGTAAATACTTGAGTGAAGCCTTTATCGGCACAGACAAGACAGCTTGAGCTCCATCAGCATTCCCATAAGATGTGTAGAAAAGTTTATTTTAAAAAAGAAATGTTCACCACATGAGTCTAAAATGAGCTGGGCTATTAGTTCTCAAATACTAGTGCACTTTAGCATTCCTTAGAAGCTGGTTAAAAATACAGAGGTTAGGGTCCCACTGCCTAGAGATGCCGATACCCTAAATCCAGGGCGGGGATCAGGTAATTTGCATTTTTAGGAGGCTTCTGGTTGTTCTGTGGTCCCTGGCACAACGCTTTGAGAAACCCTGACCTAGACTATAGTTTTTAAAAAAACGTTTTATTTTATTTTATTGTTTGTTATTTTGGATTAATTCGAAGGTACATAGATTAGGTTACATCGTTTACATTTCTAAGGTAAAGTCCAAATTGCAGTTGGGTCTTCCACCCAGGTACTGTGCCAGATACCCCTAAAAGAGACTTTTAAATTAGAAGGAAAAATCTACTATCTGATTTAACACTCACATCCTTGCTCCTGAGACCTTAGACCCCCTGTTCCCTTCTCCCAGCGTATCCCTGCAGGCTGGAATCTGGGTCCGTTGTAGCCACGTGAGATGATCATCCCTGACCACCCCACCCACCCAGGCCTCTGTATCTTTTTTATTAAAAGGTTAGTGCATTGTCTAGAATAAAGCATTTTTCTAGCTAGATATCTCTAGGAATTAATTACTTTTGTGGAATATGTAAGTCTTCTGGTCACCACTTTTTCCCCGGAGATGTGCTCTGGGGAGGGACCAGGGGTGGCATCTCTTGGGCTTCCTGTTTGCACTTGAATTTCAAGTGCGTATCCTGTGTCTTGATGCATGTCGGGGCTCAGAAGCCGACACCCCCAAATGTAGCGTGTTGTACCAGTTGTTGTATCGAAGAAAAAGCCTAATTTCTCTCTGAGGCTTACTCCCCCCTGCCCCCATCTCTCGTCTGTCCCCCAAAAGGATAAAGTTGTTCTCCGAAGTTCCCTTATTGGTCTAACCTCCTGCCCTACCAAAGACATAAATAGTTAACTTCCAGGCCCTTCCTGGAGTTTTCATTCACTGAGCCCATATCACAGAAAGGAAAACTGAAGTCTGTCAACAAAACCTAAACGGATGTTTGTCATGAACCACGATCAGCTCTGCAGGCCCAGCAGGCTTTGTCCCAGGCCAGATTTCCCTTCATAGAACCCCCCTCAACAGAATTCCTCCTCTGCCCTCTCTGTAACCTAATTAGCCAGGTCCAAGCCCCTACTCTTTCTGTGACCACAGAAAAGATAAGCAGGTAGGCTTCTGTATCCCCCAGGGAGTAGGGGGCTCAAGTCTTCACTTTGAAGGCTCCCATGTATGTAAAACTGTGATCTAATAACTGTGTACGCATTTTCTCCAATCTGCCTTTTGTGAGTTGATTTTTGAGCAAACCTTCACCCCTGCATGGGCCTGAAGAGCAATTCTGAGTACCATCACTTCACCTCCAATGGGCTTGATTGAACCCCTACTACACGTCTATCTACTAATAGTAGAAGTAGGAACTGGGACATCAGTGTGGAAGACAGACAAAAATTCTTATCTTCTAGTGAGGGGAGACAGGCAGTAATTACATTACATGACATTGAAGTGTTCATGGAAAAATAGAGTAGGGGAAGAGGGATGAAGAGTATTGGAGGTGGAGGGGGTTGCAGAGAACTTTGATGGGGTCTTTATGGACCAGGGGACATCTGAGGAAAGACTGGGAAGGAGGGGAGTGAGCAAGCCCTAGGCACATTCGTAGGGACAACGGTCCAGGCAGAGAAAACAGCCGATGCAGAGGTGCTGAGGTGGGACTGTCTGGGGTGTTGAAGGAAGGGCATGAAGGCCAGCAGGCTTCAGTAGCGTTAGCTAAGAGGTCTGAGAAGAACCCGAGGCTGTTACAAGGAGCAGAGGAGTGACCTGGTCTGATGTAGACTTTTGAAGGGCTACTTTGGCTCTGCACTGAGAACAGACTATTGGGTAGTATGTTAGGGCCTAGAACTGAAGGGAGCTGCTGGGAGGTGGCTGCAGAGGTCCGGCAGGGAATGGATGGCTTGGGCCTGGGTGGTCCAGAGGAGTGGTGGAAAGTGGTTGTCCTTGAGTATACCTGGAAGGAAAAGCCAACAGACTCTCTTGAGAAAGGGGAGATTCAAGAGTATTTTTTACTTTCATCATGGAAGTGAGTGACTTCCCCGCTAAAAGAGTGGGAAAGGCTGTTTACGATGCCTCCTGATTCCTGCTTGGAGGTGATGGCTCCAAGATGGCTGTAGATGGCTGGATGCTATGTCTGGTGCTCGGGAGATGGTCATCTAGGAGCTGGTAGCATGTGGGGCGGCATGTGGGTAATTACACATGTGCGCGTGGAATTCTATACATAGAATTCTACATAGAGAAACAATTACACATAATTGTATATACATCGTTAGCAGAATTTTGTGTATATATATACAAATATAAATTATATATATTCCATAATTACACCTTGTAGCCCATTGTTTACAGTCCGTTGTTTCCAGACTATTGTTGAACCCCTGCCCTTTGATACAGACTGTCTTTACTCATGAAGTCATTCTTGGTCTCCTAATGGGGGGGTCTCCAGACCCACCCAGGATCACCACCAGCGTTCCTATCATTTGCCTTGGGCTCGTTTTCACTCCTTTGGGCTTTATTATTGTGAAACAGATGACCACTGTTGGAAGTGGTTGGAACTCGGTGATCCCTCCCAAGTTCTCCTTCAGGGAGTCCTTCTGGGAGGCTTTGGAAGTGAGTGGACTCTGCAGTGCTCCCGGCACCCCCATCCGTAATGGCACAGATGTCCGTAGTGAACCATCAAATTGCACAGTGTCTGCTAACAAATCTAACAGGAAAAAAAGAGAGTTTGAAGGATTATTTTTTTTTATTTTTAGGATTAAATTTATGCCATTTGGCTGCTTGGGACCCTGTAGTTAATACTGCTTTATGAGAAGCCTATACAGTTCTTCACATGGGTGTCAAAATAATTTCAGGGAAAATGGTGTTGTGTGGACTCATCAAGCGGAAGGGTTGGTCTTGTGATCACAGACGGCTTTTTGTCCCGGCTGCTCTAGTTTTCTTCCAGACCCTTTGCCAGGCCAGCCAGACTTCACAATCCGCCTTAATTCACTCTGGCACTTCACGTGCTCAGACAGGCCGTGGACATGATGGTCTTGAATACATTTCTAAAAAAAACCCCCGCCGTGCTCCTTTTTAATTGATGGCCTTCATGCATTGTATTTGCCCAGGCTATAATTACTCATCAAGAAGCAAAAAAGCAAATCTACTTACAAGTACAATGAAGATGTTCTTTTATGAAATTATTAAGATGCAGAAGTTTGACACGCGGAGTGATTTAGTTCTGCTTTATAACGACATCTTTAGGGACTGTATCTCTGGGGATCACCTTTATTAGAGGACCTGTCACCACCCGGGCACTTCATAAATGCCAAACACCCTGGCCTTGAGCAACTACTTCTCCACACCCGGGCTCTTTAAAATGGTTGGGATTGGTTGAGTGCTTGCATAATATTTACATGTGCCTTCAGAGTAATTAACCACCTCACCTGATGTTCATTTAGTGTATTTGGATTATTTCCTTGTGACTTTTGAAGTTGCATAAACGATCCCTTATGTGGTTGATTAGGGGATCTTTGAAGGAACCCATCAGTGGTGTTCTAGAAAGTTTGAAAGATCAGTGGGGTTTTGAAAGGTTGAACTTTCAGTCTAGAAAGTTTGGAGATAGGCCAAATTAAGGTGACGTAGAGTGAATAATTTAGAAATTCTTATGAAGTTACTTCATAAAATGCATAAATGTTACCATGGTATAAAATTGACATATTAGTTAGTTTATTTATTTATTTGAAGACAGAGTCTCACTCTGTTGCCCCAGGCTAGAGTGCCGCAGCTCACAACAATGTCAGACTCCTGGGTTCAAGTGATCCACTTGTCTCAGCCCCCTGAGTAACTGGGAGTACAAGCACCTGCCACAACACCTGTCCAGTTTTTCTCTTTAAGTAGAGATGGGGGTCTCTGCTCATGCTGGTCTCGAACTCCAGAGCTCAAGCAATCCACCTGTCTGGGCCTCCCAGAGTGCTAGGTTATAGGCATGAGCCACCAAACGTGGCCAACATGTCTTTGTAAGAAAGATTTAGGGGAAAATAAAAGAATCTTGTTAATAAAGGGCTTAGAAGAAAGTTTTCCTAAGTGTGCTTCCACAGAGACAATAGGAAGTGACCCATTGCTTTTTTTTGGAGGGGGAAGAGGACGTTAAGTGTCTCCCACTTCAAGAAAAATGTAAGCTTCACCCAAGTAGGGACCTTGTCATCTTTCCATTTTGTCTCCATTGCCTTGCACGAGGTAGGAATGTAAATTCTTGCCGAGTGGATGAACTCCGGAACTTTTCAGAGCCTTTAACTTTGGCGCAGGCATTGTGACTCATCACAGACAAGGCAGCTTTCCCCAGATGTGCTGGACTGGGGAACCATTTCTTGAGGAGCATTTTACTAGCTTCAGGTACCTTGAAATACTCTCTGGAAAATTCTAGCTCTGAGTAAAGTAGATAACAGAGTTGATGTTGAATTGATCCCTGAGTGAAGGGAAGAGTCAAGGTTTTGTGAATGTTGGAGTGCAAGCGATTGTGAGGTAGGCTGGATGCCCGACGTCCAGCGTTCAGTCCGTGATCCTGGGCAAATTACTTGACCGCCTAGAAGCTTCAGTCTGTTCATAAAATAGGGATAAAAATTGTATTTATATATATGTATATTTTTAAGACAGAGTCTCACTCTGTTGCCTTCACCCTCTGTAGAGTGCCACGGCATCATCATAGCTCACAGCAACCTCAAACTTTGGGCCCAAGAGGTCTTGCTTCAGCCTTTCAAGTAGCTGGGACTACAGGAACCTGCCACAACAGTTGGCTAGTATTTCTATTTTTAGTAGAGACAGGGCGGGAGAGGAATCTCACTCTTGCTCAGGCTGGTCTTGAACTCCTGAGCTCAAGCGATCCACCTGCCTCGGCCTCCCAGAGTGCCAGGATACAGACGTAAGCCACTACACCTAGCCAAAATTATATTTGTCTTACTGGTTGTTGGGAAAATATGTTTAGTCTCACTTAGGAAAATGAAATGAAATAAAGGATGTAGGGGGCTTTACTGGATTGAATACTCATTATCACAAAAAAGTAGGTGGTAAATTACTCCAGTGAGGATGGGTGATTAGGAGGCACATAAGTTCAAAGTCATTAACCTTTCTCCCTCCTTCCCTTCAACAAATACCAGAGTGTTTCCAATACTCCAGCCAGGCATTGTTACTTCATGGGGGAGACTGTAGTGAACACAGCTAAGGACCCTTCCCCATGGACCTAGACGGTTTTTATAATGTAATGTGTTTATTGATGTCACTGTCTCTTAGAGCACAGAGTAAATTTAATTGTATACAATTCGCTTAAAATTAATTGTCCTGAAGTCATTATATTAGAGATCTGCCCCATAGGGGCACTTTTTCTCTCAGAATTGGATCTATGCTTACAACAAACAAGTAAGGCAGGATTCGTAGGTCACATTATAAAATAAAGTAAGTAGAGATAAGCTAATCAAATGCAAGGTAACATCTTTCATTCTGATGAGCTTTAACTGTCACAGTGGGGCAGCCCAGTTTAGCAAATAAAAATCTATAACACCCCATTAAGTTTGAATCTCAGATAAATAACGAATACTTCTTAGGCATAAGTATGTCCCCAATAGGGTCTGGGTTCTATTTATACCAAAAAATAAGTTTGGACGGGCGCAGTGGCTTATATCTGCACTCCTAACACTCTGGGAGGCCGAGGTAGGAGGATGGCTTGAGGCCAGGAATTTGAGACCATCCTGAGTAAGAGTGAGACCCCTCTCTCCAAAAAAATATAAAAAAATTGCCGGGCATGGTGATGTGCACCTGTAGTCTTAGCTACTCAGGAGGGGGTGGAGGCAGGAGGATCACTTGAGCCCAGGAGTTTGAGGTTGCAGTGAGCTGCGATCACCCCTTCACACTCTAGCCTGAGCAACAGAGCAAGACCCTTCTCTTAAAAAGAAAAAAATTGCTGGTCATTTAAAAGTCAGATTTATCTGGGTGTCTTGTATTTTATCTGATTACCTTACCACACTGAACCAAAGTTCCAGGCACCTGTGCAGAAGAATGACCATTGACAGCAACAAGTCTATATTTAAAGCCACTTGAGATATTTTACCCCAAACAGAATAGAAACCTTTACTTACTTCTGTTTTGGAAATGATTTATAACTGTACCCGCCTGATGGGCAAGTGTTTCCAAATTAAAAGCCATTAATTAAGGCCTTATATAGATACAAAAGATATGCAAGAAGGGCTTTGTAATTCCAGCGCTGTACTTCAGGTGAGAGCTTTTCAAATTACGTGGACCGCTGGAGCCACCTGCTTGACTAAACGCCGGTCGGCTCTCGCCTTCATCAGCGCACCATGGTGGTGCCAGCGTTGTTACTGATTTTTCTCATTTCTCCAGGGCAAATACTAATTAATGGATACAATTCACAGCTGATTAGCTGTAGTTTCTTCAGTAATTACATTCGCATACTAACTGTTCAGAAGAGGATTTCTAACCCAGTTCTTATTTCACTCTAAGCTTAATTTGTTTTTTGAATTGTTTAGGCCCTTAGTTTAATAGCCATTTTATTTTTCTTTGTTGTTTTAGGTGCTATTAGATAATAAGCAAGTTTAATCGTAAAAAAAAAAAATACTCTCTGATAATAAGCTGTTTGCTTTAAATGGTTTTCTAATTCCCCAACAAAACCAACATTTAAATAACGTTAAAGTTGTGATAACAGGCTCTTAGGCGGTTTAAGGGGCCAGGATTGGTGCATGGGTGATACACATTGGCAGCCCAGGTTCTTATACGTATCCAAAAATAACATTTGATTGGAAGCACAAGATTTTGATTCTAGTATCATTAGTACGTCAAGCATTTCATGACAGTGTTGCCTATATTTAACATTATAGAAAAATGGCGAAAAAGTGTGTGTGTGTTCACAGGCACAAAACACTCACACATGCGTTTTGGATATCACATGTCTTCAGAGAAACCAGATAAAGGTCTTTCTTTTTTTTTTTTTTTTTTAATGAGAGACCGTCTCACTATGTTGCCCTTGGAGAATTGCCATGGTGTCACAGTTCACAGCAACCTCCAACTCTTGGGCTTAAGTGATTCTCTTGCCTCAGCCTCCCAAGTAGCTGGGACTACAAACGCCTGCCACAAAACCCTGCTATTTTTGTTGTTGTTGTTGTTGTTGCAGTTGTCATTGTTTTATTTATTTATTTATTTATTTATTTATTTTGAGACAGAGTCTTACCGTGTCACCCTTGGTAGAGTGCTGTGGTGTCAAAGCTCACAGCAACCTCAAACTCTTGGGCTTAAGTGATTCTCTTGACTCAGCCTCCCAGGTAGCTGGAACTACAGGCGCCTGCCACAATTCCCGGCTATTTTGGGTTGTAGTTGTCATTTTTCTTTGGCAGGCCTGGGCTGGTTTCCAACCCATCAGCTCCAGTGTATGTGGCTGGCGCTACAGGTGCCAAGCCATATAAAGGTCTTTCTTAAGTGCTAACAGTCTTTCAGAAATCCTTTTAAAGATACTTACTGCAGTGAATCTGCGTGTTCACTGAGAGCTTTTCTGGTGGCACACTGTGTGTGTGTGTGTGTGTGTTTGGGTGTGTTTTCCGTGGTGAGACTGTGCTTCTGTAGATGGTAACGGTGTTCTGGAACCATTAGAGTCTTTCATATAAATCCTGCTTAGTTTTTGGATCCCTGGAGTGATAAATCGTAGAGTGTCAATCCCGCCTCTGTGCGGTGAGTCCTCCAGATCCAGAGTCAGGGGTTGAGAGCCCCTCGGAAACAAGTGTTTTGTTAGTGGTTTATTGTGAGGAGGATTACGTGAGTCTTCCATATCTGTGTATTGATCTATAAATTCTATTTATTCTCTGTACTTATCAATGTATCTGTGTATCCGAGTACCTACCTATTTCTCTGTATCTGTCCACCCATCCATCTCTCTCTCTCCTTGGTGAAAATGAACCTTTCACTTTAAATAATTATCAGATTTATTTATGTTAGAAAATAGATATATACACCTCACCTTTTGGCAACCAAAGCTATGTTTTATTTGATGCATCAAAGGAAGGGAAATAATACATTGTATAAAAAGGACAGTCTTTTACCATTTAAAAATAATGTCGCTCTTAGATAATTATGCTCACAGGACCTTTCCATATTGCCAGACTGATAACAGAATGTGTAAAGCAACAAAACGTGCCTAGTTAGACCATTTGAACCTGAAAATACATTTCTGCTCAAATCCAAGTTTTACATTTTGATAACAGTCCCTGAAAGTAAAGAGCTTATGTCTGAAATGCTGATACAGCCTTATTTGTGATGATATGAATGGGCTATTGTGTTAGGGAATGAAATAAAAATTGCCGTGTTCATAAGATCTCGCTTATTTTTTAAACCTCTTTGCACTTAACGTTACTTTGAGAGATTAAATATCACTATTTTCAGCAGCTCTGTTTGGAGATTTAAAAAATATTCTTTAGTCTTATTTATTTATATTCATGCCACACCCCCATTCACTAGAAAATACCATTTGAGTCCTGGGAATTGAATTTCATTCCCTTTAATTCACATTTTCACCTACCCACACTTGTGATATCTGTTCTTGAAAAGTAAGCTATCAAATCCCAACAAGCTTTACAATGTGTCTAGGTGATTTTCTGAGAAACTCTTTCCTTCTAACCTCTGACAAATGCCAGCTCAACACACACTTGCGACCAGTGGGCCTAATGTTAGTAATCCTCTGCCTTCACTATTTGTCTTGATGAGAAACAAAACTATTTTCTAGAATTATCGAGTTAGCTTAACTCTGAGCTGTATTTGCCATGACTGACATGGTGCTTTGAAACCTCGGTCATATTTTGCATTTGGTCTGAGTAAGACCCCCCCTTTTCATCTAGTAACACCAGCATTCTTTCCAAATCACAGCCAGAATTCTTTATCATGCCTCATATTGACATAAAACAATCTGTTTTCTTTCAGTTTGGAAATAATAACAGCTACATGAATATGGCTGAGGCAAACAACGCCTTCTTTGCTGCCAGCGAGGTGGGTGACTATCTTCATGTGTCTGCTCATGTTTTGTGCGTTACTTAGGTAATATAATGGGCTTGGAGGGAAAAGCAAAGTATTGAATTTATCTCTGTCCCATGTGGTACAAGGGGACGACTTTGGAGGAGAAATGAGAAAAGCCTGTTGGAAAAGAAAATAACCTGACAAGCCTTTACCACTGGTCCATAGGCTGTGACTAATGTTAACCACTTCATACAAACCTCTTGATGAAAAAAACAGATAAACAAACAAAGATAAATATGTAAGAAAGTGTGTTAAGATATACTCGCAGACTGTACTGGGACCTGAGCAGATAATGTGGTCACTTTGGAAACTAGGCTAGAAGCGACTTTGAAGGTATTCGAACCTCACCTGTCTTTAGGGATGATTTCGTTAAGTTGCCATGGTTTCTGAATGTGCGTGACGGAACAAGGTGAGAGTTTCTTAGGATTCTAGTGAAATGATGTGAAATGAGGGGTTTACTTGTTGTTAGATACCCGCCAGCCTAGTACGGTGCCAGGCAGTGCTGGGCGCTTAGTAAATATTCATTGAATGAGTGAAGAGTGGGCTTGCTCCACGACGTGGCTGCAGGTGGGGAAACCGGGTGACAGAATCCCAGCGCAGTGCCATGTTGGGCTCTGGGTCTCTTTCTCCCAGTGCAGGTGGAACAAATGACTCCTTGTCACCAGTGTTATGTATTTGCTGTGACAGACTTAGGGCTATTGTCCGGTTGTTGACCTGCCATCCACAAAAACCTCCATCTTGATGAGGTATTAGGTCAAGACGGTAGTTTTCTAAAAACGGTAGACTGTGTGAGACTTCAGATTTTAATATAAGAACAAATAGAAGTGAAATTGGCCCAAATGGAACATTTTTCTCTTGCGGGTCCAAGTAATAAAAAGTCTTCATTTTCCAGATACATTCAAATATAGGAAACTGAACTAGCTTGACCCCAGAGGATGAAAATAATAATGGCTTCATAAATGATCTTGGTAGAGGGAAGCAAGTGATACGAAAGAAATTAACTTTGAGAAATTATTAGAAGGAATGGGGAATCAAGAATTAAGGGTATTCCTAGATTAATCATTTTTATAGTGACCATCATCTCTCTAACCAGGAAGACAGCTCAGATAAGGGAATATTGTTTGGCACTGGGTGCTGTGTTGTTTGTGATAATGAACACAAACCCCATCTGTAGGACAACGTGATGTTTCATTCTGTAAGATTTTTTTCCCCCTACATTTGAATCAAACATTGATGAAAGCTCTACTGCCAGCAGCTGTTCAGAGACAATTTAATTCCAGCTGTGATAATTCACCGTGTCAGACATTGGCTGTTATATGTTGATACAACAGTTCTCCAGATTTGCATTTTTATCAAAAGGAACAAATGTTTTGAACATTTCAGTACAGATGGTATTTAACCATATACATACTACTTTAACATGTTCAAGGTAAACACTGAAAAGTCAATATCTGTAAAAAATAATCACATAAACTGTAAGTGATGAGTCTGATATTGGTCATATGGCAGAGTGACAAAAGTCTGTGTCCTTTTTTTGTTGATGCCATATGTGGTTATTTATATAATCTCAGATATCCAGTGTTTGAAGTTCCTCTTTTCTCTAAGGAATACTTAACTTTATATTTAATGTATTACCCTTTTTCAAAGTAGTTTAAAATTTTAGCATTTTCTTGATTATATAATTTTATTGCATTGTTTTATTAGGTTAGGATATAGTAATACACTAAATTCTAATGTAAAAATTAATTTATTTTATTTTTCTAAAATCATACTATAGGAACATATTATGTGTAAGACATCTCTGTATTCCTTAACAAAAATAAAAATGAAAACCTTCCTAACTGTGACTGCCTAGCATAGGACGTGCTTTATGTTAGAGTTTAAGAGGTAATCTTACAGAACGATTTCTCTGTAGATCTTTTCTTGAACAAAAAATAAAGCCCAAGTAAATGTTAATGCTGCATTATAGCATGTGCCTAATTTCCCAATCATTGCATTAAAAGTAAATTTATTTGGTTTTTTAACATTTTAATGAGTGCAAACTAATTCAGGAAGAGTTTAGGTTTGCATGTTGTAAAGTCTAAATTGTGCCTGAAACCAATTCCCTGCACGTAGATATTGTCCTGTAGATAAGACTACAGGGATTGGGATATTCAGAGTTTGAAATTCACACGTTTGCTTTATGTTTTCTGTCTGTGTCATGATTACCCTGACCATTTTTAAAGTACTTTAAATATTTATTGAAATAATATTTCAAGTGTTAATTACAGTGGTAATGAAAACAGCCAAATGCCACATATCAAGAATGAGTGTTTATCCGTATTGTTAATGTGATATGTTAGATTTCATTAAGCGGTAATGGGGTAGCAAATGAGTCACAAATTACAGTTGCATCTGTTACTAGACTACATTAGTGCCAAGATAACGGCGAACGCAGCCATAGGGTTACGTTCATTAGCCAACCACGTTCGTGGCCAATTCATCCCTTTGTGTTTGAGAACTCAGGGCACCGCAGTTAGAAATTGACATCTTTGGGGGTCATTATTAGAAGGCATATGTCAGAAAACGCACTATTTTATTCTAGCTTTCAAATGTGTTATTATGCCGCAGTGTTTCACGTGTATTGGATCTGCTAAGAACTTCAGGACGTTCAGTTGTCCCATCATAGACTGCCATAGCTTGTGACCTCTTTTTTTCTGGTGAGATACAGATGAGATTTGACAGGTTCTGTATGTAAGAAGTGGTTTTTCTGGTTGCTATTGTTGTTGCTTTTCTTTTCTGGAGTTCGTGTCTCATTTCTCTTAACTGGTTATTACGTGACATCATGATTGATTAACTTGAAGAATGATGATTTTCAGCTCTTAATTAGTTCTCTTAAATGATAATAGTGCTCGGATCATCCTACACCAGTTCATTCTTTCAAATACTATTAATAATAAATGAACTCTAACTTTGACCCTCTGAGCGAGGCATAAAAAATATCTGAGTAGTCCCCAACCCTTTACTCCACAAAAGAAATTATCCTAGACCTTGACATGTTCTCTTCCTCCCCCCAAAAAATCCAAGTTCTATTTTAAGAAAGATGGTTAGTGTGGTTGACCCATGCAGCCCTGATTGACATCACTAGGCCTGATTTTGAAACAATACCTTTAAGAATCTCAGTCACAGTAGAGAAAAACAATGCCTTAAAATTTACTTAGGTCTTAAAAGACAACACTTGTCCATGTAAGTGAGCAATACCATGTACTTAGTATCTACAGTATCAATATAGGTATATCAGTATAGCTCTGTGCTCTGCTCTCTAGAATAGTCTTTAAAGACTGGTAAAAAAAAAAAGTCCTGATAAATACATACTAAAATGTTCATATGAAAGAAAATAACCCTCCTGATAGGTTAAATGAAAGCACCGTCACCTTTTTATATAAGCTATGGTAATCCTTATATGAAGTGTTGCATTTACAAACAGTAACAATTTCATGGAAGAATTCATTGAACTTGATAATATACCAATAAGGAAATATGAAAAGCAAACCACACATTTAATATTACTTGTTTTATGTGTTGTGTCAGAAAGTAAATATGTGTAATGTTCATTTCTGGATTATGCGTGTTTGTGTGTGCGCACACCACAAACTTGTCAGAATTTTATGAAGTGTGTGGGTAGCGTCAGCGGTTTGAGCTGTTTCACTAACATATCAATAAAGTAGCAATTTGTTATGTTCTCCAACTAACAACAAAGACAGATGTTGCTAATTAAGGGCGCATTAAAAAACTGTTAATACTGATACTCCATTAAAACCATATGATAATGAGACTTAAATCTTTAATCAGAATGATCAGCAAACTTTATATATGGAAATCTGTGTTTAAGATGCTTTCATTTGAGAAATAAATATTTGGCCTAGATACGTAGTGTTTTCATGTGACATCTTTTTCCCTCTGAGGGAGGAATAAGATAATGGGAACAGACTATGAAGATTTCTGTATTTTATTTCCTTTTAGCAGACATTCCATACTCCAAGCCTGGGGGACGAGGAGTTTGAAATCCCGCCAATCACGCCGCCTCCAGAGTCAGACCCCGCCCTGGGCATGCCGGATGTACTGCTCCCCTTTCAAGCCCTCAGCGATCCATTGCCTTCCCAGGGAAATGAATTCACACCCCAGTTTCCCCCTCAAAGCCTGGACCTTCCTTCCATTACAATCTCAAGAAATCTCGTGGAACAAGATGGCGTGCTTCACAGCAGTGGGTTGCATATGGTAGGCACCACATTTATTGCTTGAAAGTATTTTTTTATCATTTACACTAATCATGGTACAGACCTGCGGGTCCGTACTCTTGCTGGTCTACTGGTGGACTTGTGGTTTGTTACTCTTTAGATATAGGTGTTAAACAAGAGGGTATTAGATTGGCCAGCAGTCAGTCACCTGAGAGAGATGAACCAACAAGATTCTGCTGAGTTGAAATGATTTTTAAGACATTTGGATGGAGCCCATCTCCCCTTGCCTTTGGTTTAACACAGAGTTGAAAGTTTGTTTGCTGAAGCAAGATTGTAGCAATGGAAGCCCTTCTCAAGTGTCTTTTGAATTTGTTGGATTGTAACATAATGTTTATGGTACATGATTTGCTCCTACCTCAAATGAAATATCAAACTGTGATACGCACAAAGAGAGAAAAATAATTGCTTATAACCAGCAGAGGAAAATGTAGAAGAGGTTATTGAGTGAAATACACCTAATTGTGTTATTTATTGTCATAAGCATTGAATAAGACACTCCAGAGGAGCAAGATTACTAATGCAATAATTTTGGTTCTATTTTTCTTAGCATGCAATTATAGTCAGCAATCGCCAGAGTAAATCTGCTTAAGTATTTTAAACTCTTGTGCTGGGATTGGTTTTTTTCCATCAGAGTACATTTTGCATTGTGTCTATCTAGGTGAGGCACTGAGCAGACATTTTTAAAACAAGATTACTAGTTCATAGTGCTTTAAAAAAAGAAACCCTGATAAAATGTAACAGATGTGTTGGTATAACCAGCACCACCACAACAAAACGAATCCTGTGCTTGTTTACATGTTTCTTTACACGTTAGGACCATGCCAGTGATGTTTATTGGTCTCATTGTTAATTCCCCAGATGACAACTTATGATTGCAAACTACGTAGTGGATTAGCCGTGAAAAGAATCAGTGTGCTCTCTGAAATATAAGATTACGTTCCCAAATAGGATTGTGGCAACATAATTTTCCTTGCTTGTGATCTTTTGTGTTTGAGCCGAACATCAGGGTTTTTATTTTTACTTTTTCTATGAGGAAAGAATGCAGTGAACAGTCAGGAACTGGTTATTAAGTATTCATAAACGTTACTCAACATCACAAATGGTTGTTTCCTGTGGACGTTCTTACGTTTTTATCCCTTTGACACTGGCACAAAGGACGCTATCCCTCTGTTCCTCTGGAGCTGGGCTTGCCATGTTGTGCCCGAAAATAATAAAGATAAAAAGGGTGTATTTAGTCAGCAAGGGAGTTTGCCAGGGTTTGCCATTTTTCATAGGTGCTCAGCGAGGCTCATTGAAGCTGCAGAAATAGTTAAAAGACCATATAATGTATGCTAAAATGTGTACTTCATTAAATTGGTAAATATTTATTAATAATATAAGAATCTGCCTTTAAATTAAACATCTGATGAATTACCTTGCCTCAAAGCTATAAAACTGTTATTGCTGTTATAAAAAAGTGTAAAGAAGGCATTTTGACTATGAAATTTCATTTCATGGTCAATTGAATTTACTATATTGGAAAGAACTAAAGATGGAATCATAAAATAATTATGATATTCACATACACTTAAAGAACAATGCTTTCACAGACCGGCGTTGGGAGAGGACTCAATTTTTAATGCTGCCTATGTAATGTATGGCTAATCACTAAAGCAGTTGAATTATTTCATTGATTTTTAAAAGTACAGGTACTTTAGCTAAGTGCAGACTGTTGTCACGAATCTACGTGGACTTCATCACATTTATTGGCGCCTTCTTGAAGTTTCACTGAACCTGAATAATATTTATTTTGGCTTGAAACAAACTAATCTTGTTGAACATTCTAGTAGAATTTCACCTTGAAGAAATGTCATGGGATTTTAAATCACAAATGTTGGAAAAAATAAAATGTACTAGGACAGAATTATGATGAATACAATGTGTCGTCGGCTTTGTTCTGTGCACTACCTGACATGTTCACCTATAAACTTGAATTCAGAATCGCCAGAGGCATGGTTAAAAATAGGTTATGTCAAGGTTCTTCTCTATCTCCCTCCGGGTATCGAGTTGGCTGGCTACATCATAATACTCCATAGAAGCCTCTTCGGAGATTTCCCTTAGGAAGGTCACCAGAAAAATAATAAATAATCTTCTATACATCACGCGTTCAGCTTCCCAGTGTGTAATGGATGTTTCCTAGCTTATGCAAGTGAGAAGTTTTATTATCCAAATGAGTATGGCTGTCTGTTAAGGATTGCTATGGTGAATTAAGACTGTCCTATAGGAAGAAAAGCCAGCTTGTTTATGTTGCATTGAACCAGCTTTTCTTCAGAGCATCACCGGTTTTCTTTTAGAAAGAGTGACAGTTTGTCACATTACTGATTAGCTGCATCATTGTTGGCAACAAGCACAACATGTTTATCTTCCTTAAATTCATGCCATTATATTTAAAAACAGAAAGCAGGAACAAAAAAAGAGGGGGATTAAAAAGCGTCCAATGATTAGCATTCACATTTCAAAATATGCAAATAACGCCCTAGTATTCAAAAGCGAATTGCTGAAAAATTGAATGTCGATGTATTTGTGACTTCAAAGAACAACCTCGATTTGCTTGTCATGAATACGTGTATTTTCAAACAAGTATTTTTCCTCATCACAATGTGCCTGCCAAGTCAAAACCAACGGTAGATGTTGGTGAAAAATTTGTTATCTCTAAGCACTATTGTCAGTTCAGATGATCATCTGGAAATTGTTTTAATCTACAAAAGATCGCAATTCTAAAAATCTACAATGTGCGCTCCAAAGGTTTTTTTTTTTTTAAAAAACACCTCTCTATAATCTGCCCAGCCCGCTGAGTAGCATTGACATCAGTAGTACATCAATTTCAGAAAGTGGATTATTTTTACTAGACAGCTATTGTGACATATTGGGTCAGTCATAAATGAAAGATATTCATGCAAGCATGCAATACTTGTAATGAAGTCTCACTCTGACCTTCTGTATGATTGATTCTGTAATTTAGTTTTCTCAGGCAGTGCCTGAAATGAAATGAAATCATGTTGAACAAGTTTTGAATACCCACAGTGCACCAGGAGGAGAAAAATCTGCAGCCCTAGAGGCTTGAGCGAGAACAGATGAACGATTTATCTCTATGCTATTATAGCCTTTGCCAGCATTCAACATTTCTTTTTTTTTTTTTTTTTTTTTCTTATTTGGCTTAAGTACTTAATTCTGCAGGTAGCTGTAAATGGGAAAATAAAATGCTGTTCAGATTTAAAATGACAGGACAGGAGTATGTGCAGGGGACTGATAAAATATCTTGAATAGAACTGACCTTTCATGTAGCTGAAAGTTACTGGGGGATTCATCCTCATAATTACCATATAGATTATTTTTATTTCTTTCCTGCAATGAAACATTTCAGAGAGCAGTAGTGCTGATTGAATGAAAATTGAACTTGTTAACATTCTTTTCAGCTTAGCCTGTTGTACATAACAGAAGGTTAGCTTTGATGAATTTCAAAATTTTCTTTGATATCTAAGAAACAGACAGTAAAATAATTGTCTCTAGTCTGATATTGTGTATGCCCCCCAAAAGAGAATTTATAAAACACACTGATAATTCCTATACTTTTTCTTCATACATTATATTTCTGTGTTTAGAGGACTGCCAGTTTTTGTTTGATACTGCCATGGATTTAATTGTAATTGCACATAATTTACAGAAAATGCTTCACTGGGACTCTTAACAATACCAAATGTAGTATTAGAAAATTGAAAATGATGGGAGTAAGGGAGGTATATTTGAGTATGGTAGTAAGGAATGAGGATAAATACTACAGGGGACACACAGGGAAGATAATTGTGAGCTTTTAAAATATTCATAAGACTCTTAAGTCATAATTCAGACAGATACCATTTTTGATGAGAAAAATGTGAATTTATCAAAATAATACACCTAAAATTACCAGTCTTATTTTACAAGGTTTTATACTACTGTTTGGGATGGCTCTAATTTGGAAGTTGAATTATATTTGTTTTTTTTTTTTTTTTTCTTTCTTTTTTTTATTGTTGGGGATTCATTGAGGGTACAACAAGCCAGTTACACTGATTGCAATTGCTAGGCAAAGTCCCTCTTGCAATCATGTCTTGCCCCCATAAAGTGTGACACACACTAAGGCCCCACCCCCCTCCCTCCATCCCTCTTTCTGCACCCCCCCATAACCTTAATTCTCATTAATTGTCCTCATATCAAGATTGAGTACATAGGATTCATGCTTCTCCATTCTTGTGATGCTTTACTAAGAATAATGTCTTCCACTTCCATCCAGGTTAATACAAAGGATGTAAAGTCTCCATTTTTTTTAATGGCTGAATAGTATTCCATGGTATACATATACCACAGCTTGTTAATCCATTCCTGGGTTGGTGGGCATTTAGGCTGTTTCCACATTTTGGCGATTGTAAATTGAGCTGCAATAAACAGTCTAGTACAAGTGTCCTTATGATAAAAGGATTTTTTTCCTTCTGGGTAGATGCCCAGTAATGGGATTGCAGGATCGAATGGGAGGTCTAGGTTGAGTGCTTTGAGGTTTCTCCATACTTCCTTCCAGAAAGGTTGTACTAGTTTGCAGTCCCACCAGCAGTGTAAAAGTGTTATATTTGTTTTTAAAAAATGATTTGGGGGCCCGTTTTATACTTAAAAAAAAAAAAAACCTCATGTTAAGAGAAATGGCAGACTTTCAATTAATACATTGTTTTTAGCAATGTTGCTTAATGTGTTACAGATAAAACAGTTATTTCATGGGTCATTAATGTGTTTAATGCATGGAACGTTCTATTAAAACAAGCCCTTATTATTGTTATGAGCATGTTCATTGCCATTGTCAACAGAGGCTGTGGAGCCGAATTCCACAGGCCGATGACCATTTAGCCATTGGGAAAACTAGCCATTTCCCATACAAATGGAATAATTAGCAGTGTTTATTTTTGGTGACGTTATGGTCAAAAGTATTTTTACTGTACATTAATGATGCAATCAAGACACAACTTACATAAGCAAAAAATTTACAACCTATCTGTATGAAGTCTAAATTATAAAATACGACCTATTTATATGACGTCTAACTTATAAAATTGAAACCATATTAACCTTCAGCAAATGTTTACGGAACACCTGCTAGGCACTATGTATTGTTTTTAATAATTGGAGTCTGATACTTTGAACACCTACTAAGTACAGTATTTTAGTTGTGATAATTGGGGTCTGATTATACTATTTGTGAAATGGTTTTCTTGATTACCAGTGTCTCTTCCATACAGAGACACAGAAATTTTGAGTGTAGATACTGCTTCACAGATGATTCTGGTCAAAAGTCACCTTTAATTTAGCTGCTTCGGGGCAGCGCCTGTGGCTCAAAGGAGTAGGGCGCTGGCCCCATATGCTGGAGGTGGCGGGTTCAAGCCCAGCCCTGGCCAAAAACTGCAAAAAAAAAAAAAAAAAAAGTTTACCTGCTTCTATAGCAGGTGTCTGCCTGGAAATGTCCAGGCCACAGAACCTTTATGGGCACGTAGCCTCGTGCAGAGCTTAAAATAAATATTCTTTTATCTTGGCCTGTGAATACAACTGACACTGGGCAGATAGGTGTTGGCTTTAGGGCTAAGTTAACTTTGGGGTCACCTATTAAAGTATGACTGTGTTCCAAACTTGCACTAAACCCATTTAGCTCTGTGCAGTGTAACACATGACTGTTCGTTTGATTTATAACATTTAAGGGAAAGTGTTATTAGAAAGGTGGCTGTGGTTTATTTCCCCGTATCTTCTTTTAACATACATCATCTATTGTTGAGTATTGGCCTCTTCTTACCAGTGATTCAGAGGTGGTAAAGACACCCTTTATGTCATTTAGGTACCCAAATGGAAGTGGCAGCGTAGCTCAGATGTTTTTTGGAGGGGTAAGGATTGCTCTGTTCTGTCACAGCACTTGTTGTCCTTTGCAGAGTCTCCTTTGCCTCTTTAACACCTGTCCCCCTCCCTGCCAGAATAAAAGCTCCTAGAAGGCAAGACCCTCACCTGTCACATCTGCTGTCATCCCTGGGCCTGGAATAATGACTGGGCTGGCATAGACTAGGTTGTCAAGAATTATTTCATTTATTCAATAGATGAATGAATCAAAGGTCAACGAAAGAATATTTATCTGTTATTAACAGTGCAACTTGCCTGCTAAATTTGGATGGAAGAGAGGGGGATTAAATATCAACAGTTGTTAAAAGAGGAATTTTTTCTTTAAAATTTTAACTTAGGACTGAATAAAATGAGCACGGAGCTGATCTTGGGTAAAATAAAAGCAGTTACAGGTACGTGACTAAAATACCGTTCCGTGTTTGATAGCAAACTCTTAAATATTTTATTTCGTTAAGAAATTATTAACTTTAAAGAAGACTGTTCTTTCAGAACTTTGACATGTAGGTATGTTTGATTATAACTCTGAGAGTAGTTATTAAATAAAAATTGACTAGTAGATACTTTAATGAGTGTAAAGTTGGTGGCTTGTAAGTCTGTAATTATTGGTATGCATTTGACGTAACTATATTTGTGTTAGGCTCCATTGGGGTTAGAAACATAATAGCTGTGTGTAACTATTTGTCGTAAACTTTTATTGAAATAAATTTTAGCATTGCTGTAAGATATAACTAAATAATTGAATATAACATTACGGACCTGGATTTCATACTGTGGTTACTCTGATATTTATCAATTACCAAGTAATTTTTATTGCTGATAATTATTTAATCACTTCATTTCTCAAGAAATATTGATTAAAAAACTGGCACAGTGAAAATAGATTTAGTCACAGTAATATATTTGGGTTATTTGCTTAATTGGATGTTATCCTTTATTATGAAAACATAATACTGGATCATTACAGAGTGTATTTATTTGCAAGTCTAGATAAAAGGTGCATGAAGCACATTTACATATTAGATTTTAAAACATCTTCTATGGTGAAATCAAACTAGGTGGATTAAGTACCAGTGTAATAAGTAAAACCAGGTAAAATAGAAAAGGTTAGGGCTGGGCATGGAGGCTCACATCTGTGAGCTTAGCACTTTTGAAGGCCATAGTGGGAGGATTGTTTGAGGCTAGGCAATTTGAGACCAGCCTGGGCAGCATAGCAAGACCCCAACCCTACCAAAAAAAATAAAATACATACTCGAGAGGCTGAGGCAAGAGAATTGCTTAAGCCCAGGAGTTGGAGGTTGCTGTGAGCTGTGTGATGCCATGGCACTCTACTGAGGGCCATAAAATGAAACTCTGTCTCTACAAAAAAAAAATAATAATAATAAAAAATAAAATAAAATTCAATAATAAATCAATTTGATTTTTTTCTCTTTTGATTTTTTTGTCTCTTAAGAGAGATGTGTGGGAGACATATTAGCCCCAAACTGAGACTTTCTTCTTGACTTAAGAAGTAGAGTTGAAAAGTGGCAAAACTTCCTTACTGTTTAAATCACTGTTCATACTTCATATAAAGCTAACATCTTGGAAGTAAAGTTTGTTCTTTCCTGAGCCCAGAAAACTCCCTTTCTTCTATATTTAAATCTTCTTCACCCCTTCTTACCGACCTGGGCAGTGCTGTGTTGATCATGTGCTAGACACTGGGTGGTATGTAGGTACCCATACTCCAGTCTTATTTTTCTTTTTTCCTTTTGCAGATGTAAGATATAAGCTTTCAAATTGATTTTTTATTGAATTTTATTTTTTTGGTAGGGATGGGGTCTTGCTATGTTGCCCAGGCTCAGAGCCTTAGGCTGGCTCCGCACTTACACTGCCACAGTATTATTTTCTTTCCTTGGTATTTATTTGGCATTTAATTGGTCATGAATTCCAGCTGGTCATGATTCTAGCTTTTCATTTATGCTAGTGATCTAAAGTTTCCTTTTTAATATAAAATCATTCAGAATTTTAGGTTCACTCAAGTGATTAATGTTCAGTAATAGACTAGGTTTCAGGCAATGTAAGAAAATGAGGGGGCTGCTGCAAGAAATATCCATTCATTGGTTTCCTGTTAAAAAAAAAAGACAAAGATGCTCTTTCATCAGGTGAAGAGAGAAGCAGGCCTCCTCTGAGCACTCCCCACCCCCACCAAGACACACACAGATGTAAGGCTATGGAGCACACCCATGGACCCGGCCGAGACCAATTCCTGGGGGCCATGGCCTGCTCATTCTGAATGACTTCCCATGACTGTGAAAATTAATCCATGGGTACTCTTCAAAACAGTATATTTAAACATTTACATAGAAGTGTCCACCTTGATTTAGATGGGTTGCCCATGAGGTAAGGTCAGTTCATATTTATTGAAATGACTAGTCAGTAATCATTGCAATTGTGAACAGTGAAATGTGTCAGGATTGGAATGGGCCTGATCACCCAAGGTGGGGAAACCATGGGAGGAGGTGACCCACCAGGCCGAGATATAAGGAGAAGTGGAAGCTACCAGAGGCAGAGCCTCAGACTCTGCTTCAGACTTTCTGTGGCAGCCTTCTACACTGTGAATATCATCCAGACTTCTTAAAACGGACAGTAGTACTTGTCTCTTTATGTCAGCTTCATAGCTGGCCTTGCTTTTTCCTGGCTGGGTAACACTGGCCTTCCCTTTCCCTGTCCATGGTGTGTTTGCTCGTGCCGGACCCTGGGCACATGTGAATCTCTCCCCTCGTGCTCTGCCCCCGTTAGTTAGCTTCCACTTTTCCTGTACCTCAGCCTGGTGGGTCACCTCCTCGCGTGATTTCCCCACCTTGTGTGATCTGGCCCATTCCCGTCTGTCCGATCCCAGCACATTTCACTGTTCACTTTGCCTCCCCTGCCACCAGCTTCCCCGCCCTCCTTTCCGCTTCTCAAGCTCTCTCCCCACTCAGACTTTGCACATGCTGTTCCCTCTGCCAGGAACCTGCTTCCCTGAAACTCCTCATAATCCTTCCGTGTTGGCTGAGACGTCATCTTCTCTGATGTGATCACACGTGATCTTCCTCTTCCTAGTAACTTTCTTTTTAATGACTCATTTATTTTCTTCATATTTACCACAATTTGAGTCTGGCTTAGCCCATGCTTTCTAATTTTAGACAGAGAAGTGTACTTTGGACATTCACCACCATTCTCCAAGAAAGATGATTTTCATGCTATTTGTCTTTGACAGTAGTTTCAAGTGAAGAAGATTTTGACATTTGCCAAAGTCTGGAGACGTTTTGGTTGTCACAGCCTGGTGGGGGAGGGGTGGCTACGGGCACCCAGTGGGCAGAGGCTGGAGATGCTGCTGAGTGTTCTGCAAAGCACAGGACGCCCCTGGCCCCAACAAGGAGCTCCCCAGATCAAAATGTCACAGCTGTTAATGTTGAAAAACACTCGTCCAAGATCATCAGTAGAGGACAGAGAGAGACAGGAGGAATGAATGAATTTTCCCAAATGCTGAATAATTTAGAAAATAGGATACCAGTGAATACTACTTATAAAATATAACTGTGAAGGGGGCTGAAAAGCTACCAGCGTTCAACTCTTACTGTTGGATAGGGTAGTGTCAGTCTCTTATAACCAACTGATTAGTTTGTCTTTAAGTGATCATTGGTAAATCTCTCAAGACTTAACTTTAATGAAGGAGAAATATTTACAAGCACACATTTAAGTTTCCTTGGGCTATACTGATGATTATGCATTTACGTATTGTATCATTACTACCGGAAAAAATTGTGAAGTATTTTGGAGACATGTATCTAAATTATTCTGACCTTACTTGGTCATAGTAAATTTGTCAGTCCATTCTAAACTTTGTATAATGTTTACAAGAATCACTTGGTAGGTAGTTTTCTAATCTTCTGAGATACGAGCATTGGTATATTGACTACTCTGGCCTAGCGCATAGTAGGTCCTCAGTAAGTATTTGTAAACTGGGCTGGCATCTTTATCTCTTTAAGTGGTATTTTTAAGCTGAAAAGAAATGTCTTTTAAAGGTTACTTTTTCATGGAAAATGATTGGAGCCGTTCCCCAGGGCAGTTGATAATAATTGGTTGGCCCTAAAGGAGCTGGAGTTTCTAAAGACATACTTTAACCATTAATCTTCTGTACTAGAATCCTTACTCATAGGAAGTTATTATCCAATAACTATGGGCCGTGGTGAATGGTAGCATGTTTTGATACATTGATTATGTGAGTCAGAGGTTACTTAAAACACTTTCTAGAGGTCCTTGTTGCCTGGCCCTGTCGTAGGTAAAAAGATGGGGCTGGCATCTTTTTGGATCTAAAGGCTCGTGGATGACTTATGTTTTGGCAAGGCCTTGGCCCACCACCAATGTTCTTCAGAAATGGTTTTCATCCTGTCCCCAGTGCAGAAGAACTTTATCATTTGTAGTGGAGTGTTACGAGGAGTTCTCAGTGTATACAACAAATGGAAATGGAGTTGATTTTGTCGAAGGGGGACGATGGTGATAAAGCACCCAAAGCCCCCTGCCTCTCTCTTTCTGCCGGCACACACCTCCACCTCTGAGGCAGTGCCTGGAGCCCAGGTGTTGCCAGGGAGCAATCACTAGCTAGCTAGGTGGCCCAGGCCATCATTCTTACCTAAGAATGGGTACAGTGATAGTATCCAGTTCAGAAAGCAGTTCAGGGGATCAAATTAGAAAGTGCACGTTAAGCTCAGCACAAATCCTGGCACATACTGAGCAGGCCATAAAGGTTCCTTTAGAGCACAGTGAACCTTGGCTGTCCATCGGCAGATGCTGTTAAGCAACCAAAACCATAACAAAGGTATATAAGTTGTAGGTGGAATTTAAGAAGAGCTGATGAGGCTGAGGGGACATACTTCATGGCCTCCTGCTTGACTCTGAGAGCCAGTCTGTAGTTGGGAGGTGAGTACATCAAGCAGCTATGCGATTTTCACAGGTGTCGGAGGAAAGGCAGCAAAGTAACTCTTCTGTTAGGGGAGAATTTTGTCAATCAGATGATCACGTATCATGGCCATGCATGTTTACTCATTTATTATTGTACAGTCAGAATTCAAATCCTGAATTTAAATATATCCTGAAAGTTGCTTGTGGATGTTTTAAAACATTTAGATTTAAGAAAGATTGAAAAAACTTCTAAAAAGTATTATGAAAAGAGAAGGTAAAGAATAAGATGGATAGCTTAATTGCCAATAATTAGAGGTAGAAAGTGATGTAATGAGCAATGGCTGAACTTAAAGAGATCATGGATCAGCGGAGACAGCTCTAATCTTCTGAGAAATGTGTAAATATTGTGGTAGAATGCCAGATAAAAAATGAGAGCTGGCCGAGCATGGTGACTTACGCCTATAATCCCAGCACTCCGGGAAGCCAAGGTAGGAGGATTGCTGGAGCTCAGGAGTTTGAGACCAGCCTGAGAAAGAGCGAGACGCCATCTCTACTAAAAATAGAAAAGGGAGCCGGGCATTGTGGCAGGTGCCTGTAGTGCCAGCTACTCAGGAGGCTGAAGTAGGAGGATCACTTGAGTCCAGGAGTTTGAGGTTGCTGTGAGCTGTGATGATGCCAAGGCACTCTACTCAGGCAACAAAGAGGGACTCTGTTTTTTTTTTAAAAAAATAAAAAATTAGAGCAAACTGATAACATAAAATTCACTTTTGTCACCCAGATCTGTAGAAGGACAACTGCCAGTAGAATTCGGTAGTTTAGGAACAAGGGAAGAGAACCTCCTCAGTTAGACAAGAAGTGTCACATTTCCCTTTAGGATTCCAAAGTAGTTTCATAATTCAGAAATTTTTAAGAAATGAGGATAATTATATATTTAATAGTAAACTCTAACAATTAGCTATAGACTGTTTTAGCTACTTGTGTTACTTTTTGTTTTTGTTTTTCCTGACTGAGGCCTTTTAGTTTTTGTTGATTTAGTTCGTTTTGTATTTTTGTCACATCTGGTCCAGATAGCATACACATGAAAATGGAAAAACTTGAGACTGTCCCCTGCTCACTCTCCAGTCCTTCACTTTATTATGTAACCACTAGTAACAATTTTGATGTGCTTTTTTTTTAAAAAACACAGGGACTATACTCTATAATTATTTTTCAGTTTTCTTTTTCACTTACTGTTTCTTGGACCACTCTCCGTCAGTGGTCCTCACCTGGGAGTCATTTGGGCAAAGTCTGGAGACATTTTTCTTTGTCATGACTGGTGGAGGGAGGAGGGTTACTGTCAGCCCCTAGCGAGTAGAAATGGGGTTCTGCAAAGCACCTACCGTGCACAGAACAAGCTCCCACCACAAAAAATATCTGGTCCCAAATGTCCATAGGGCTGCAGTGGAGAAACCCAGCTCTAGATCAATGAACGTGAATCAAATTTATCATTCTTAAAAGCTTCATAGTTCTTTGTATGGGTAAACAGTATTTTATGGGTAAACAATTATTTATTCAACTGTTTTTCTTTGATGACAGCTTCTTATTTAGTACCATTTATATATGTAATAGTAAGAAACCAAATGTTCCACTTCAGTTATTTACAATTCATTCTGCTCCTTTAAAGAGCAGAAATAAGCCTTATCAGAAGGACTCAAAAGAGGAATGGTTAAGAATTCATGGGCTTGTGTATAAAATTAGATTCTGGGTCACTGTGAGTCAAGAGAATTTGGTTTCAGTAAAATCACAGACTCACTCTGAATGACGTGCCTTTAAGTAAGTCATTTGAAAAGCATGTCTTCATTTTTTGATTCTCTGGAATTAAAAGAAAAAGAAAGGAGGCGGTAGCAACTCTAAGCCTTCTTGTATGATTACCAAAACCAGAGAGGGCTAGTTTTGAAGTAGCTGTGATAACTTTCAGAGAAAGGTATTTCTTATGACCGTTACCTTCTCTCTCTCTCTCTCTCTCTCTCTCTCTCTCTCTATATATATATATATATATATATACACACATACATATATATATTTAGAAAGTGGGAGAGAGAGAGCACATACGGGGTAGCCATCAGGTTCAAATGCAATTTAATATAGTTGTCTACTTTAGACTGCACATGAACTTGATGGCCACCCTGTATATATTTCTAAAATCCATTAGTACATTAAATCATGGTGGATTGAACAAAAGAAAACAAAGTAGGTTTAAATGAAGAAAGTGATATCCAATCCCAAAGACTTTGAATGACTTCCAGATGCCATTGACAATGTAATTCAGAATCAGCATGACCCTCTGGTTAACCACAGAGGATTTGACAGAAAGGGTACCCTAAAGCAGACAGATGTTTGCTCTATGAAACCAAAGCTCTGTGTTTCTCTACCCATCCTCTCTACATGTCCTGTGTATTCCTGGAAGGATAAAATAAAGACCTGATTCTTCTTCTCTCACAGAGCTGGCTAAAGGATAATGGAAACAGAAGGATGGCTGAGCAGCGGGTGAGCTGAAAGGGTTGGATCTCTGCGTGAACCCTTTCCCTGCCAGCAGTTTTCTCAATAAGAAGCAAGAGTGGGAAATTATCTCTCCTTTTGCTAATAGCTCTCTTTTTTAAATTTTTAAGTCATTAATGAATGTTCTATAGTGAAATAGTATGGGCTGTACATCTGGGTTTGCGTTTCTGACTGTTCAGCTTTTTGGCATGAACGCATAACATTCAATAAATGTAATAGAGACCATCATCGTGCAATAGGTCAGGTTTACAAAATGGCAGCAGGTCCAGCCTAACTAAGGAGCTGCTAACATCATCAGTTTGTATTTGGGAAGACTGACACCCTTTCCTCTTCACGTTTGCCTTCCTAGGATCAGAGCCACAGCCAGGTGTCCCAGTACCGCCAGGACCCCTCCTTGATCATGAGGTCCATCGTCCACATGACTGACGCTGCTCGCTCCGGGATCATGCCACCTGCCCAGCTCACCACCATCAACCAGTCTCAGCTCAGTGCCCAGTTAGGGTTGAATTTGGGAGGTGCCAGCATGCCTCACACATCTCCTTCTCCTCCAGCAAGCAAATCGGCCACTCCTTCACCTTCCAGCTCCATCAATGAAGAGGATGTGGATGAAGCCAGCAGGGTAAGTTACCCCAGCCCTGAGCACGTGACCTACAGATTAGGGCATCACCCAGCCTCATGTCTTTGAATTTCCTTCATGGTGTTCCCTTCTCTCTCTTCATGGATTTGGAGTAGTATTTAAGTTCATGATTTTTTTTTTCTTCTAGTCTTTCACTTAATTATTTTCTGTAGAAAGTGTTTTGAATCGGAAATTAGGAGATCTGGCTTCTCCAACCTGGTATAAAGCATGTCAATTAAACTCTTACAATATGCTTAATTTTTCTAATCTACAAAAGGAGGGCTTGCACTCCCTTTGTAGAAATTTCCAGAAATTCTAGACTTTCCAGAAATCCTAAACTGTGTTGGTTCTAAGTTAATGTTCATGTAGAATGCCTGTCACCTGATGTGTTGGCCAATCTGCTCCCAGGGAGTGAATTCTCATCTTTTCCATTTTTGCTTTTGTTAGGGAGAATATATACAATTTGAAAATATGCATAGTTTGGAATACAAACTGAGTTCCAGGTGTGACTTTTCTGAACACTTAGAATAAAGAATGGAAAACAATACTGTGATAGTCCACGTTACTCATGACGTCATCTGTGGCGTGTTTACACCTATTCTGTGCCGGGGGTTTAACTCGGTTCTCATAAAGACGTGTGAGAGGATTACTACTCATGGGATCCCCACAGGGGGTGAATAGCCGTGTTGAAAACTAGCTCCAGATACGATTAGTGATAGAATTGATGTATCTGGTGTGCTGAGATTACAATTAATGCTGCTGTGGGGGGGATGATGTGAGGAGGACTTTATTGAGAAGGTGATTTTTTCGTTAGGTCTGAATGGATACAGAAAAGTTGTGAGGCAAACGAGAGAGGCCAGCATCTTTGTGGGAGAAAGGACAAGGAGAAATGTCTTCTTTGGGGTATTGTGACCTTTGGTTTGGGGAGGGCATAAAGGGAAGTTGGAGAAAGAAATGGCTTTGGAGTGGTGTCTTTTTTTTCTCTTGGTTTGGAGAGCTGATTAATTATTTGCACAGTGGATTGGTGTAAGTAATTTATGCTTTAGAAAGATAACTTGGGCTATATATAGAATTGCCTTACAAAGACAGGGAAGTTATTAGGAGCCCTTTTTGTTATGTGTCCTTTCATCAAAGAAGGGGACGAGCAGGAGGTAGCAGATTAGTGGGACACACAGGAGGGGGAACCATGAAGATTGGTGATCCACTGGGATTTGGAGAGGTCAGAGATGAATTGGGGTTTGGTCTGAGAGCCAGACTGCATATCAGAAGGAGAGGAGTGTTCCGCATTTCTCCACGGGGAAGAAGAGAGCTTGGTGTGTTACTGGGTGAGTGTGCCATCTGCACATCTCACGCTGAGGCCAGAACTACTAACTCCACCATCAGCCGTGGACGTGAGCATGTGAATTAATTAGTATTTCTTAGAGAACGTAGGAGCAAGTCAAAGACGGAGCTCTGAGCCTCACTTTTTTTTTCTTTTGAGACAGAGTCTCACTATCTCACCCTTGGTAGAGTGCTGTGCTGTCACAGCTCACAGCAATCTCCAACTCTTGGGCTTAAGCGTTTCTCTTGCCTCAGCCTCCCAAGTAGCTGGGACTATAGGTGCCCGCCAGGCCCAGCTATTTTTTTGTTGCAGTGGTCATTGTTGTTTAGCAGGGCTGGGTTTGAACCTGCCAGACTCGGTGTATGTGGGCAGCGCTGTAACCACTGTGCTATGGGTGCCGAGCCGCCTCACTTATGTTTAAATAGCAAACAGAGAGGGCAAGAGAAGCCTGAGAGTGACGGAGAGGATGGTTTTGAATAACGTTGTGGGAGTCAAAGGGATTTCAAGGTGGAATGTTTGGTCTGTAGCCTCAAATTAGCACCCTGGTGAGCACAGAGATGGTAAATGCATTAACTGTCTCGCTCTCACTCATAGACATAGTGAAAAATAATGGTGACAGGAACTTGAAGGGCAGGAAGAAGGTTGGGCTGGGTTTGGGCTGGACAGAATAATTCACGTGGCTCCCTTTCCCTCCACTCACGTGCCCGCTGATCTGCAAACGTGCCTGTGGGCCTTGCTGAAATTGTCACATCGAAAGCGAACCTTTGACATGACTCCCAACTTCTTCCATTTTCAGCAAGGGTCTAGGTGTTATATAAAGACAAAGAATCCAATTTGTTATCTTCTAAGCACCTTAGCTGAGGAAGGAAGATTAAAATTATCATTGATTATGTCACTTTTGGGTAAAGCTATTTCTCCAGCTTTCTGTCCCAACCCTTTTAAGTCAGAGGTGGAAAAATTTCTTTAAGAGAACTAATTCTGAGTTTTTATTTAAACTGTGGGACTTTTCCTTTCTGGTTTATTCTAAGACAGTAATGATGATTAGGGTAAGTTGTGGTTATCCAGGAACGGCTTCAAAGGTTGTCAACATTTGAATATTGTTTTATAGAAGTTGAGATAAGAAGGTTAATTTTCATTTTTCAGAAAAACCTGCTGTGGAAATTACCTTCATCTTGCCATTGGTCAGGATATTGTTGGCACTAACAGTATCAAATTTTCCTCTAGGAAAAAAATATAGTTGTGTGACTCAGGTAGAAAAATGAGTATTTGTGTATATATATATATTAGGGTGCCAAAAAATGTATACACATTTTTAAAAAGGAAAAAAAAACTATCAAAATTGTAATACTCCATATATACTGATAACAAAAGATGAATACAAGTTATGTTGAGCACCTCTTGTGATTGCAGCATTCAAACATGACTTGAGTATTTATATATATATACATACACACACGGGTATTACTTGTGTATTATATACATATATTTTTTCTTATTGCTGAACTAAAGTCTTCATTGAAGGAAAACTTGGCTCCAATTGAAGCTGGAAGGCATCTGACTCTTGAAAATTCAGATTCCTTAAGTAGAATTAAACGAGTTCCATTTATTATGAAAATTTAGAAAAAAGACTATAAGCCAGGTGTGGTGGCTCACCCTATAATCCTAGCACTCTGGGAAGCTGAGGTGGGAGAATCCCTTGAGCTCAGGAGTTTGAGACCAGCCTGAGCAAGAGTGAGATGCCCCTCCACTAAAAATAAAAAAACTTGGGGCAGTGCCTGTGGCTCAGTGAGTAGGGCACCAGCCCCATGTCCCGAGGGTGGCGGGTTTGAACCCGGCCCCAGCCAAACTGCAACAACAACAAAAAAATAGCTGAGCGTTGTGGCGGGCGCCTGTAGTTCAGCTACTTGGGAGCCTGAGGCAGGAGAATCACCTAAGCCCAAGAGCTGGAGGTTGCTGTGAGCTGTGACGCCACAGCACTCTACTAAGGGTGACAGAGTGAGACTCTGTCTCTAAAAAAATAAAGAAACTAGCTGGGCATTATAGTGGGCACCTGTATACTCAGGAGGCTAAGGCAGGAGGATCCCTTGAGTCCAAGAATTTGAGGTTGCTGCGAGTTCACGGCACTCTACCCAGGGTGACAGAGTGAGACTCCATCTCAAAAAAAAGAAAAGAAAAGAAAAGAAAAGAAAAAAGAAAGACTGTGAACACTAGAGAGTTATTGAGTTAATTGTGTGGGTTATGGATGCAAACACCATAGGAAGGAGCATCTGAACTACTTGTCTGAAGTGTGGATGTTGCTACCACTCAGTGCAAACAATAGAGCCTACCTAGAAGTAGGCCTGTGATTTCTTAACACACTGAGGTTCAGAACTCTCAACAAAAGGTTGCTTCCCAGTTTTCCTCCTCATAATTTTCGTACTTGGATTAAGTGCCCAATGACTCTCAATCAGAAAGTAATAATACTCTAGGAAAATTTGCATCAGGATTCAAGGCCATTGAAAGCCAATCTGTTAGTAACTTGAATCTATCTCTGTTGATCTTGCTCAAGGCTGGCTTTGAAAATGGATTTTTCTTAAACACTTCAGGATTCTTGATGACGTTAACTGCAAAATCATCTTCAATATAAGTCATATTGTAACTTAGGGAAAGAAAACTAGGTTGACCAATCAATTCCAGTGCCTCAGACAAAGGCCTCAAGGTATTTTTAATGATAAATTAGAGTCAGGCCACCAAATTCTCTGATAAGTGTATTAAATGATCAGTGAAATTAGGTGATAGAAGCAGGGAAACATGGAACGTAGTAGTATATAAATTGGGGAGCTGTGCCCATACTGTTTTGAAGGTTCCATTTTAAATATGGAGCCTAGTGGTATATAAATTGGGGAGCTGTGCCCATACCATTTTTAAGGTTGGTTCTGATCTCATGGAGCTCATGCTGTGGGTATGCGTGAGGGTCTCGTGGGCAGGGTTACTTACCACGTGTGATAAGTATCTTCTTTTTAGTCTGTGACTTTAAATATCAATTATTAATACCCTAATTTTACAGGTTTTTCATTTTATCAATTTCCTTTCTATCTCTAAAGTAGTTTTGACATTTTTATATTTCTTGTTATCCTATTCTTTAGAAAGTTGTTCCTTTAGAAAATAGAGATGACCTTTTCCTTGCAGGACAAGTGTAGAGCTTGTAGCTAATTTCCGTTTGAATTTCCGGAGATGCGTTAGTAAAATAACATTCTGGCCAAAAAAAAAAAGAAAAAGAAAGAAAAATCAATACAGGCAGATCACACATACGGCTTGTGACTGGGCAAGGGACCTCATTTAGAATATTTAAATGTGATCAACATCCTGGATCTTATTTAGGTTTAACTTATAATATCCTTGAAAATGTAAAATATTTTGTGTGTATGGACATGTGTGGCATAGCATATATATGTGTATGTATATATAGCATCTCCTGGTACAGAGCGTTCTGTTTTTCATTACTCATAATTGCTATTTAGAGCATATGCTATGAATGTATTGAAAATACTTCTGGGTCTCATTAATCAATGTTCTAAACACTAATCTCTGCTGTCCAGTTAACTCTAAGCAAGTTTGCCCTCCCCATGTTGGGTGGTGATTCATCTGCAGACGATGCTTAACAAAACCTTAAAAGAACAATTACAGATCTGAGTTAAGTCTTGCTACGTTCTCTGCAAGTACATTCGAGGTGGTGAATTTTCTTCCTGCTTTGCAGGCCATTGGAGAGAAAAGAGCTGCCCCAGATTCTGGCAAGAAGCCCAAGACTCCAAAGAAAAAGAAAAAGAAAGATCCGAATGAGCCTCAGAAGCCAGTGTCAGCATATGCCCTGTTTTTCAGAGACACACAGGCTGCAATTAAAGGTCAAAACCCCAATGCAACCTTTGGAGAGGTCTCTAAAATCGTAGCCTCGATGTGGGACGGCCTCGGAGAGGAACAGAAGCAGGTGAGGCATGGCCGCATGTGACAAGTTTCCAGAGCATTCCTTACACCTTTTCTGAGTACACGCTTTCACTTCATATGACTGCTTTTTATGAAAGCCTTTTTGAAGCTATGGAATTAAAAGAAACACACATGTATAAATCTAAACAAGTCCCCAGTTTTTACTGATTTCTCTGTCTGCTTAAGGGTGCATGCTCAGAACCCATTCAGAGGAGGGTTGGAAGAGATCCAAACAGGATCCTGCAAGCACGAACTTTTGATGATAATCTTTTCATTTTAAATAATGTGGAATTTTCCCCCTTCGTTCAGAAAGGGCATGACAAAGGGCTTGGGTCCGTCCTGCTTGCCTTTCCATTGATCATCTTTCTGAACCCTTGTGCTGTCCTGGTGGGTTTCCAAACTTTGAAGCTGCCTCTGCAAGTCTCATTGTCACGAGGCATTTGAAATTTTATTCCAAGTTCATTTTAAAGCTAGGCAGTATGAGAGGTCTTCAGAGATTAGCCATGCTGGTGGGAGATACTTCCTTAGAGGTCTGGTCTCCTCTTCTTCCCTGAGCAACTCCCCCACACAAATGAGGAGAAGAATGCTTCCCATGGGGGGTCAGGCCTCCCTCGGCTCCTTGCATGAAACTCCAATTACCATTAATAGGAGTTAACTTTTACGTAGCTTCAGAAGAACAGATAGACCCCTATGAGTGATAACATCGAATAACCGTTTACCTTTGATTTTTATTTGCAAATCATGCACTCATTTCACGAACTCATTCCTCCTGTAACTATAGACTGTGCCAGTTTGCAGTGAGTTTATTGGTGTATGTAGCAGACTGATTTTTCTGTCCCAGAAATGTAATGCTGAGGGACTAGGAAACTGCTTGCCGCACTTAACTTTTAAACTCTGGAGAGAAAGATAGTTGCACTTTGGTGGAACCCCCAGCCATCAGCCACCTGCTAAAAAGGAAGCCCAAGTCACGTTTAATGTATTGGGATTTATTTATGTAACTCAGTCATCTCACAAATGGAAATCGCCTGTGTTTTATGATTTCTGACCGATTTTGTTTTCTCTAAAAGAAAACCAAGGTTGAAAGGCCTCTATGGGTGTCCTTCTGACTTCACACACTGTACCTGTCGTTTTTATGCTCCGATTCTGTAAAGCTGTGTGAAGCAAAGAAGATTCTGATTACTTTCTATAACATAAGCCGTCTCTGGCAAAGTGTCTTCTTCTCGTGATCTTCTTATTGCCTTCGCAGAAGGCTGTCAGCGTTTACTCTCAAGGAATCCCTATTACAACCTGAAATCCATTTCTCCTTGGCCAATAGTAGATATCAAAACTGTTCTCCAGTAAGCGTAGCAGGGTTCGGTTTGGTTTTGTTTTAATATCTGTGTGTGTGTGTGAACATTTAAAAATGAAAGCCAAGGAGACCCAACATGTTTATGGGACCTAATTTGTGCAGCAGTTATTTTATAGCTGAGGATTAATACACTAAAATTGGTGCTAATTGTGGTCTTTTAATAGGTATATAAAAGGAAAACAGAAGCTGCCAAGAAAGAATACCTGAAGGCCCTGGCTGCTTACAGGGCCAGCCTCGTTTCTAAGGTAAACCTGAGCAGGAGCAGCCGGCGTCTGACATGGTTATGACACTGAATGCAGCCCTCAAGCGTTGAAACCATAAATGGACTCCCCTAAGAGTTGATCAGAAAGCATCTCGAGCAACTCATAAATGCATTGGTTTCCATTAGAGGTTACCCGAATGATGACATGAAAAATATGAGTTAATTTAAGTGCCTGAATCTAAATTGTTTCCAAAAGACTCATGGATCTTTATATATGTGCACTTGGTGCTGTAGATACATTTCAAACAGCCTCCTATTCTTTTTTTTATTTTTTTTTGTCAGGGATCGGGATCTGTGTTCATGTCCTTTATTTCAACTGGGAGATGTTCGTCAGGCATTTTTAGACATCACATCATAAATTTTCCAATGGTTACATTATTATAATGGGGGTTGTTGCATTTTGACCAGACTATTCCATATCATATAAATAAATAAACCTCATGATTATTTAAAATAAAATTATGTTCCAAGTACTGAAGGAAAAAGTATATGTATTATACATCGAGTATACAGTAGGCCTTGATAAAGTGCACCAAGGTTCCAAACAAATGTCACTCTGGCTTATTAATTACTTAGCTCCAGAAAGAGCATGAACTGCTACATTATATTATTTAACATTGAATTAACATTATCTGTTGGCTTCCTGGAGTTTAGGGAGAGTTAAGGGAGGATAATTTGTTCTAAAACATTTTTGCTCTTGATAAATTTCTTCTGGCAAAGAGAGAGACCATTTCATTGTCTCTGTTGTTGCCTTAAGTACAACATAGGGCCTCTCAGTCATTTAAAAAGGGTCTTTCCCCTTCCCTCTTCTTCACCTGAGTTTTTCTTCTTTTTATTATCTTTATTAAGATCTACTGTTGACAGCTGCTCAGAATCCAATCCACAGAGGTCTTCTATCTCTGTTGACAGCTTAGGACACTGCCCACTTTATTAGAAAGAAAAAAAGCATTTATCAGGTCAATAGCAGAACCTGTTTTTGAGACTCGGGAAGACACACATTGGAAGATATAGTGATTCTGTGCTCAGATTTGTACATTGACAGAAAACAACTGATGGTGTAGGCAACAGATGTCAAGAATTGAAGTATAGTTGATGGTCAATTAGATGGACTGATGTGAGTGTAATAGCAGTGAGTGTGTTCTTCTTACATGGAGCATTTATTCATTCATTTGTCCAGAAACAGGTATAGGTGGTCTTTGTGAGTTAGAGCCTGAATAATTGACCTTACTTGGATGTATGGTCAAGAACCAGGATCTCAAAAGGGATTCAGAAAATATTAACCAGTAGGCCAGGCACAATGGCTCATGCCTATAATCCTACACTGTGGGAGGCCGAGGCAGTGGATTGCTTGAGCTCAGGAGTTTGACACCAGCCTGAGCAAGAGTGAGACCTGTCTCTAAAAACAGCCAGGCATTGTGGCAGGTGCCTATAGTCCCAGCTACTCAGGAGGCTGAGGCAAGAGGATCGCTTAAGCCCAAGAGTTTGAGGTTGCTTTGAGCTATTGACGCCACAGCACTCCACCCAGGGAGACAAAATGAGACTTTGTCTCAGAAAAAAAAAAAAAAAAAAAAAAAAAAAATCAGCCATTAATTATTCAAGTCTAGACTTAGAAAGGATAATTTAAAAGTTAAACCTAATGTGCTAGAATCAGGATTCAGAAATATTTCCAAATGGAATTTGATGACCTTAAAAACCCAATAAAATGGTATTTAAGAAGAATAAATCTAAAATACAGTTTTAATTCAGTAAATGCAGTTTGAGAGATCCTAAATTTATATTGAGAAACCTTGGAGGCAACTAAAATAGTCCTTGAGATACAAGTTTAGAATAATTTCAACCTGAACCCAAGGTATAAAATAGCTGCTAATACAGTGATCTCGTAGGAAGCAGCATCTAATTGTACAGGGTGATGCCTAGCTTCTGTCTTGTACCTGACAACTTCAAGAGAGATGACAGCCAATTGAAGGCCCTTCAGAGAGCTGCCTCCATGATGGTGAGGACTGGAAATCAAATGGTATTAGAACAATGGAAAGAATCAGGGAGGTTGAGGATGTGGGGGCATGTATCTGAGAATCAGGGAGGTGAGGATGTGGGGGCATGTATCTGAGACCACAGATAAGAGGGTCATTGTATAAGGGAAGCTAAGTTAATCTTTCTGGCCTCGGAGAAGAACTCTTGCAACAGGTGAAGGTGCAGGGAGCAAGATTTTAGTCTCAGTGTCCAGAGTAACAATAGGGTTTCATCGTAGTTAACATAGGTCTCTACATGCAAAGCCTGGGACGTCCTTCCTTAAGATGTGACTTTACTATTACACTTTTAATCTTTACAATGTCCAGAGCAATTGCTAGAAGGTTAAATTGTAAGGGAATAAGGAGGTAGGCAGGGAGGAACTCTTTATAATCATGTCCTGTCACCATGTACCATGGAGGTGACACCTTAGAGCAGTGGTTCTCAACCTTCCTAATGCCTCGAGCCTTTAATACAGTTCCTGTGGGTCACGACCCACAGGTTGAGAACTGCTGCCAGAGGGACAACAGTGCAACTGCCCAGTCTAAATGTGGACTTTCTCTGTGGTTTCTGAAGACCAGCTTGGTGATTTTTTTAAATACTAGAGTATATAAGAATTATGTATGTGGCTATGCGCGCAAAACCGTGTGTATTCTACTTCAGCAGATGACTTGGAGTACTCACAGGCTCGGCTTTCCCTCCAGTAGACATGCAGCCACACTAAGCTTGCGTAACGCAGAGCTGTTCACTGACGGATGCTTTACAGTGATTACAGGTGTTCAAATAGAAGCCACAGGCGGTGACTCTCCATATGAGGTCATTTCTCAGGTTCCTCCAATAGTAAGATCTTATACATCTGAGTCATCAAAACTTGACAGGTAAACATTCAAAACCAGTAAGGATGGTGGGTGGCTTCTTGCCTCCAAGATGCCCCCCTAGAAGCCCTAATTTTGTAAAGACTGAGAGGGAAAAATAGTCTTTAAGATGAGTCATTCCAATTACTGTTGCATTAGTAAAAGAATTTATTTTTGTGGTGGTAATGATGTGCTTTGTCTTTTCTTTCTTTCTTTTTTTATTTTTTGAGAGTCTCACTATGTCACTCTCAGTAGCACAGCAACCTCCAACTCTTGGGCACAAGCGATTCTCTTGCCTCAACCTCCCAAGTAGCTGGGACTACAGGCACCCATCACAACATTTGGCTATTTTTTAATTGCAGTTGTCATTATTGTTTAGCTGGCCCAGGCCAGATTTGAACCCGCCGACCTTGGTGTATGTGGCTGGCACTGTAACCACTGTGCTACAGGTGCCAAGCCTGCTTTTATTTATTTATTTATTTATTTATTTTTGAGACTGGATCTCACTCTTTTGCCTTGGGGAGAGTGCCCTGGCATCTTTGTAGCTCACAACCACCTTAAACTCTAGGGTTCAAGAAATCCTCTTGCCTTCGCCTCCCAAGTAACTGGGACCGTAGGCATGCACCACCCTAGTAGAGACGGGGTCTTGCTCTTGCTCACAGTGGTCTTGAACTCCTGAGTTTAAGCAATCCACCTACCTCGGCCTCCCGGAGTGCTAGGATTACAGGCGTGAGCTATGTCCCTGCCAGTAGTGGTGTGGTTTTAGCACAAAATGTAATAGGTAGTTTCTCTTCATGTTTAACCTTAGACCTGCTGTTTACTGTATGGTAAGTTATTCAGTGTTGAACATTCTCCCCTTAGCTGTGGCTCCTTTGGTAAATTCTGGAAATCTTCAGAAACAGTTGGTAAAGCAAACATTTCTGAAGTTGTGAAATACTTTGATTTAGTATCTCTCAGCACCCAATGATGTTTTTCTTTTATTCAAGTGAGCACTTTTATCCATAATCATGCAAACCCAGGGCTTTGGTGTGTTCTAAATGCTTAACACATGAGTTTATTTAATTCTCACAACTTCTACATGGGGCAGATACTGTGTAACCCCATTTTATAAATAAGGAAACCGAAGAACAGATAGGTGCATTAACTTGGCCAAAGTTACAGAGCTGTCAGGTTGTACAACTGTTTTGAACTAGGGCCGTCTGTACTCGACCAGCTGTCTTTCAACATGCGGCTCTCAGTGGTGAGGTCAGTGCGGACTTAAACGTGGAAGAATCGTTGCTCTTCAGCATGTGTGTCGGGTTCTCTTTGTAACAACCATCCCCAAAGCTTAGTGATTTTAAAAGATAAGCGTTTATCTCAGAGCCAGTTAGCTCAGGTCCAAGCTGGACTCCTCCACAGGGTCAGCTTATAGTTTGGAGGGGAGAGGACTGAACTCACTGGGACACGTGGCAGTTGATTGGCTAGAAGTGAGTTCTCTCCTGGGTGAGGTATCTGGGCCACTTGTCTATCTGGTCACATGCCGGTGGCAGGTAGGTAGAGAGAGAGAGAGAAAGAAGGTGCAGGGTCTCTTGAGTCCTCAGCTTGGAACTGGGACTGTATCACTGTCATCACGGGACTAGCCAAAGCATGAGGGGCTGGGGAACTTGACTCCACCTCTGGGAGGAGCTTAAGAGTCACAACATGGGACAGGGGTACCAGGCAGCCTGAATAGTGGTGGCCATTCAAAAAAGAAAAAAATCAGTTTGTAATACCTTATGGTACACACTTGTGCTTTACTGTAACATTCTGGAATTTTCTCCCCGGCAACACAGGCCGCCGCCGAGTCAGCAGAAGCCCAGACCATCCGTTCTGTCCAGCAGACCCTGGCGTCCACCAATCTCATGTCCTCCCTCCTTCTCAACGCTCCCCTGTCTCAACACGGGACGGTGTCGGCGTCACCTCAGACTCTCCAGCAATCGCTCCCCAGGTCTATCGCTCCCAAACCCTTGACCATGAGACTGCCCATGAAGCAGATTGTCGCGTCTGTCACCATCGCAGCCAACATGCCCTCGAACATTGGGGCTCCGCTGATAAGCTCCATGGGAACGGCCATGGTTGGCTCAGCCTCCTCCACCCAAGTGAGCCCTTCGGTGCAGACCCAGCAGCATCAGATGCAGCTGCAGCAGCAACAGCAGCAGCAGCACCAGATGCAACAGATGCAGCAGCAGCAACTGCAGCAGCACCAGATGCATCAGCAAATCCAGCAGCAGATGCAGCAGCAGCATTTCCAGCACCACATGCAGCAGCAGCTGCAGCAGCAGCAGCAGCAGCACCTCCAGCAGATCAGCCAACAGCAGCTGCAGCAGCAGCTGCAGCAGCATCTCCAGCTGCAGCAGCTGCAGCACATGCAGCAGCAGTCCCAGCCTTCGCCCCGGCAGCACTCCCCCGCCACCTCCCAGATAACATCCCCCCTCCCGGCCATCGGCAGCCCCCAGCCGGCCTCGCAGCAGCACCCACCGCAGGTACAGGCTCAGACTCAGACTCAAGTGTTATCGCAGGTCAGTATTTTCTGAAGACGCTCGCGTGGCCGACGGATCCCCTTACAAGGAGAGTGGCGTAGGAGGGGAAGGAGTCTGTGGCTGAGACTTGTACGCTGATGTTGGTTATGCGGCAATGCGTAACAGATCAAACGGTCCGCCCAAGTGTCTATCAGATAGGCAATAAGAACCACAGTGTAGCTGGGTAACATCTTTTAGCTGACTATAAATCACTTTGTTTTTAAACAAGAACACCTGTGCTCTTTTCTGTGATGCCTTTTTTATTTATTCAGGCTATACCTACAATATGTGAATCAAACTGTTTAATGAACCCTGGGACATACTGATGACTATAGACTGGCCTCTCTGAGTCGTAGAAAAATGGCCTTATTTCTCCAGGAGTAAACCGCACTTCCAGGCTGTTTGAACTTCTGAAGCCCTAAACATAAAAAAGCACAGTTGTAACTACCTGAGATACGAAGATCCAGTTTCATACAAACATTTGTATGACGTGAATAGTGGATGGCATTTTTTTGTCATGAAAAAAATAATGTAAATCATAGACTTTTGCCAAAGCTCTTATTTTTTTCCTAAATCTCTCCAGAAAGAAAAAAAAAAAATGCAAGTGATTAGATTCAATTATTGACTCTGTTTCCACTTTTTAACCTTGACTTCTCCAAATCAAATCACAGTATATGTTGTAACAAAATACCTATGACCACTGTTAGCCCATTATATGCATTCCAATTAGAAGAAAAGAAATGTGAATATTATATTCCGTGTTTTGAGTGACAAGTTTCAAAAAATTAAAAAACACTGTATTTTTAAAAGGGAAATGCACTTAAATGAAAACAGTTATTACAAAAGTTAAGATTTAAAAAAGAAAAAGTGAGAGTTTTTATTATGATGTAATACTGGTAGAATATTTAAAAGGCGCATCCCATCGGAATAATCAATGTAAATATTTTCTTTCCAAGTTGTAAGTTTTCATATCATGTGTTGTAAAGTTTTCCTAAATGAGGCTTTAACGTAAACACTGGTGACAGAAACCATTCATTGCTACATTGCTTATTGTGTTTTTATGCTGTTTTATACTTTTTTATGAGTTACGATAGCAGCAATTAAGTTGTTTGTATTTTGCTTAACTAAAACAAAAATGCTTTTATCTTGCTATAGAATAAACACATTTCAGTAAAAACTGTGGACTGTATTTTGATGCAACAACAAGGAAAAACTGTTCACTTTTCAAATAAAATGTTATGTCAAATTTCACTTCGGGTCCCTTGCCTACGTCTAAGATGGGGAAATATGCCACATGCCCAGCTTGCTTTATTTGAGCATCCTCTTCTGTTTTCAGTTAGAAATATATTCGTGGCTAGGAATTTGGATTGCACAGCACAAATCCAGGGACCTTAAACAAAAAAAAAAAGACCCACTGGAAATGTTTTTGTAATTTGTCTTTTTGTTAAGATGCCAGTGCAAGGTAAGTAGGTAGCGAAAAATCCATTCCCTTTCTATTTGGGGCTAGAACTGGTTGGGCATTGTGTTGTTATTGCTATTAAAATGGATAGTGAATGCTCCTCCTTAAGCCAAAATAATGACGGTGGTGCCTGTTTCTTCCCCCCTTTCCTTGCTCTGTGGTGGCTCCTCTTTGAGAGCAGTGTGACCACTATCCCCAGTTGTCTCGCGTGATTAATTACAGCATCTGTCCTGTCAGAAGCTATAATGAAGAGGTCTTGATAAAAATTGCAAATTACCACTGGCAACAGTCTTAAACTGCTTATGATAAAATGAAAATTAAAAACAGCAAGCGTCAACCCTGAGCAGAATCCTAATCCGGAAAGAGGGAGATTGTACGAGGTGCTGTCCGTGGCTACTGTGAGCAAGACATTCAAAAATAATGGAATATGGATTCCTCGAAGTTGTTGTTGTATTTCAGAGAATATTTACTGTATGTTGTGGGTTATGAATAATGAATCTAGTTTTCAATATTTCATAATCCTCTCATACTCTGTATTATGTACAAATATTGAACAGCAAGAGATTCTAATTATAAATTTATGGATTTCTTGCTGTAGAAAAATTTATGCCTAAATTGAAGCTTTTCATAAGATGTATTAGTTGACAGGTATCAGTGTTCAAACGCTCTCAGAATGACGCCTCATCGCACGTACAATGGGGCGATTGTATTCTACAAAGAAATGATCTGCTTGCATCAGACTCAGCTGATGGCAAAAGATTTTCTGCGAATTGAAACTAACATTACATAACAATAAGAACCATTTTATATTCTGTTGCAAAACCTTTAGACAAATGCCTTCAAAATTAATTGGTAAACTACATGTGACAGTAATTGTGTGTTAGCTCTGTAATTGTCATTTTGAAAACCCATGAAGTATTGCTTGAGAAAAAAGTGTCACTAGTGATAAGACTTAATTGCAAATGAAGTCTGTTTTCAACTGTTTGCAGTTAGAAGCAGGTGTTGTAACATCTATGAAATGATTTTATAAATCTAAGGTTTTATCACATTTGATTAAAAGCTGCTAAGCCAGGGATGGTCAGTTTGGGGAGGGCAAAAAAAGTTTAATTACTGCAGTTTAAAAACTTAATCTCCTGGCAAAACTATCTGTTTGAAATGTCAAAAGGCTTGATTCACAAAAAGAATTCCCCAACCTTGTTACCAAATTATTTTTCTCAGGATTCATGCAAGCAAATTATGATTCCGCTTATATTTCAATTTGTACATGTGCCTTGGTTTTGTTCCTGAGATTTAAGTAAGTACATGGTACCTTTTTTTTTTTGGTAACAGCGCAGAAATAAATCAGGTAATGAAAAATAGGCATGAGAACTGCAGTATCTGATTAGTGTACCACATAAGTGGTCTAAATGCTTCCCCCATTAAGGAATCTTCCCCCCCACCCCAAGCCCCACCTCCATCACACACACACCTGGACTCTCCTCCAGTAGTGTGGACATTATTTTATTAATCTGGCTAAACATGCCCGGGATTTTGGGACATTAACCTGTACTGCCATATGATGGGAGGACGTAAGCAGTTTTCATTTTTAGCTGACATGGGGTCAATAGTTCCTGACTCAAAGAACAAAGGCTTAAATGCCTTTGTGCGGCATAATTTCTGCAATATATTACCACCTGACGGAGGTTTGAAGGCTTTCTGGACAGATGGATTAATATCTCAAGTTTAAGCAGGAGTCCGCTGTGTCCATTCAGCGGGCTTTAGACATCTGAATGGTTTCTCTCCCATTTCTCACTTCATGGAGCATTTTTCAGCACTGGACTTCAATCTAACCTTTCCTCCCCCCACCCAACCCCCTTTGTTTGGCTTTTGTTTTGCAACAGCTGTTATTATCGTTTTTTGGTCAGCTGTGATTGCTGGAGGCAAAATAGGACCAGATGGTGTTTTGCTATGCATGAATGGAGCGTTAGAGGGGTTGGGATTGAATAGGCCAAGTTTGAATGGTGTCTATGCACCACCTGCCTGCCTCAGCCCTGGCGTGCACACCACAGTAGCATGATCCGTCTCCGACCTACTCAAGTCGGATGGGAAAGTGGAGAGCTGAGCTGGATTTCCCCCATATTTATTGATCTTCCATGCACTAACAGAATAATGTAGTGTACAGGCAATTTGAGTTAATTGGATATGACACAGCATGGACATGTAATCTATCACTCTAAAATTCTGGTTCACTTTAAGGATCTCACTGCTCCCCCAAATACACACACATGCACATACATGTGCGCATGCCCAGACACACGTGCTCCATAGTAGCAAAAATTAATGGGCTAAGTAGGCACAAGTTTTTTTAAAAAGTCTAAGAAGTCTATCTAAAATATAGTAGACTTAGGAGTCTGAGATTGAGGTTTTGGAAAGGCGAAGACATTTAAAAATGTTAATAGTGGGAGATCAGAAAAACCCAACTAATTCTGGTATGATTAGGAAGTCCTCGAATTTGTAGGTTATTCATCCATTGTAGTGCATTTTGAAGAAATGTGCCTTACTCAGAAAAGCAAACAGATACACAACCCAGACTTGAATTTTCTTTGAAAATATTCTTAATGATGTCAACTTTTTTCTCCCTGTTCCTTCAAATATAGTTAGCTGTACTGATTCTCTGAACTGTTCTCAAGGATAAACATTTTCCTTGAATTGTAAAGCTGATGAACAGATTTAACTGCATGGACTATGATCCTGCAGGTGTGTGGGTTTTGCATCAGTGAGTGTTACGGAGGAAAAGCTATCCCATCCCACAGCAGTGGAGTTGGATGTGCCGACGGGTAGCTCCCTTTTCCTGAGGCCCTACTGACTTAAATTTACTTCTCCTGCCCGCAAAACAATATGATGGGTATCAAAGAAGATGCAAAAATAAAGAGGGCCTTTCAAATATTTTGTATGTATTTGAAAATTTCAATAATACAAGTTTAAAAAGCAAAATAACCAAATAACCAGACTATTCTTAACTTTAGAGACCTTCTCTCCTTCCCTTCTTCCCCTCCCCTCTCCCCCTCTCCCCCTTCTTCTCTTTTTCTTTCTTTCTTTTTTTTTTTATTGAGGTAGAGAACCCCACCAGACAGAATAATTTGTGTACCAACAAGACATTAAGAAAAATGTGGGTTTTTTTTTTTTTTTTTTGCTTTTTTAGTGTGAGAAAATGAAAATTCATTTAGACAGGGGAGAGGTTGCCATTGGTTAGGGATATTAAGGAAAGCTGTATGAAATTAATGGCATTTAAGAGGTGCTTGGAGGTTGTGTAAGCTTTCAGTAGGCCAAGGTGCAAGTCATATTCTGGTGGAAACGGAAAACATCTCCAGCTGTAGGGAGAGCAGAGCAAAGCCATTTGTCTTGAAGGCACAGCCACCTGAAAACAGCAGTAGCGAGTCTAGCGAATGTGGATGCACAGCGCTTTTGTGGAGGTGAGCAGGTAGAATGCTGGACAGGAACTTGGGCTGCAGACTGGCAGGAGGTCTGCCAGGTACGTACCATCAATTAACTCAAAAATCCCGGAAGATATCTAATTACGGGATGTCTGATTGGAGTTAAGCAAATGCATAAAGAACTTTATCTAATTTCTTAGAAGGGAGAATCCAGTTGACACTAAAAGGTGAAAGAAAAATGGAATAAGATCTCCACGTGAAAATACATCTCCGTAATTAATTATTCACGTGCATAAATAAAGCCATCCCGTTACGCTCGCTCTCACACCACTGCCCTCTTCTTGGTACAAGAACACACCGTCCACAAAGCCAAATCAAGGTCCCCTTTTCCCCGCTTTTTGATGGTAACTGTAGAATAAGCCTTATCCTTCCATTAGCATCGTGAAGGAGATCATTTTCTGTGTTTCTGCTGTGAAAAGAAAGCTATTTTCACCACTGGTAAAAAGTACCTCTCGGTGCTTGAACTCAAACGTGGTGAATGATGAAAAGAAACCCTTGCTTTGTTGCCGAGTAAAACCTCAGGCAGCACTGGGAGGGATGTTGGTTATGGTCTCAATTTAATTTCAAAGAAGTAGCTTCACGGATAGAAAACGTGAATGTGGATATACCCTTCTTAGCAAAGGAAAAATGATCTTTTGTAAAACATCTCATTATTCCTAGCATTCGTCTAGTACCCTGTCCTTTTCAAAGCAATTTTCTGTGGATTTCTTCATTCGATTCCCTTTCTAGGTGGAGCAGGAACTAACCTCATGTAACAGAGGAGGAAACTGAGGCACAGAAACAGTTGGGGCTTGTTCCAATATCTCTTAGCTTGCAAGAGGCACGATCAGAAATGGAAGGGAAATTTCCTCACACTAGGTCTCCTGGTGTTCTATTTGCCTTCCAGTATTTGCATATGTATGACTCTTATTTGACATATATTTATGTCTATCATATATTTGTGTATAGGTTATGTAAATATATATATTTGTTCATGTAGCCAGTTAGATGGCAGAAATCCATCATAATAGTCAACAGAATAATTGCTCCGTGGTTTCCTGATGGCCATGCAGGCCGTAAAAGAGCAAGTAAGAGAGAAGTCCGTGTTCTCAGAGGGGCATGGTGGCACATTGATGGCGCACGGCACTTGTTTGGGTGTGAATACTGTCCAGTCTGATTGTTCTCCCTACAAAGTCACTCTCTTTCTGTTACTATTTTTTGTTCAGGCAAACGCTTTGACTTGTGGTGTTCAAGTGTTAGGGCTGGGGGTGCCGTGGGAGTGCCAAAGTATCATTCTACATGTTTGAAAGAAAAACTTCAGAAAGCTTGAGACGGGGAGATGATCCGGTGGACGTGCACTGTTATGCATCATTTAAGGAACCCGGTGAATCACTCCAATACTGAGTATGGAAAGCCAAGACAGGCCAGAGGAGGTGGTTCCCTCGGGATTGTGCAGAAATGACCATGCACGCTGCTCTGGGAGTCACCACTCCATCTCTGAGGCCACATCCCCCTTATTAAATGGGGTGCATTCTACCCTAGGCAGCTGCTTGTGAAAGGAGATACATCCCATGTCCTTAAGATTTTACCATTGTCTTAATTTTAAGTGAACAGAGCACTAAAGCTGCCTTAGACACGGTCACCTGTTAAGATCAAGTATGAGAGAATGGCCACTCTGAACCATTTCATCCAGAGCACTGGGTATGAACATTCTGGTATTGGGGGGGGGTCTTCCTTTACAAGCTACCTGAGTGTCTTACCCAGAGCCAACAGACTCGTGGTTATTTTAAGATCCAGGTCTTATGTTTATTTTCACATTTTTGGCCTACTTTTTCTTTTTAGTCACTTTGCTTTGTATCCGAGGATATATTGTTACCAAGAAAGATGCTTTTGATAACACTCCTTGTTACATGTCATTACTGACATCCCTCTGACCCAAAGAGAGCACCTTAGTTTTAAGTTTGTCACACTGAGTAAAAGTGATGCCACATTCTCAACCTGATTTCATTGGTAATCGGCAAATTTGATAACAAGATCTTAGTCCAAATCATTTAGGCCTGCTGTTCCAGCCCTCACCCTTTCTTCCCACTCTTAATCCTCTCCCGTATAATTGGTATTGAGTGTGGAATCCCAGGGGACAAATAATAGCATCTGAGGAAATTACCTGTGTATAGTCTGACCTCCTGTGTGTTTTTTGGATGACAAATTAAGACATCCATCTTTGGAAGTTTAGACAGTTACCTGGAAGGACTGGCACCATTTTGCCCATAATAACATTTTTATAAGTTGTGTCCAAATGCTGGCATACCTAGCTTGGAACTTTTAAAATGATGTTCAGAATATTTTGGCCAAAGAATTTGAATGTAGCCCTAGTTCTTTCCAAATCAGAACCTAATTCCGCAGGGGAAATGCAGTGTCCTTTTGCATATAACAAACAAAATCATTGCTTATGTTATTTGGAGGTAGAAATTCCAAGAAGGAGAGGAGGAGGAGGAGGAGAAATAGTTTTCTCACAGGTTAAATGCTAAATCTTGATTTGTAAGGAGATCAGAACATTTTTTAGGGAAAATTTGAAAATTTTTAAGATTTAAATATACTAAAAAGGTAGCAAAGATATTTAGTTCTAGATCATCAAAAACTCAGAAATGTGCTGACGGGGCTGAGTCAATTGCTAGACACAAGCAACCAGTCAAAGCAAAATGACTTTTGAGAAAGGCACAAATTATCTCTCTTAAATCACGTTTAATTACTGTGCAGAAATTTTGGTTTACTAGCTGGCTGTATCTGAAATTAGTTTATTGCTGAAAGACAACTTCTTTCTTTCTTTTTTAAAATTTCAGATTAATTTGAGGGTACAGATGATTTGGTTACAAGGTTTGCATTTGTTAGGTAAAGTCCATTGTCGTCATGTCCTGCACCCAGGAGATGTGCCACATCCCACTGTGCCCACGAGGAGGGAACCACCTGCTCCCCTTCATCCTTCCCCTCCCTCCAGCTTGAATTGAATCAAGTGTTTTTCTCGTGTGGGCCTGTATTGGTTTGTCTGCTGCCTTCAAATTAGAACTGAGTACATTGGATACTTGCTTTTCCAATCTTGTGATACTTTACTAAGAAAAATGTGTTTCAACTCCATCCAGGATAATACAAAAGATGTAAAGTCTTCATATTTTTTATGGCTGAATAGTACTCCATGGTGTACACAGACCACAGTTTGTTAATCCATTCATGAGTTAATGGACACTTGAGTTAAGAACAACTTATTTCTTTTGTGTATAAAATGTAAACTTGGTTCAGTTTTTTACTCAATGGCAGCCTCTTTTGAGTCAGTTAGGCAGCTGTCAGTAGAGGTTTAAATTCTTAAACCACAAAGTGCTCCAAGGCCGGTCATTTTTTTTTAAGCTTTTCTTCTCTTTGATTGAGCTATGTCGGGAACTAGGCTAAGTCAAAGAAACAAGAGCACAGCCAGAGAAGATCATCAGATTCGGGTGGTTTGGGGGGACCCAGGCAATAGCCACGAAACAGCTTGCCCCCCCCCAAAAAAACTAATAAGCTACATTGTGAAAGCTTGTGTTCTTACAACAACTAAGAGGTTTATGTTTGATACAGATGGTGTTTATACAGAGTATGGGAGCTCAGCGTGAGAAGCAGTCATAAAACAGACTGGGGTTTGGTATAATTATTCACAATTACTATTGTATAATTGAATGCCATAACTATTATATAAAAAATATTTTAAGAAGTAGACTGTGCTCATACTTCCACAATAGTTCTTAACAATAAGAGACATATGCTGTAAACATCGTAACGTATTTTATGGTGTTTACAAACTTGTACAAGGCTTGGGGAAGTTGCAAATATAAAAGACTGGGTTCTCTCTCTACTCCTTGGGGGAACCAGTTGCCCTTACTCACCTTCAGTAGCAAACTCCTTGTCTAGTCACCTGTAGGATTGAAAAGCCAACTGCGTTGGGCCACCCAAATGAATGGATGGATGTGGATGGCAATATTTTAGCAGTTACAAAAGAGAAAAGAAGGGAACTGTTTTGTAGAAAATACCCAATTCTCCAGCCTTCTATAAACCAGCAAAGGGAAGTTCTATAATTGGGCCAAATTGTGGAAATGGGCAAATTAGCACAATGTGTATTTTAATATTTCTGGAGGGAATTAGTGAACCTATAGTGTCCGATCATTATATACATCATCTCCTATGTCTTAGAAGAGAAGATGAGCCTACGTTCCTATCACCCCCAAGCTACAAAACAACCAAAAAGAAATTTCATTAGCATTTCAAGTGAAACTTCATTTCCTTTTAATTGCTTTTACAAAACAGGTCTGTGTTCAACAAATGACTTTGGTGATAGTCTTGTTTTCTAGCACACCTGTAATGGGCCGGGATATCCCTGTAGCTCCTCTGTTCCAACTCACAGTTGGAATGTCAGTTGCCAAACTTCTGCCCATGACTCTTCAGGGTAATCGCTAAACTTTGATGACTGGACTATTTGTCACTGTAGTATCAGGGAATTTCCAATGTGTGTTGGGTGTTAGCGAGGAGAAGCATCTTTATTGCCTGACACCTCTCCAACTTCCATGATTTCTTTGGTGCCAGACCAGAGCCCCTTACCTGTTCAAGCACATCTCCTGTTGTTGTAACAATGGTGCCCTTGAATATTGATCTGTCAGGTGAATGACAAATAGGCAATCTTGTGAGAGAGTAAGCCCTCCCATTATGTTGGAGACCAATCCTTAATGTTCCCAACCTGGATTGAAACACTTGTCTTAGGTATGGTTTCCAAAGGTCCTCCTTGGCCCTAGAAGAGGGAATCACTGAAGTGGGGCTTTAATACCTTTACACCTGACTGTGTGGCTTTAACCTTTCAGAGATTCTCGACTGGCTTGGTGTTTCCTCTACCTGGAAGATGGCCAAGAAGACTCCTGACTCAATAAGAACAACAGCACATACAGTGAACTCCAGGATCGAGTTCCTGAGAAAGAGAACATGAACGCTTAGCCAGCAAGGATGCTTGTGATTTTGCCTAACTGGGCCTGAACTTGCTGGCTCTCTTTTTTTTCTAGGTAGGACAGAAACACATGTAAGTATATTTATGTACGGCTATGACCTGTATCTTGCAACTGTTTCTTTATGACTACACAGTACCCCTTTTACCAACCTAGATGAATTCTAGTACACAGCCCAAGGGACTGTTAATAAGAGAACAGTTATTCCTTCCGATGTCAAGCTCAGTGCTTAGGATTTTATTTCAGACACCTCAACTTCCACGAATAGTTCAGTGTGAATGCAGTACCCCTTAATTATTCTCACCTTTTTATGTTTACAAATGTTACTGCTTTTCTCTAAGCTTTGTGAAATAGAGTATCTATTTATTTGCTTTCTTGCCCTTTATCCCATTATCTTACTGGCTTACCTGTAGGCATAATGTTACCCAACTGAGCCATTCACGAGTGTGATCATTCAGCAAATATTTGCATTGCGCCTTCTCTTATGGAGATCTATTCTGATGGAGGATGCAATTTATTACTTCGATAAGCATTTGGGTATCCAATAAAATTTTATAAATGAAAACAAGCAGGGAAACTGGACACAGAAGGCCTAGGGTTGGGCAGGGAAATAAACTATAAGGGCAATCAGGGAAAGGCTCTTGGAGAAAATGACAATGGGGGAGGGAAGAAGCTGTGTGACTCTGTGGGAGAAGATCATCTGGGGCAGAAGAATGTGAGTGTGAAGGCTCCCAGGTGTTCAGGGCATTCAAAACGCAGTTCGGCGGCCAGGGTGGCTGGAGGGGAACGAAGGAGGGAAGGTTCACACAGGAGGCAAGGGCAGGTCATGCAAAGCTGTGGGTCTCTGTCCTGGCAGAGGATCACACTAGCTTCTCATTATTTTCCTTAGGTGTGATAGTCACACTGTGGCTATGTTGAAAAATAAATGAGTCCTTAGTTTCTGAGTTGCATTCTGAAACATTTATAGATATTGATAATCTCGATGATGAGATGATGTCTGGGATTTGGTCCATAATAATAGGATGGGAGAAGTGGAAGGGAAAGGATTTTGTATATGATCAAAATTCTTCATAATAATGATATTTTAAAAAAAAACAAAAACACAGGAGGAACCTTTAAAAAAAAAAAAAGCTCCAGCAATTGATGTGATTGGTTTGGGTGCAGTATAGACACTTTCTGTTTTTATGTTTGTTTCTTTCTTTTAAGCCTGTCCAGGTTTTGTTAATTTCATGTTAGTGTGATAACCTCTGCTATCAAGTTCTTCTAGGTCATTCTTGGGACTCGGGATTTTACTCTGGATTGAGAAACGGAGTCAGTAAAGAATTTGGAGCAGACTGACACAATCTGCCTTTTGTTTGAGATAGATCATTCTGGCTGCTGGGTTGAGAATAAGCTATATGTCAGCCAGGGCAGAGGCTGGGAGATCCAGTGAATTATAGAGAGAAGTAATCACAGAAGAGTTTGATGAAGGCTATAATAGAATGTCGGGCACATAGAAAGGTGTTCTGAGCACACATGTTGTCACTCCACCCAATCATTGCTGGGCAAAGAGAGACATTCCAAAACACTCCAGGAGGATCTCCTATGGAAGGTCCTTCAGGCCTTGGTTAGAATACAGTATATGAGAACAAAATGACTCAGGGAACATCCTGTAGCAGGGGAAAGTCACCTGCTCTCTAAGGCTTTTGAAATCCTTTACCTGAAGCAATTAGCATTGCAGTTACTTGTCCAATCTTTGCCCTAATTTCTGATTCTTAATGAGCAGGGCAAGACTAGGAAGTTTAGAAAGAAGAAATGTTTTCAGAGTCTGACACACAGAAACTTAATATCTTTTCCTCTCTTTCTCCCTCCCACCTTCTTTCTCCTTTCCTTTCCTCCTTTCTTTCTTCTGAGAGAGAGTTTCACTCTGTTGCCCAGGCTGGGTGCAGTGGCATCATCACAGCTCACAGCAACCTCACACTCCTGAGCTCAAGTGATCCTTCTGCCTCCGCCTCCTGAGTAGCTGGGACTACTGGCATGCACCACTGTGCCCCAATAGTTTTTCTATTTGTTGTAGAGTCAGAGGGCTCGCTGTTGCTCAGGCTGGTCTGGAACTCCCCACCCTAAGCAGTCCTCCGACTTTGGCCTCCCAAAGTACAAGGATTATTGTCATGAGCTGCCACTCCCAGCCCTTTCATTTACCTTAGAGTACCGAAGGCTTCAAAAGTTCACCCAAACCAATCAAACCATGGTCTTCAATGACAGTTCTGGCATTTTTCCCAAATGAGGTAATCTTACAAGGTTAGAAGTGGAGCATTCCACATCTTTCTGGGCTGTATATACTAAATGTTGCTCTCAGACACCTTCTTCAGTAAATCTTGTAAATTTTACAGAAATGTACTTAGCCTTCAGCAAGTTTCTATATAAGACTTCATGGTATACATTGATTAAGGTTTAAAATTTGCCTTCAGGGAGCTTCCATTCTGATGCTCATTCTTGAACCAACCATTGCACTTCAATGCACCTTCTTGTGCTTTAATGAAGACCAAGCAAGCGCTTGATGATGAACCTGTTATGTCAATCTCCAGTGATTTACAGACTCGTGGAATGCAGGGTCCATGTTTCATACATGAACATTTCCCCTTACCTGTACACAATAGAAGCTTACAGATTTGTTGATTTCTAGATAATTTTTCAATATGACAGGCAGACCAGGCGCAGTGGCTCATGCTGTAATCCTAGCACTCTGGGAAGCCGAGGAAGGTAGATTGCCTGAGCTCACAGGTTCAAGACCAGCCTAAGCCAGAGCGAGACCTCATTGCTAAAGATAGCCAGGATTGGTGGTAGGCGCCTATAGTCCCAGCTGCTTGAGAGGCTGAGGCAAAAGTAATCACTTGAGCCCAGGAGTTTGAGGTTGCTGTGAGCTATGACGCCATAGCACTCTACTGAGGGTGATAAGGTGACACTCTGTCTCAAAAAAAATGACAGGCAGTTAAAAAATAGTGCATTTTCTAACAGTTATCATAGGGATGATCTGATCTAGCTTTTGGTATATCTATATATTTTCCCAAATCTAACCTACCCAAAGGCAAATGAGAAGGGGCAGCTGGAGTGGGTTAGATTTCTCCATGGCACCAAAGAGGATCACAATGTTGACCAAGACTCTTAAGGATGTCTCAAGCTTCAACCCTTTGGACCAGGCTAAGAAGGAAAAAATTACTGAACTTGACACTGACTCACTTCTCCTCCCCCAGAAAACCTTTCCTCTGCCTCCACGTTGACCTTTCTCCTTGAATTCCCTCATTTGACACACAAAACCCTTTTCCACTGCTGTTAGAAGTGATTCCATACCTTGTACATCTGTGAGCATTGTCTTTTTCTTTAGCAACTTGGAAGGACAGTGCCTTCTACTTCTTCAGAAGACCACAGCAGGTGGTCAACAGATACGTTTTTAAAGAAACAGAATTAACAAAACACATTGTTCTGTTCATTCCTGTTTTAATTAGGACTATCAATTGCAGGAGATAAAAACCCAAGTCAAATTGGTTTAGGGAAAATAAAGGAATTTATTTGCTTGTGTAACTGAAAAGTCCAGAGATTGGGACAGAACTGGCTTCAGACACAGCTGGTGCTGAGTACAAACAAGTCCCCAGGACTCATTTTCTCTCTATGCCTCTGCTCAGACTTCTACTGGGTCATCTTCATTTTCATGTTCTGCTCGATGGTTTCTAGAAGTCTAGCTCACAACATTACTGCTTAGCATTCCCACCATCTCTGTAAAATCTCACTATGTTAATTAAGTTGGTTCACCAACCAATCACCTCACGCTCATGTGCATGCACTGATCTGATAGGTTAGGCTCAAGTCACTTGCTCAAACCTGGAAGTGAGGATGTATTCAGTTCTACTGGAAAAAAATGAAAGAACAGGGAGAAGTGTTTCTTTGGAAACCCAGAGTCTTGTTGGCAAAAGAAGAGTGAGTGGCTGCTGGATGGCATTAATCATGCATATGACATACTTTCTGCAAAGAAAATTCTTTTCAGAGAGTTGACGGATACAAAGCACTTATCAGGAATCTGGGAAAAGCAGAAACTTGCTTTCGGCGTGTGCCAAAATAATTAGTTTTATGGCTTTGGGAATGTGTTCTGTCTTACTCTCAGCCGGCTTTTTATGTGAGGACATGAAAGGCAGAGTCAACTCCAATAGTCCAACCTAACCAGCGAGGCCGTAGGACCTGCCTGCGTTCAGATCCTCTGTCTGGTTTTATGCATAAAACAGGAGAGAAACTGTCCTCTGAAAAACCCACGGAACACCCACACCACACTTGCCTCCTCTCGTTAGCCTCCCTGTGTGGCTGTTGAATAAATGATTGAACACAGGACAGCACTTAATCTTCCTAACAATAGCCCTCCAAACATCCAACACTGTCAGATGCTTTCCTGGCATTTGAAAATATGCCTGCGGCAAAGCCATCTATTGAATTTTCACTGTGACTAAGGCCTTGTGGACAAAGAAGACTGTCTGTCTGTTAAGCTGCCATCATTTAGCAAAATCGGTAGCCATGGGGCCTCCTGAGGGGAAGAAGAGAAGATGTGGAAGGTAACCCCCAAAGCCAGCCGAGAGTGGGTGCCGGGCTTTTCCCAAGCTGGTATACGGACTTGATGGTTTTCATGGAGAACAGGAGGGATAGATTACAATCTGGGAACCTTTTAGAGTGTGGGTGTGGGAAGAGGGGGTGGCCCTCCATAAATAAGGGCTGTCCTAGCTATTGCAGACAAGGCATTTGTCACTGTAGGGCTCTGCGTCTTGACTTTTGTCCACTCGTTCCATGCAACCTCCTGACCCAGCTTGGAGTTGCCACTGGAACACTTCCTCCAATTTTCTAGCATAGCCATGTTTCATAAGTTTTAAAAAAAATGGTTGGTATAAGATTTCAGAAATCAAAATGAGTTTTAAGGACTATCATGAAAGCTGCTTACATAGCTTTGGCTTATTTGGTTGCTAACAGACGCTGCAGGAAATTCCCTACTCTTGGCCATTTTTTCTCTTTGTACTGGCCCCTGATACATTAAACAAGGTTCCCCAGCAGGACCCTCTGTGCATAGGTGATGACTCAGGGCAGACACCTGTGTCTGGGTGAGCCAATCAGATTATTCCTTCCTGGAATTTGCCAGCTGGAGCAGAGTGTGAGGGTTAAAGCGCTGGAGTTAAAGCACTGTCTGCGGTGCGGTGCGGCCCAGTCTTCTCTGTTACGTACACAGATTCCAGGCTACTCCTCCCTAAATTCTAATTCAGCAGGTCTGGGGTAGACCCAGGAATCAGTACCCCTAGGTGATTACTATCATCAGGTCACTTTGAAAAACACTTGTTAGAGAAGGTCTAGAAATTTCTACCACACGGTCTTCATAGCAGGCTTGGTCTTTCCTTCCTGTGCCCTTCTGGGTGTTCAATGTTCCACAAACAATCCTATCGTATTCTCTTTTGACTTGAAATTTACCAGAGTTAGTTTATATTTCTTAAAACACAATAATTCTAATTTGAAAATATATCACTTCTTGAGAGACCAACCAAGGGGTATCACATATTGAAATCAAAAGTGTAAAGTGATAGGGCCAAATGTAGGGACCCATCTAAATAGAACCATCCTGCCCAGGGAGGAATGAATACACCAATCCCTACCCCTCCAAACTCCTTTTTTTTTTGAGACAGAATCTCACTTTGTTGCCCTCAGTAGAGTGCTGTGGCGTCACAGCTCACAGCAACCTCAAACTCTTGGGCTTAAGTGATTCCCTTGCCTCAGCCTCCCAAGTAGCTGGGACTACAGGCACCTGCCACAATGCCAGAGTATTTTTAGAGATGAGGTCTTGATCTGTCTCAGGCTGGTCTTGAACCTGTGAGCTTGGGTAATCCATCCCCTCGGTCTCCCAGAGTGCTAGGATTACAGACATGAGCCACTGTGCCCGGCCCACCAAACTCTTGTATTTCCACCCGCCTTAACCCATGCACTTACTTCTTTTTCGAACTCTGCCCACACACACCTGAGTGAATAAAGGCCACGTTGTCAACATGGAACCTGGATTCCACTTCCTTTCATTCATGTCTCGGAATAATCTCTCAGGTTTCATGTTTGGTCCTTAACCTCTCAGTAAGAAGCCAAAGACAAATTCGCAAGAAACAGATGGTCTACTTAAAGAACCACTACCTGGTTGGAGGGGCTTTATATTACAGCATGCTCTACGTTCATTTGCCCTGGGAAGGAGAAGACAAAATAAATGAGGGATGCTGACCTTTTAAGAAAATTAACAAACTGCAGCTATTGTTTGTGCAGATCTGTGTGACCTATTATGATATATGTCTGATGCGGTATTTTTTTTCTACCCTTCTATTTTCAGAAAGTAGCAGATGCCCCAGGCTTTCTTGGTCAATATCCCCTTTGTGCAAGGATGAGTGTTCATGTCTAGATGTAACATTGATGTATGAGATAAACATGGGGCTAAATGGGAAAAGCACCATGATCTCCTGTTTGACAGCTGGGTCAAGGAAGGCCAGCAGGTCAAACGGTTTTTCCTTGAGCGCACGGTCAGTGAGTTCTGTTTTTACTCAAAGTCTCTTAATTCTCAAACACTGGTAGGTAGCTCCTGCCTACTCGAGTAAAGTGAGTCTGCTAAATGCACACGGTGGTTCTTGCCAAAGAGCCAAACTTTAATGGTCATGTTACTTATCTAGTCTTTTATTTAACTAGCTAATCTCTAGCTCAACTTCAGTCCTGAGCATTAGATTTGCAACACAGATCTTTCCAAATTAATAACAATGCCACAAGTGGAAGTTTCCAAATAATGTTCTATGTAAGAAGGAATCTCTTTGTAAGAAGAATGCATATTTTAGTGTCCTAGAGTAAGGAATATCTGCAGAAAGGCATTTTTTTTCTTGGATTGAGTTCTATAGCCTTAGTATGTTTTCTCTGTTTCTGAGAGCTAAACCTTACAAATTGCTTTCACCATCCCTTCCCACGATTTGGAATGTGGATGAGATTCTAAATTACTCTGGATTTCCTTAAAAATACCACTCTGGACTTGGCTGACAGTGTGGCTTCCACGATAATTTGATATGGAGGAACAGCGTCCACTACGGTGCAGCAAACATTTCTTCCCGTGCTTGGGCCCTGAACTGCCTTTTCGTCCCTTCTCACACTGACAGCCTACTATTAATTCCAGCAGGGAGAACAGGGCCTGGATATTTGCCAGCTAATTAGTTGGCTATAAATCAGCAAGAGTTGGCCCTTTTATTAAGCATGTTCACATCTTGTTAGTAGTTCTTCACCAGAGCTCATCAGCACCGTGGCAGCTTTAGTTTGTTAATCTAAGTCTCCTAGGTAATGAGAAATTGAGAAAAAAAAAATATAGTGTTTGGAGTCTTTATTATTATTATTATTATTGTTTTGAGACAGAATCTCAAGCTGTCACCCTGGGTAGAGTGCTGTGGTATCATAGCTCACAGCAACCTCCAACTCTTGGGCTCAAGTGATCCTCTTACCTCAGTTTTTCTATTTTTAGTGGAGACTGGGTCTTGCTTTTGCTCAGGCTGGTCTCGAACTCATTAGCTCAGGCTGTGGCAATCCACCTTCCTTGGTCTCCCAGAGCGCTAGCTAGGATTATAGGCATGAGCCACTGCACCGGGCCCTGGAGTCTTTAATTTTGCATTGTACGTTAGTGTCTAATATCAGCTGTAGGGACCCCCTATCAAAAAGCAATGCCATCTCCTGTCCTATTTTGAGTGCGTACCCTCTTTGTGAACATTAAAGTGGCAACAAAACACCAGGGTGAAGTTCACCATGAATTCTGGAAATGTCAAAGCTTCCCGATGTCTCCTCTGCTGTGGGGAAACTGCTTTTTGATCTGTGTTTGCGGGTTTCTTTCCAGTTTTGTTGCTAAGATGAGTCTTAGAGTTAAGCAAGACTTCTCTACTTTTCATGTATTAATGATTTCACTTGTGAACAAGACTGACCTGCATTTTGGGTTCCTTGACCTCAGTGTTAAGCCTAGCATCGTAAGCACTCGTCTTCTGCTCTTTCCACACTCATACAGAAGTATGCTCCCTCCTCTGCATGGTAAGGATGCTGCTGACTCCATGGTTGGCCCAGACCTGGGGTATGAACCAGACCTGGCCACATCTTTCTGGGCAAAGGAATAGGCTCAGAGATGGACACATTACTCAGTTTAGGGAACTAGATCCTGGTTTTTTTTTTTCTTCCTAGATCTTTTGGGAAAGGAACTTGGGATTGGGCATAATGCCATTTAGGGCACATTGCAAGTGACGTCGAGCTGAAGAAAGCAAAACCCAGACATGGAAGAGTGGCCATGAGTCTGGTGGCACAATTTGGCTCTCTGGACCCCTTCATGCCTGCGGCATGGGATTCTCAGTTATTTATGCCAATGAATTTCCTTTTCTATTCAGGCAGCTGAGTGGACGTTTTTGTCATTGGCGGCAAAGAAGTCCTGACCAACATCCACACCTCTTTCCACCCCACCTCACACACCGACTTTCCTTTTCCTGACTTACTCCATTCTACGCATCTCATTCAAAATCCTCTCATCTTCCAAGATTGTATTCACATGGGCCTGCTTCCAAAAATGTTTCTCTGAGACTACCCTTTATTAAAATAAATTACTCACCCCTCTCTTTTTCCATGGCATTCTAAACCTCTCCCATTTTTTTCACATTCACATTTCCATTTATCATAAGCTTTCTGGTGGTGCTGTGTTGTGAACATTGTAGATAGTCAATAGAATGTTAACAAATAGATATACAAACAAATAGATATAAAGTTTAAGAACAGATAGTTAAATAGAAATTAGTGGCTTGGCACTCAGCTGTTGTGGCGCCAGCCACATACACCGAAGCCTGTGGGTTCGAACCTGGCCCGGGCCTGCTAAACAACAATAACAGCTACAACAACAACAAAAAAATAGCCGGGCATTGTGGCGGGCACCTGTAGTCCCAGCTACTTGGGAAGCGGAGGCAAGAGAGTTTCTTAAGCCCAAGAGCTGGAGGTTGCTGTGAGTTGTGATGTCACGGCACTCTACCGAGGGTGACATAGTAAAACTCTGTCTCAAAAAAATAAAATAAAGAAAGAAATAAAACAAAAGAAAAGAAAAAAGGAATTAGTGCCTTTGGAGGATGTCAGTACTTCCTACCTTCCAGGTGCTAAGCTATAAAAAAAGGTCTGCAATCAAATAAACCTAGGAAACTCTTAGTTAAACATAATTAAATTGGTGCTTCTTAGAGCCTTTGTTACTTTAGGAAATACCGTGACACTCCAGGCAGAACATGGGGGTAATGGATTTAAAACAGCGTGAATGTTAGTCAGGGTCCAGTCAAGAGACAGAAGCCGTACAGTAATTTGAACTGGGAAGGTTTAATATAAAATGGTTATTAACTTGTTTTAGGGGACTGGTCAGCCAGGAATAAAGAGACTAGAAAGAAAGAAGACAGGAAGAAATAAGTTTGGGAGAGGGCTCACCCCAGACTGAGACTCACGCTTCATTGCTGCAGGTGTGGCTGTACTCCGCCTGATGGCAGAGAAGTTCCCTCAGCTGCCAATGGCCATGGCTGCGAGCAGGGAACCACGGGCTGAGATGCCAAGAAAACTTCCCTGGAAACTGCCCAGTTGGAACTGTTGAATTCACTTCTCAGATCTCACATCCAAGGGGAAAAAAATCCCTTTGTAAATCTTCTTCTGAAAACTGGCATGTTTTAATCATTCTTGCTTCAGAGTACTGGCATTGATGAGCTGCCAGTAAAGATTTTAAGTTGCCTGAGGGCAGTAACAGGTCTAAGTTTTCTGTTCTGTGTCTCACAGTGCCATGAAGAATGCCAAGGAGATAGTTTTCAGGTTTCCATCCTTACACTTTATTATTTGTCCTTCTTTACAGCACTTATTTATAGCTTATAAGAATTTTGTGAGAGGTTCAACAAGAATTTCATCTTAATTGCTATTTAGTCCACTAAAATTTCTAAGACTGATCAGGCTGGACATTTTACTTCTTAGCTAAGATTCATTTTTTAAATCTGTATTTAAACTCCATTTCTATTTGTCTACATTCATTAGCTTCTGGTTACAGGGTCTTCACAGAAATGTCTGACTGACTTGACATCTGGTAGTTTTGATGCTGTTTGGATGATTTAAGCTGAAACTTAGAGAAAGCCGCACTCAATATTGTGTAAAAACTCAAGACATTGACTTCTCTCACCTCATAAAAGTTTTAGAGATGGTTAGCTTAGTTGTTTAACAATGCTTGTAGCTGCCTAGCTTTCTGTTCCTCCATCCTGTCAGGTACAGTCCCTTGCGTTTTTATTCAGAAATTTCTTACCTCAAATTTGCACGATCACTTCTGTATCTTAGGTATCAAGTCCTCACATGAGAATATCCAAAGAAAGGAAGGAGAAAAAATATTAATTTCTCATATATCAGTTCTGGATCACAGGATCACACTCAGGTTTCAGGGCACCTGGGACAGTAAAGATCAGGCGTTTGTAGCTTCTGCCGTGGGACTGGACGAAGGTGAAAGGGGATCCGATGTTCCTGTTGATATGAGAACTATAGTATAAACTACAGAGTGTCGCAAAAGTCGCCCACAAATCACCATACATAGGGAAAATGGGAAATTGTAGCTAAATGTACCTTTATATACAAGATAGTCATTCCAAAGTTTTACACAATGTTTATAAAATATTCCCTATGTGCTGGCCACCTCTTTGTGAAAGCTACAATTTCTCATTTTCCCTACATATGGTAACTTCACCAGCAAATTTTGGGGCAACCTGTAGAGTAGATGCTCATTTAACACCCACTGAAGGAGGACATGCATGAATGGTAGTTTCTATGTTTTATGCTATTTACGGGACCCCAGCTCTAAATAAAATATTGTGCCAGATGGTTAAGATACGACGCTCAATCTCCATTTGTTCTTTCTTTACGTATTTTCTTTGCTTGTTTTCTTACCTTCCTTGTCATCAGAACATCGTTTTATTATAGTAATATTTCACTAGTGGGAATAATAAGATTAGAGGCGACGCATGGGGACACTGACCTAGTTTACATGTTTTAATGTCATCTCCTACTTACATGCTACACAAATCTCTTGTTTTGTGTGCATGAAAATTCTTTACTTTCCCTCTATTTGAAGGATTTCACAAGACTCTGCATTCTACAGCTATCACCCAGTTATTGTTTTCAGTATTATTTTTCACAAATTTTAACTGGGTTCTTTCTCGATACTGCTATGTACTCAGCACATATTATCTTATTTAATCCTCATTTTACCCCATTAAGGAGTTAGGATTAATGATAGATAATTTCCCTAAGGTCATCACAATGCAAATCTGGCATTTGAACCACAATCTATCAAAGATTGTTTTTTTAACCAGAATGTTGTAGTGTTTCCCATGGAGAGCCCCTTTACCTCCAACCATTCTCTCATATTAATGGTTCTGGATCTCCACTTTTGACCATGGAACAGTAATTGTTTTCTACCTTCCTCACTGTGGTTTCAGACACCGGGCAACAAACAGCACAGGGCTATGGTCTCTGGAAGAAAGAAGACAAATTAAATGAGGCCAGTGATCACCAAAAACTTTCCTCTTGAGATCTTTGATGGAACAGCACAGTGTGGGAAAATCCAGTGAAAGCAAAGCAGACTCACTGAGTTCAGGAGAAAGGATTAGAGATTGGGGAGGCCTGGGCAGCTGGAATTTGTGGATTAGAGTACAGGAGAGTAGGGAGGGTGCTTAGTAAAAGGTCTCAAAATTGCATAGGAGTTCTTAAGTCTGCTGGCTAAATGCTAGGGTGCATAGGATAAAACTTCATGAGCTCAGCCCAGAAAAACTACTGAAGACCCGTGAGCTGACCAACGCCCATACCTCACATGGGACTGGGAGATATTCAGCTTCTCACACGCCCAGTGGAGGGATGTCATTGAACACCCCAAACTCAGTAGAGACCCCAGAAGGGTCCTGTCTTAGTAATAGGAAATAGTCATGGAATAAAGGTTGTGTTTTACCCTCCATAACAAAAATTAAAGATAACCTTCTGATCTGCAGAAATTTAACTGTCTCCTACAACAAAACTAACCTGCTTTAAAGGCAATTAAAATCTAGAAACTCAACATCGTAACATTCACAATGTCCAGAATCCAATTTAAAAAAATAATAGGCATGGTAAGTAACAGGACAACGTGACCCATCAGTAGGAGAAGGGAGTCAATGGAAGTAAATGGACTCAGGTACAACAGAGGGGATGGGAACATCAGACAGGACTTAAAGCTGCTGTTATACACTGCTCATGCGCCAACATTTAGAGGAAAACCATGGATACAACGAGGAAGGAAATGGAAAATGCAAGAAAGAATAAAATGGACTGAGATGAAAAAATACAATATTTAAAATAAAAAATTCATCAGGTTGGCTTAATCACTTAGATACTAAAGAAAAAAGAGTGAACTTGAAGACAGCAATGGAAACCAAACTGAAATGGAGAAAAAAAGACTAAAAATTAAAAAAAGAAAAGTGCCCTATGGACCTTTGGGGCAAAATAAAACAAAATATATGTCATTGGAGTCCCAGAAAAGGAAAAGGAACAGGGAAAAATATTTTAAGAAATAATTCATGAAAAAATTTCCAATTTGACCAAAACTTGAGATTTACAGATTCAAAAACTTCACAGACTATAAGCAAGATAAATGCAAAGAAAACTAAACCAAGGTTCTAAAAATCCAATTGCTAAAAATTAGTGGCAAAGAGGAAATCTTGAAAGCAACCAGAGGAAAAAGTACTGGTTATAGGGAGGGGAACTGAGATAAAATGAGTAGTGATTTCTCATTAGAAACAGCGCTAGCCAGAAGACGGTAGAAACTCACATTTTTTAAACTCTGGGAAACAAACAAAAACCCTGCCAACCTAGAATTCTACGTCAGGGAAAAACATCTTTCAAAAATGATGGATATATAAATATATTTTTAGATGAATGAAAACATAAGACAATCTCTATCAGCAACGCTTGCAGGAGATTATTTGAGACCGCAGCTTTATCTTGCCTAACTTCTATTCTCTCTGTGACTTAGTTCCTTTATGCCACGTGATCAAGGTAATACTTTGTATTTGATTGTGGCCTCTGAGTGAGATTTAAACAGAGCTGCTCTATGGAATAATGTTAGTGTTCTGATTTGAGATCTTGGCCCTGGAAACGCCCATATTCACCTTATTCTTGCTTTTTTCAGCTTTTGTTCTTTCTTTTCAATCCTTGGTGGATTTGTAAACTCAGAGCAGGCAGGAACTGGGTATTATTCATTTATATGGCTTCTTTTGTAATACTTTTGACCATAGTATGTGCTTTAAAATGTTAATTTATCAGTGATTTTAGAAAACTGATAAATCAAACTTATTGTTTATTATAAATATTCTGCCTCTATCAGGTAAAGATTTTTCACATTATCCTTGTTTTTCTGGCCTAAGATATTTAGCAGATATGTTTCTCCCCTCCCCACCCACCCCCCGAGCTATGGTAAAATGGAGGACCACAGCACTGCAGAAATCTTTGGTAGAGAATTTTGGTTTTATTTTGATACATAGGCAATTTTCAAATTTCCTCCATTAGAATATAAGCTTCATGAGGAGAACTATTTTTGATGTTTTATTGCCATTGTATCCCTAGTATCTAGGACCATAGTGGTCATTCACTAAATCTGAATGAGGGAGTGAATAGCTGTTTGATAACACCTGCCTATTAGAGGCTTCTACTCAGGTCATCTAGGAAAGTCATTTTCCCCGGGACAGGAGGGGGTGGTAAGAAACAGCCCCACATAGGGGCCGGGTGCAGTGGCTCACTCCTGTAATCTCAGCACTTTGGGAGGCCGAGGCAGGTGGATTGCCTGAGCTCACAGGTTCAAGACCAGCCTGAGCAAGTGTGAGACCCCATCTCTAAAAATAGCCGGGTGTTGTGACGGATGCCTGTAGTCCCAGCTGCTTGGGAGGCTGAGGCAGGAGAATAGTTTGAGCCCAAGAGTTTGAGGTTGCTGTGAGCTGTGACAGAGTGAAACTTTACCAAGGGTGACAAAGTGAAACTTTCTCCCCCCCAAAAAAGAAATAGCCCCACATAATTATTAAGCAATTTTTTTAAAGTATTTGACATGGACCTTACGCATTACCACACTATGACTATTAAACATTCTCATGTCTTTATTGAGGGCAACATTATGGTATAGTTACGTATTTGTTCCTTTGATATTTTAAGAAAATAAGAAAATATGATGATAGAACTCAGTGTGGGGGGAGTGGGCAGTTTTTGACTTTGGAAGTAGATGGACCAAAGTTTGAATCTGAATCTTGGCTTCATTACTTCCCAGCTCTGCAATCTTGCTCAGAGTGTGTTGTTTTCCTATGTTTAAAACTCACTAGCTTTCTTTGCAAGGAGGCTGTAAACTAATGGAAACATAGTACATAGGGCACAATACTTTGTTCATAAAACATCAATGGATTAGAAGTATTATAGTGTTGAGACTGAAGTTTCCTTCTCTTTCCTCAAAACTTCAGATGGCCTAACGCTCAAAATCTTCATAATGTCCAAAATCATCTTATATAATCTGGCCTTGACTGCCTTACCCTTATGACTTACTCCACTCCCTTCTTTCTCACAAAAGGGGCCATGTTGGCCTCCTGTCTATTCTTTCCATGTGCTAAGCTTGTCCCTGCCCCAGGGCCTTTGCACTTACTGCTCCCTTTGCATAATATGTTCTTTGAAAAACTGGCTCCTATTCAGCTAAAATGTCATCTACTTAGGAAGGCCTTCCTTGTCCTTTCAAATAAAATCTCCACCTCCCATCACTTCCATTAAATCACTCCATTTTATTTTCTTTATGCTATCTAGAAGTCTCTGAAATAACCTCACTTATTTATTTGTCTACTTGGATATTGCTTCTCTCTGCTAAGATGTGAGCTCCCAAAGAGCAAAAACTATATACATTTTTGTTTCTACTGCAGCCCTAGTGCCTAGAACAGTGCCTGGCACATAATAGCTTTGGGAAATATTTGCTAAATAAATACACTCTTTATTAATCATTATCTTCCTTTCTTGCTTAAATGAGTCTCAGTTTTTCACTGAGATTTCAGCTGTAGTATGAAGAGTTTCCCAATGTCCAATTGATCAAGTTGAGAATTAAGGGGACAGAGTTGTTAAGAAAGAGGAAATGTCTTAAAGAAGAAAAATTCCCAAACTTCTTTTCCTCAAAGTAGTGAAACTGATTTCCAGTGTTTACCACAGGGTCTCCTTTCAGCATTCGTTTTTTTTCTTCCATCATCGATCATTGTCAATTTGAAAAAGTACAATACTTAGGGTCATTTATCTAGACCTATTGGAGTCTAAAATTATGCAGCTCAGTCAAATATATGTGAATAAAGACTGTCATTTCTGATTAATGACATGTGACTTGAATGTCTTACAAAATCATTTGTGCCATCCAAGCTTTACAGAAAGGTTATTACGTAAGGTCTTCCCCTAATGTTTCTGCTTTTTCTTCTAAGAACCCTGGAGGATCCAATTTCTGCCCAGAAAAAAATGGGGATGTTGAATGATTTCGGTTGTAATTGCTACACAGGTTTGCTGGACCAAGAGTGTTTTTCAAGTTGAAAATTCTCTTCCACTGGATGGTTAGGCAAGCTTATGATGTTGCTGTTTTGCAATTTTTGTTGCCAACATAGCCTTCCCTATTATTGAAAAAATAATCCATGTAAGACACTAATCTTATTCAGTTGATGCAGAAAAAAGAAGAGTGGAAAACAAGCCAATTCTTTGTCAATTATACTTTCCACGAATCATCAACTCTCTTCTTGAAGCATAAAATTCCACTTTAGTCTCAAAAACATGGGGAAAGAAAAAAACAAAGATTTAGAAAGAAAACTTTGGAGGGGGAAAGAGCCAGGACTGAAATAACAGAGAAGAGAAAATTTTCTCACGAAGTAACATGCATTTACTTCTCCTCAATGGTCCTCAATGGTCTCCTCCTTCCTGTCTCTCAGATCATTTCCACAAAAATCTCTTCCAGAATTCTCTCCTTATTGCCAGGACTATAGGGAGACACCATTAGCAATGGTCAGTCACGTGCTCCTAGGTGTGATGGAAGTGAGTGGCTGGGAGGGAGTGTTCCAAGGTGGGGCTGCTGCTCCCCTACCATGAAGTTTCCCTGAAGGAAGAGGGAACTTTTCAGGTGTGGCACTTATGGTCAAACTCTCTCCATCCTTTGCTTGGGGAGGTAGAATAACATTCGATTATAAATAGGAAGGAAATAACCGGGTATAGTTGGCTCAGCTCTGCCTTCATTCATCCTGGAAGTAAGTTGTTTGTAGATAGCACAATTTCTCTGCTTATCTTTCTACCCAAGAAAGGTGGGGGGCGGGAGGGGGAGCCTCCCTAGCTGATGCCAAGACTAGGTAGTTAAGTCTTGAGATTTGGAGATTCAGTATTTTTTTTTTTTTTTTGACATGGAATCTCACTCTGTTCCTGGGTAAAGTACTATGGCATCATAGCTCACAGCAACCCCGAACTCTTGGGCACAGGCAATCTCCTTGCCTCAGCCTCCCGAGTAGCAGGGTACAGGCACTTGCCACAACGCCAGGTTAGTTTTTCTTCTCTTTTCTTTCTTTCCTTTTTTTTTTTTTGAGACAGAGTCTCACTCTGTCCTGTGTAGAGTGCCGTGGCATCATGGCTCACAGTAACCTCAAAGTCAGCCGCAAGTGATCTCCTTCCCTCAGCCTCCAGAATAGCTAGGACTACAAGTGCCTGCCATAATGCCTCGGTAGTTTTTTTATTTGTTTAGTAGAGATGGTGTCTTGCTCTTGCTCAGGCTGGTCGTGAACTCCTGAGCTCAGGCAATCCACTTGCCTCAGCCGCCCAAGAGTGCTAGGATGATAGGCATGAGCCACCACCCACAGTCTAGTTTTGCTCAGGTTGGTCTCAAACCCCTGAACTCAAGCAATCCAGGGGCCTCAGCCTCCTAGAGTGCTAGGATTACAGACATGAGCCACTGTGCCCAGCCTGGAGTTTCAGTATTGTTAAGCCCATGTGACTGTCTTTCTAGATGGGTCATCTTTCACCCTGGTCTCTATTTCTTTAATGAATGATATCTTGGCTTTCAGTTTTTTGCTTTGTTTCTTCATGGTTTGTAGAAATGAGTCGGGGTTGAGCGGCTTTATTTTAGGAGTCTTCCCTCAGAGACACAAATAGATGTGTCCTCCTGGGTCACAGCAGATGAATGACAGAAACTCAATACAGGCAGTACCCAGGTTATGGACAAGATAGGTTCTGTAGGTTTATTCTTTTTTTTTTTTATTTATTTCTTTTTTTTATATATTTTTTCTTTTTTTATTATTGATTTATTTTTTTATTAAATCATAGCTGTGTACATTAGTATGGTGCATGGGGCACCATACACTTGGTTCATAGACCGTTTGACACATTTTCATCACACTAGTTAATATAGCTTTTGTGGCATTTTCTTAGTTATTTTGCTAAGACCTTTATATTCCACTTTTACTAGGATTCACATATTCCCTTGTAAGATGCACCGCAGGTGTAATGTAGGTTTATTCTTAAGTTGAATTCACATGCAAGTTGGAACAGGTGCATTTACCTATTACCTATAATAGTCCCTGTTTGTAAGTGGGAGTCATACTGCAGTTAGATATTTGTAACTTGGTGACTGCCTGTATTACATTTTAAAAGCTCAATAGCATCTTGGCCCCTTCCAAGTACCCTACACACACTGAGCATCTCTAGTTCATTATCTGAGAAAGGTCATACAATGAATGAGTGAGTAGTTACACTGTGTTCCATGTTTTGAGACGAATATAAAAGAACCACGAAAACTGGCCTCTCCCTACAGTACTGTTTTAAGGGTTGAAACTCATTTAAAAGATCAAATAGGCCATAGATGGAATTGCTCAGAGGAAAGAAAGAGAGAGAAGTGAAGATGGGTGGATGGAGAAGACTTCTTGAAGGAGACATCATTTGGACTGAGCCTTTAGAGACAGAGTTAGAATGGCGATGGAGGACTCATGTTGTCTTTCTCTAAGCGAGCGATGGAATCAAATCCAAACTGGCCTATGTGAAAAAGGAAAAGCCTTGGTGTACATCTGAAAAATCCAGAAATAGATGCTTTTCAGGCACAGTTGGTTGCTTGATCTTTGGGGCGTCCCCAGAACTTGGGCCTGTCTTCTCTGCCTCCTAGCTTACACCAGCTTCCCTTCATTACCTTCATTGCAGGTGGCAAGATGGCTGCCAGCATTTCCAGATTTAAATCTCATCGGCAACCCCAACAGAAAGCAAATTTGCTCTTCTCAATAGTTCTTAAACTCCTAGAATTCAACCTAATAGGCTTCGATAGGCTCACTTGCCTGTCCCAAGTAGTCACTGTGGCTGTCTCATCGTGATTCTCTGTTGAGCAGAGATTAGAGTGCTGAAGATTGAAAGTAAGGGAGAGGTATTTCTCCCTGGAAATTCGGGGTGTCACTAACAAGACTTGGGAGTGTACATGTTGGATAGACCAATGCAGGACATGTTTACTGAAGGAGGCAATCCAACAAATGTATTGGGGAAATGCTGTTTGCCTAAGAGATGCTCTATAAACTAAGAAAGTATCAGGGGTTGGACATGAGGTGGGAACTGAAGTAAAGCTGATAAGGAGTCACTGGGGGAGGAAATGCTGCGTTCATCGAAGACAGGAGAATAGAGACTGATTAAAATGTGAAATTATCTTGGAAATGGTCAGTAAATAAAGCTAGAGAAGCTGAGTGGACTGAAACACAGAGGGACTAGAAGTTAAACTAGAAGTTAGTTAGATTTTAATGCACTATGTAAAAGCAATTAGCCATTGAGAGATGTTAAATAGTTTCTTTAAACATTACACCATGCTATTTGCTATGTCAATATATTAAAAAAGACCTCCCTATCTGTTTTCCTTTCTTGGAGGGAAAGGTAGGTGATTCACCAACACACGTTCCTCCATCCCAGGGAGACTGGCGTAAGCCAATCAGGGTAAGGCTTTTCCCCTGACCAGTGACTGGGTCATATGACCCAACTCTATCTCCTGAGACGTAAAGGGAAGTCTGTAGGAGGAATTTCTGCAGAATGCATTCTCTTTTCAAAGAAAGGTCTAAGTAAGGATACTATTTTTCTTCTTCTATGGGAAGCTAGTCTTGACATCTAGAACTGCTGAACCAATCACTCCAGGAAGATGTAAGAACCTAGGTCCTTGCCTTCCTTCCCTGTCTTGTGAGTTCCTGAGAGCCATCTGTACAAGCTGGTCAGTGTACTGCGGTCTACTCTGTTTGGTCTTTCTGTTATGAGATAATAAATATCTTTATCATTTTAGACAATTTGAGTGGGGATTGTTATTTGCTGCCAAAAGCAACCGAAGAGAGGCACATTTTATACTGAAAAGATGGACCCAGAAATCCTTATAAAGTGACTTGTCTTTCTTGTATCTGCACAATAAAATCCTAATTAAAATATAAAAGAAAAAGTTCTATTCATGCTAAAAGTAAGACACAGAATTGTGTATATTATATATCATGTAATTACATATATGGATAAAATTCTGTGGTACATATGTATACATACACCACAAGTACTTAAAGAAAAAAAAACTATAAGGAAATTGACCAAAATTTTAATAGTCCAACAATACTTTTAAGGGACAAAACTATGGGCGATGTGATTTTTTTTCTATTCCTTTTTCAAATAACTTGCTGGATAATCTCATTGCTTTTATAAAAATTATAAGATCTAAGTTTTCCTTTCATGACCAACCCAAATTCAATTACCTTGAATTTTGAGGAATGGGTTATTTTTGACATTTTAATTATCAAGTGATTCAGAAGTCTTTTGCTTTTCAAATGTTGTGATGAGAAATTCTGAAATGTATGAGTCACTTTCCTATCTTAGTAAATTGTGTGGTCACCATAATGGAATTTTTCTTTACTGATGGCAGATGTCTCAAGCTTCAGGTCATCTTTCTGAAGGTCGACGCCTGGAGATAAAGGCTGAGCCAGTGCTGGAAATTAGGCTTAATGTGTGCTGACCGAGTGCTGCCCTGGAAATTGCCTTCCCTCCCTGTCTTGTGAGTTCCTGAGAGCCATCTGTACTCTATTATTTGAATGATTTACTAAATATTTCTTTTTAAAGTGGTTCACTGTTCTTTGAGAAAAAGTTAATTAAAAAGACAAATTTCTATCACTGTCCTATAATGAAAGCTGGTATCATCTGACATAAATAAAAAGTAAACTATAAACATAACCCAAATATTATTTTATAATATTAATCCGATTTTGTCTTGATATTGCTGAATGCAACAGGTTCCCAGGCAGAGTCTGCTCTGTCTTTATTTTAAAAGGGAGATTAAATGTTGAAGAAATGTTAGAGTTTATTAGTACCAAAAGGAGTCTTTTTTTTTTTCAGACAGTTTCACTCTGTTGCCCCAGCTAGAGTGCCATGGCGTCAGCCCGGCTCATAGCAACCTGGAATTCCTGGCCTCAAACCATCCTGCTGCCTCAGCTTTAGTTGGGACTACAGGCATGCATCACAAAACCCAGCTAGTTTTTCTATTTTTAGTAGAGACTGGGGTCTCACTTTTGCTCAGGCTGGTCTCAAACTCCTGAGCTCAAGTGATCCCAATCCTCCCATTTCAGCCTCCCAGAGTGCTAGGATTACAGGTGTGAGCCACTGCGCCCAGCTTCCAAACTGAGTCTTCCTGACTAGTGAGAAGGGTAGGAAAGGGTGACCCTTCTCACTAAGAGGTTCAGTATTAATTAAAATTGCATTCCAGTGCCCTTTAAAATCACATCCTTTAGACTACACAAAGTTACTTATCTACTACTTAATATTCAGTGTTATCAGTGGTACATGCTATATTCCACATTTTAGGAAACAAACTATGGTGACTGTCAACTTGGGCTACACATCCAAAGCAGCTGGAGAGGTAAATCAAACACACACACGTGATTCTGCAGCAGCATGCCTTAGAAGGGCTTGTTAAAACAAAGTTTCTGACTCAGTAGCTTGGGACAGGGCCTCAAGATTTGCACTTCTTTTTCTTCTTCTTTTTTTTTTTCTTTTATGAGACAGAGTTTCAAACTATCTCCCTGGGTAGAGTGCGGTGGCGTCACAACTCACAGCAACTTCAAACTCTTGGGCTTAAGTGAGTCTCTTGCCCAGCCTCCCAAGTAGCTGGGACTACAGGCGCCTGCCCGAGTGCCCAGCTATTTTTTTGGTTGTAGTTGTCATTGTTGTTTGGCAGGCCTGGGCTGGATTCAAACTCTCCAGCTCTAGTGTATGTGACTGGCACCCTAGCTGCTGAGCTCCAGGCCCCGAGGCAACATTTGCACTTTCTAACAAGGTCTCAGGTAACACCGATACCCTTTCTGTTCGCTGAAAACTGCACTTGGAGAATCACTGCACTAAATGACGGAGGAGCCCACATACTGCCAACTTCACAACTTTCCCTTCTCGGTTTTGTGAGGGCCAAAGCATGTTGGTCTACACAGTAAGCAGAAGATCCAAGCAGAGTTGAAATCCAGATGAATTAAGACACACATATTTCTTAACCTTTACTCCAGCGAGGAGTACATCAGTTCCTACAAGTTGAACCACATTATAAAGTAAATAGATCTGCTCGGAGAAAAGGTCAGTACACATGTTCCGCGGCAATCTAATTTAAGTCTATTGCCCTATGCCCTATTGCTTACTCTGGTGCGAGAGATACAATGGTGAAAAGCTGGAATTTAATTGTCTCTTCTCTACTAAAAGCTTCTTGGCCTGCAGAATATTCATGAGAGCTAAAGAGAAGATCTCACGACAAGGGGCTTGCCCAGCCTCTGCGTCCCACACATCCCTTCTTGGGTTCTCCCTGCTGCTGGGGAGAAGGCTCCTTAGATCTGGAAGTGGTCCCCAATGCCCCATTTCCTGCCTCTGTCAGGAGTCAGATACCAGGAATTATTTCAGTAAGCAGCTCTGAACACATTCTCCCAACTGTGGTTTGCTGTTCGCTAGCTCTCTGCCTATTGTGGAACTGTGTTTAGTGTCGATGACTTAATAATTACTTTAATTTCTCTTCATACTGTTCTGAAGAACTCTTTGAATGAAGGGCACTTACCACTCTCTTAGTGCTTGCCTGGAACAGACACAGCTAATCAGAATGTGTAGAATTAAATAAAAGAGTAATTACGGGAGGCTGTGATGTGTTATAACAGATGTACCGAATAAGGCTGGATCAACTCATTGCTCAGAAGAGAAATAATTCACTAAGGCAGTTTCGGTACGGATCTCACAAGTGCAAGGGGAGCATTTAACAGGGTAGAGGAGGGGAAGAAAACTAATGTTTTTGAAGCATAAAATTAAAAAAAAAATGAATTAAAATCATAACTGTGTACATTTATGGGGTACAATGTGATGGTTTAATATACATTGTAGAATGCTTAACTCAAACTGATTAACATTGCCATCACCTCAATGCCAATTGTTATTTATTCTGTGTGCTAATTCCCTCTTAGGCCCATCTTCCTTGGTGCTCAATATTATTTCCAGTTGCCTGTCCATGGGAAATGAGTCCCTTCTTGGTTCAAATGAGCAGGAACCAAGAGGTTGGTGAGAGCTATTAAAGATGTCTCTAACCCTAGGGGTCTAGGATAAATCTGGTCAGCCAAGCTACTCATCCCCTCTCCCCTGTTTCTTTGAAGGTGATCCGTGATGTGCTAGGTAGAAAATCAAAGGTAAGGACAAGCCAGTGTCTGCTACTGGCAGTAGCCCCAACATACGGCGTCCTGTCTCCTGGTTGCTGTGAGGCTCCCCGCCTAGTTCTAAGTCATGCCAGGCTGTCAGAGAATGTTTCCCCTAAACACTGCACAGGTAATGCTGTCATCTCCACTGCATTTAGAGCTCCTTAGTTAAAATAGATTTATTTCAATACCAGTTTTCTGGTATTTAGTTTCCGCCGTGGATTTAAACTCTTGCTAGGCATTGTGAGAAGGAGCAGAAAAGATAAAGAACAAGATTCCTGTTCTCCCAGGGCTTATGATTAACCAGTAGGACAAGGCAAGCCCCAGTCCTTCCACATTTGAGAACAGTTCCCGTACATCATGAACCAACTGCTCATTAGAATGTCTAGTTTTCACAAACAGCTAAAGGAGTAAGGTTTACAGTGCTTTGAGGAGGATCTGTGTCTGTGTCTTGGTCTTGGGGAAGACCCAGAACTTCAGGTGATCAGCTGCCATTGATGGAGGGTTAATCTGGCGAGGAGGGCTGCGAAGGTGGCTTGGCTTTAGATGCCATCTCTTCATCGAACCCTTTCTCAATTGTCTTCTCTGTATCATTTGTATGGAATTTCATCACAGATTTTGCAGGAGGACCTTTTCATTCATTTTGTCTCAAGGTCTTTTTGCCTCTCTCTGTGCGTCTCTGTTTATCTGTTTATACATCTATCTCAATTTTTACAAAATATACAAAAATGTGTATAATTTTTTTCTTAAGCTTGTCTTGCATCCATGTTAGACATTGAGATTTTGAAGATATGTCATGTCATGAATTCATCTGTGTATTCAACCAGAGTGTCTGGGACAATTTTTCTCTTCTCTAGAAGAAATAAATCTGTCATTCGAACATAATGTCTTTGGCTGTCCAGGTGGGACATAACACAAGTGTTATTTCATTTATTCCTTCTTGTTAATATTGGACTGGTAAAGAACAAGGCCAGAGGGTATGTGAGTGGTATACGTGGTTGTATGCTGAGTCTGGTACAACAGAATATACCAGAAGGAGAACAGTCTTCAACCAGAAGGCCTGGGCTCGAAACCCCGCCCATTCACCACCACATAGGGTCCTGGAAACCCTTTATTCCTCAGGTGTCAGGGCCCCCATCCATTAACCAGGCCTGGCAATGGCAATGACCTTTGTTCTACACATGCATTTGATAGGATCAAATATGTGAAAAACATTAAGAGACGTTCTGGTCATGTATAAATAAATAGAAATTGTTGTTTATGATAATAACATGGGGAGAATAGAATGCACATTGAAAGCAGCATAAACCAGATTGATCAAGTCCAGACAGTTTGGCCATTTTGATAGATCTCGTGGCTTTGTACAGTTTCTACTGTTTACTTGAAAAATCATAACATTTTCCAAAAAAAAACAAATACAGGTCTCTTTAATTTGGGCTAAATTTGGAAATGAGGAACACAGATGGTTTCCAAATGGGCTGAGAGGCCGCTGGATTAATCATCCTTTTCATCAGGCTGGGTGATCTTGGCTGGAGCAAAGCAGGGTTGCCCTGTACTTACCAGGTACCTGCCTGTGCCCGCCACATGCCACAGGTGTGAGGACACCCAGGATCTGCCCTCAGACCTGCTCCCTGCTCCACACCCTAAGGAAAGCTTGGGAAACCTTAAGCATTGTCGGTGCTTACAGAGCCTTCTGCCAGTTTCTGCCTCTATGTCATCACTTTCCAGCAAAGGGCCCTCATTTTTCTCAATGAATCAACCTTCTCTCTAGACAGTCAAAATCTTGTATTGTCCTGGACTAGCCGTTGGTTGTTATGGAGACCTGACCCACACCAGGCTATCCAGGACTGAAGACACCTGACTCCAGAACTTGTGTCTGAACATCTAGCAGGAGGCTGCTTGGGAGCCCCTGGTGCTATCTCACTTACACATGGCAGCCTGAGGATGGAGCTGGCGCTGAGAAATAAGGGCGCCTCACTGGTCGTACCATTTGAGCCTTTGGGTCCACTGACTTATTGGACCAATCCTTCCTTGGAATTTGTCATGGGGGCACAACCAACATGGATTTCTCTGAGGCTGGTGCAGCAGAAGCAAAATGAAGGAGATTGGTGTCAAGAATAATGTCTTATAACCTCTGGGTTTTTTTTTATAATGTCTTATAACCTCTGTGCTTTTTCCTTCTCTAAGCCAAATTTCCTCCGAGAAGACCTTCCCCTGACACTGGGCATCCTTCCTAAATGGAACTTCATGATTCTTTAGTGGTTTCCACAGACAGAGCTGCTTGGAGCATACAGGGTCAAAATTTCTTATCTCTGTTAAGACACTGTGGATGTCAGTTCAACTTTGGCCACAGAGGACAGTGCCTCCTCCATGGGGTCTGTGCACAGCCAGAGTGAACAGGTGGCTTACACTTGGCTAAGATTCTTCTCTCTCGCCAGTCACAATTGTCATAAGAAGAGAGGGCTACATGAGCTTTTTAGGGCATCTCCTGATTGGGGGCAGGGAGTTCTGTGTACTCCAGGGCAAGTTACCTTATTTCCTTCTGCCTTCACCTTGTGTCACCACCTCTGCTTTATGAAGTGGAACCGTATCAGGCTGCCAGCGCAGTGCTGCGTGGGGCACTAGCTCAGAGAGGACTAAGACCCCTAACCATCTTGCCATCCAAGCCTGGCCTTAGGACTTTCACTCCAAGTCTCATAGAGTTAGGACTCTCAGAGTTTGCTGTTCCTCCTTCCCCAGGACTGTCAATCAGATCATTCAGGCTGGGGAGGGGCCAGCGGCTCTGCCATCATGCTTTTGTCCAAGCCTTCTTTCTCCCTTCCCACCAGCTTCTTCACCAGAGTTGCTTCTTCTTCCTGTAGCCAAAAGCAGTGTTCTTATGATTCCCCGTAGGGGGCAACCAAGTCCCAGGCCCACCCCATCCAGGTCTTTCTGTTACCTTTACAATCATTGTTAAACGGCCTTTGATTATTACTTTATAAAGTGCTTTCACAGGCCAGGTGGGCTTGGTGGCTCATGCCTGTGATGGCAAACACTTTGAGAGGCTGAGGCAGGATAATTGTCTGAGACCAGCAGTTCAAGAACAGCCTGGGCAATATATGAGACCCTGTCTCTACAAAAATATCTAAGAATTGGCTGGGCATGGTGGCCTGTGCCTAGAGTCTCAGCTACTAGGAGGATGAGGCAGGAAAATTGCTTGAGCCCAGGAGTTCAAGGTTGCAGCGAATTATGATCACACCATTGCACTCCAGCTGGGTGACAGAGTAAGACCATATCTCTAAAAATGAGAAAAAAAAGTAGTTTCACTTACTTACCCTTGTTGATGTTATTTTTATTTAATTAATTATTTTTTGAGACAGAATCTCACTCTGTTGCCCTTGGTAGAGTGCCATGGAATCATCATATCTCAAAGCAAGTCATCTTGGACTCAAGTGATTCCCTTGCCTTAGCCTCCCGAGGAGCTGAGACTATAAGCTAGTTTCTCTATTTTTAGTAGAGATGGGGTCTCACTCTTGCTCAAGCTGGTCTCAAACTCCTGAACTCAAGGGATGCTCCCACTCAGCATGTGCTAGGATTCCCAGAGTGCTAGGATTATAGCCATGAGACACTACACCTGGCCACTTGTTGATGTTTCATAACATGGGGTGCCAGGAAACTGAGTCTGAGAATGGTGCCCATGACCGGATAGTTTGTAAGGGGCAAGGCCAAGTTCGGAGAACCTGCCATTTTACTTCTTGGTTTTTTTGAAGTCATTACTCTTTTGATAACATCAACTGCTGGTCCAAAAAACTGAGACCAAGCCCATGCTTTCCCTACACTTTGGAGAGCGTTCTCCTTTAGCTTCTCTGGGTATAAACAGAGTCCCCTCTCATCCTGATCCATCTGTGGAAATTTGATCCAATTGGGCTGGAAATTTAACCCAATTTCTTCTAGACACATAAAAAGGTCTCCCAGAGTTGACCACCCTGAGCCTCTTCCCACCAGCCTCTGGTTTTGGCGGTATGGACCTCTGGACCTTTAGAACATAATTCCGCCCTGTCCAGATGAGTTGTGATTATCATGGCTCCATTATTCTTACTTTTAAAAATTTTGAAGCAAATGTTTCTTTCTGCACCATAACTGATCATTTTAATTTCCTTGCTTTTGCTATAATAAAAATTGACATTAAAGGATGCCTGAGGCAGTGTAATGAGAAAATGAAATTAGTTTTTCAGTTGACTGATCAAAAGCATTTTATATGTGATAATAAACAGTTTATTTTACTCTCTTGCTTATGACATAATTAATGGCAAAAATATTTTCCTGAAATTCATATTGTCTTCTGAACTCTCCTTCCAAGTTCCAGGAAAATAGTATTTTTGTAACTCCCAAGACTGGACAAAATTTAAAAAAACAAAATAAAAATCTTTATCATCCCCTCTTGAAGAGGATTCATAATCTTTGTTTAACCCTTTGTGGTTTGTGGCTTGCACTGGACTAATCATGTCAAAGAAATGTTGTCTGTTACAGATTTGCTTTCCAAGGGACAGCAATATTCCTGGGCTGAAATTAGAGCCCATGTGCCCAGTGGTCTTTTCTTGTTGGAATTCTCTTTCTGAAAGCCTGACAAGATCAGGTTTGTTGTTAGGATTAAAGGGCACAGGTTAAAAAACAATGTAGGCTGGTAGTAACCTAACAAACTGAATGTGAACTTCCTTAATTTTTGACTTTGAAAAATGTGTTGCCTTTTCTCCAGTGGCAAGATAAGATGATGAATTTAAATGAGTGTTGTACTGGAATCTGAAGACCTGGCTCCTAATTCCAAGTATCTCCTTCTGCATGTGTGATTTTGGTATTTCAGTTTAATTTAGCTGTGTCTTAGTTTCCTCCTCTGTGCAGCGTCCTAATTGGCCTTTGTAACAATTGTGCTGATTACGAGGGCCTGGCATCTCTGGAGTATACCAAGCTGGGCATGCAAAGACATTTCCGAAAGCACAGCTTGTAAAGACCAGAAAACTGCAGTCAACCTGGATTGGTTAGGTTGTCTGTTAACAAATACTTCAAAATGTAGTGGTTTAAAATAGTAACCACTTTATTTATCTCGGGATTCTATGAGCCGCCTGGTAGTTCTTCCCGTCTGGGCTGGCTCGGCTGATCTCTGGCTCTCTAATAAAGGCCAAGTTCCATTTTGGCTTGTGGCTGTATGGTCTAGGGTGGTCTTCCTAGCGTATCTTGGGTCTGGCATCCTGGATGGTCTGGGAGGTCCTCTGCCGGACACCTGCTCTCTGCTCAGTGTGGTAGCTCCTCTTCTAGTAGGCTAGCCCGAGCTTATTCACATGGTGGCCCCAGGGTTCTAAGTGTAGCAAGAAAGAGAAAGTGCCAGTGCACGGTATTTTTTTGACTCTGCTTGCATCAACATTTGCTCTTATCCCATTGAGCAAAACAAATCACATGACCTAGCCCAGAGACCGTGTGGGGGTTTATACCCAGGGAAAGAGAGTGTTTGCAGCCTCTTGGGCAGACATTCTACCACTTGGCCTAAATAACCATCAATACTAACATGCATTAGATAGCCAGGAACGTGAGCAATGGAACCATGGCTGGCTATGGTTCCTATTTACTCTTTGCCCAAGGTCTTTGCAGGGGCTCTTTTCTCTGTTTGGAGCGTTCTTTTCTCTTCATCTGTTTAACTCATTTTCTTCCTTTAGGGGTCAGCCCAAGAAGTCTTCCCTGGTTTTTTGACTGGGTCAAATTCCATGTCCCAAGGCCTCATGCACAATAATTGCACTTTCCCCTGTAATCCCTCCTACATTTGCAATAGTGAATGAGGGCTCTTGATGATCTAATGCACGTTGGTTATCTCACTAGATTTCAACAAGAGGGCGGGAAGTGTGTCTGTTTTTACTTATCACCACTTCCCCAGCCTAGCTGAGTGTCTGGCATGTAGTGTAAAAGTGCTTTTTATGTAATTTCTTTTTAGCTATCTTAATTTCTCTCATTGTTATGTAGTTTTCACCACAGAGGCCTTATATACATTTCATTCTATTTATTCATAGTATTTTTAGTGCCTTATTGCTATTGTATAATAATATAATCAAATTTTGTGTAATAACTTTGTGTCCCAAGATTTTGCTTAATTCATTAGTTAATTGTAATATTTTGTATGGACTTTTAGATTTTCCTTACGTGAAATTATATCATTCATGAAAGACTATTTTTATTTATTCCTTTTTAATTTATTTCTACTGTTGGGGATTCATTGAGGGTACACAGAACCAGGTTACATTGATTACCTTTGTTAGATAAGGACCCTCTTACAATTGTGTCCTGCCCCCAAAAGGTGAACCACACCCCTTCCCCCCACCCTCCCTCTTTCCTTTTTCCACATCTCCCCATCCCCCACTGTGTACTAGAACTTAATTGTCCCCATATCAGAATTGAGTACATAGGATTTTTATTTTCTTTCCTTATCATAGTGTTCAGGACCCTTATTATAAGGTTGACTAGAAGTGGTGGCACAGGCATTTTAATTTTGCTTATGATCTCAGAAGAAAGTGGTCAGTAATGCACCATTAAATTTGAACTTTGCTCAGTATTTCTTAAATTTAACTTTTATGGACACTTTCAAATACTCATAAAAGTAAGGAGAATAAGATCATAAGCTTCACATGTTCACTATTAGGCTGTGATGATTTTGCTATTCTTATTTCTGTCTTTACTCATAGACTAATTAAGCATATTTTGAATGAATAAGTTCATTAATGCAATGGAATGCTAGAATTATTGCCATCAAATGAATATGAAGTAGATTGATATCTATGGGCATGGAAAGATGCCTACCATATGGTAGGTGAACACACACGTATCTTATTTTGTCTTAAAGCCACATTTGTATAGGAGCACCTCTCTTTCTCTGTGTGTATGCATATACATAAAGAAAGAGGGATATTCCTCAAGCTGTTACCAGCGGTTATATCTGGGAAGAAGAAGAGGGAGAGAACACAGATGTCATTTTTCTTTTATATGTTCGTGCCATTAGAATTTCTTTCAATGAGCATGCATTGCTTTTATAATTTTAAAAAACCAATAAAGAAAAAATAGGTCATTAAATGGCTAGTTTATTAGCATTAAGTAAAGGGTACAAAGATCAGGAGCTAACAAACTATGCAGAACTAATTACATTTTTTTCTTTTTAAAAAAAATACTATTATTAGACTAGTAGTCCAAGAGAGGGCCATGGATCAGCATATCGTAACATCTCTTGGCCTGGTTTCTCGTGATGCCCTGGTGGACAAGGTGGGGACCTGCAGGCTGAGAGTGCTCTGTGGTATCAGAATGTATTCAGAAGCTGCTCTCTGGCAGGCACTCCTCCAGGATCGGAGGCACAGCACCAAACGAGTCAGACATAGCCCTGTCCCCAAAGGTCTTCCATTCTGTTTGAGGGGTCACATTGAACACACAGATGAACATGTCATCTTCTCTGCAGGGAATTTAAGTAAAAGATGTGATGAAAATCATTGAATTGGCTCAAAGAAGGTCTCTCTGGAAAAAAAAAAAAAGCCATTTTAGCTGAGATCTGAAAGCTAAGAAAAGCCAGCCAGGTAAAGAACAAAGAACTACCTTTAGGGCCAGTATAGAGGGAATGAGCCTGGAGGGCTTAAGAAGCAACTTGGAAATTAAGGAGGCTGCAGGGGAGAGGGCAAAGGGGAGAGGGTAAGTGTAGGGGTGGGGATAGAGGCAGAGCATGGGTTATGTTGGGCTCTGAAGCCAACCTAAAGATTTCCACTTGAATCTCATTGCAGATGGGAAGCTGTTGCAGGGTTTTAGGTAAGAAACTGCAGCATTCATGCCTTCTTCTTCTTCTTTTTTTTTTTTTGCAGCTTTTGGCCAGGGCTGGGTTTGAACCCGCCACCTCCGGCATATGGGTCCGGCGCCCTACTCCTTTGAGCCACAGGTGCCACCCCATGCCTTCTTGTTTGTCTTGTTTTATTTTCTTTACTCTGGTGGTTGAGAATGGATTAGCGTGAGCCAGATAGATGCTGTTCCAGGTGGAAGAGGATGCTTCCTTGGACCAGGAAGCAGGAGAGGAGATGAAGAGAAGTGGGTAAAGCTCACCTCCAGGGCTCATTAATGAATTGAAT